>NW_011888872.1:4670035-4877251 GCF_000151845.1 Pteropus vampyrus | reverse complement strand
CTTCCTTAGTTGCTCTGGGTATTGGCTGTCAGTGGCTCACAGGTCTCTCCCTTATTGCCCATGGTTAGTGGGAGCCACCATACCCAAGAGTTATACACTCCCACCTCCTCCAGGCACCCCAGAGCCCTTGAGCAACCAATAGGTATAGAAATCTGGCCCCTGTCCTCAAGCGAGAACAGCTCTGTGGTGTGGTTTATGTTCCAGAACCATTCCTCTATAAATAAGGCCAAGAACAGAACTTGCCTGAGGTCACACCTTTGCTTGGCTCTTTCCCCTCCCCTATTCTGCTTCATTTATTCCCTCATAGGTTTTTCTTCAGAAAGTCTCCCTCTATCAATCATGTGCATCCAAATTCCTGTCTCAGGCTTTGGTTCCAGGGAACCCAACCTAAGAGAGCCCTGGTATAAACATGCCAGTCTATGCTGAGATCCAACTCCAAAGCTATCTCCTGTCTGTCCTTTCTGGTTTGTATACTCTCCTAAATGCTACCTTGGTCTGTGTTTCTCCTGCTTATAAGTTTTCTCCTAGGTTTAACCTTTACATGTACCCACAGACTGTCTAGAACCAAGTTTCTGCCTTATCCCTCTGAGCAGCATGATACTGATCAATCCTTTTCTATCCTTATTGATCAACTTTCCTCCGCCATTAGGTGATCATGAATCACCTGGTGAACTGCCATAAGTCAACTCTTGACCAATTGTAACTAGGCCCATTACTCCGTGAATGCTTAGTAAATACTTTCTGACAGATAAATTGCAATAGGGACCTGAAATAAATGCTCATATAATGTATTGATAAGAAAACTATTAAATTTTGAAAACAACTTCATTAACCAAATATCAAAATTAAGTTAAAAGTTTAATTTTGCTTACCTTTCCTGGGTGACCCAATTGATAACTAAATCTAAACGTTTTTCAGATAATCCGCATTTGATTCCTTCCAGGGTTAGTATTGCATCAATAGGACGTCTATGAGCATGACTTGTACTAAAGATAGCCTCAAAAAATAAGAGTAAGGGAAAAGGCTTTCCTCTAATTTTTCCAACAGCTACAAAGAGAAGAAAAAATTTTAAATCAAATGCTTAAAATAATAGTTTGCTTCATATTATTTTCATCTCTTCACATTTTCTAAAAAATTCTAATCTAAAATTACATATTTGTAATTTTTAACTAATGCTTATTATGGATTAAATTTTATATTTTGGATAATGACTAGATATTACAAGTTATGTGAAAACTAAGGCAGAGACTGGGGTGATGTGTCTACAAGCCAAGGAATACCAAAAATTGCTGACAGTGACCTAGAAGACAGGAGAGAAGTATTGAATGAACCCCTCCTTAGAGCCTCCAGAAGAAACTTTAAAAAGCTGAAAGAATATACCATCAGCAGACCAGCACACCTGCACTATAAAAAATGTTAAAGGTAGTGTTTCAAGCAGAAAGATAATACCAGATAGAAATATAAATCTACACAAAGCAAAATGAAGACCAGAAATGATATATGCTATCAACATAAGAATTTAGTTACACTGTTTTTATACAATACATCAAGTGGTATAACATCACTTGAGGGTAGAACGTGATAACTTAAAGATATAATCTATAAACATTAAAGCAACAACCAAAATAAATCAACAAAGAGTTATAGCTCAAAAATCAACAAAGAAGAAAAATGAAATCATGAAACATTCAACTAATAATCCAAAAGAAGGCAAAAAAAGAGAAAAAGGTATCAGCTGAGGAAAATTGAACAAATATAACTCAACCATATCAACAATCACATTAAATGTAAATGATCTAAACACTCCAATTAAAAGGCAAAAACTGTCAGATGGTTTAAAAAAGTAGGATCCAAATATATGTAATCTAGAAGACTCTAACTTTAAACAAAGACACAAATTAAAAGTATTTCCAAATATACTATACTAATCAAAAGAAAGGTGGACTTACATTTCCAATCTCAAAACTTACTAGAAAGCTACAGTAATCAAGATAGTATGATACTGGCATAGAGTGGACATCTAGAGTAACAGAATAGAATTAAGAGTTCAGAAATAAATCCTGGTTAATTGATTTCTGACAAAAGGGCCAAAAAATTCAATGGGTAAAGAAAACTCTTCTCAACGAGTGGTGGTAGGAAAACTGGATACCCACATGCAAAAGAATGAATATGGACCCTTCCACCTCGCACCATACACAAAAATAAACGCAAAGTGGATCATAGACCTAAATATGTAAAACTCTCAGGAGAAAACACAGGATCTTGAGTTAGGCTAAGATTTCTTAGATATAACAGCAAAAGTGTGGCCATAAAAGAAAAGATTGGTAAACTGAATGTCATCAAAATTAAAAATTTTGTACCACAAAAAACAACATCAAGAAAGTGAAAGGAAATATTTGCCCATCATCTATCTGATAAGACATGTTTATCTGGAATATAGAAAGAACTCTTGCAACTCATTAATAAAAACACAAATAATATGATTTTTAAATGGGCAAAGAATAGACATTTCTCCAAAGAAGATATACAAATGACCAATAGACAAGGTACTCAAACTTGTTAGTCATTAGGGACATGCAAATCAAAACCACGAGATACCACTTCACATAGATTAACAAGTGTTGGTAAAAATATGGAAAAATTGGAACCTATCTATATTGCCAGTAGAAATGGAAAGTAGTACAAACAGCTTAGAAGTTTCTCAAAGTATTAACATACAGTTACCATATAACCCCACAATTCCATTCCCAAGTATCTAACCAAGAGGAATAAAAACATATATCCACACAAAAACTTGTGCACAAATATTTGTAGCTACATTATCCATAATAGCTAAAAAGTGTAAACAGTCCAAATGACCATCAACTGATGAATGGACAAACGTTTTTGCCTTTTAATTGGGGTGTTTAGATCATGTGCTTGCACTATATATAAAAATTAACTTAAACTGGATCACACACCTAAATGGAAACCTAAAACTATAAAATCCTTAGGAAAAAAATTAGGAGAAAAATCTCCGCAGATTAGGCACAGATTTCTTAGGTACAATACTAACATCACAATCCATAAAAAGAAAACATTCTTATATTGGACTTCAACAAAATTTAAAACTTCTACCTTTAGAAAGACACTGTTAAGAGAATGAAAAGACAAGCCACAGACCAGGAGAAAATATTTGCAAATTATTTATCTGATAAGGGACCTGTACTCACACAATGGACTACTACTCATAAATAAAAAGAACGAACTATTGGTAAATACAACAATATGGATGAATTTCAAAATAATTATGCTGAATGCAAGAAGTTAGTCAAAAAATAATACCTGCTATATAATTCAATTTATATAAAATTCTAGACAATGCAAAGCAGACTAGTTGCCTAGGGATTGGGAAGAAGCTGTGGGAGGGAGAAAGGTGGGGTGAGGATTAAAGGGAGAGAGGAACCATTGAGTAGAATGAGGGAACTTTTAGGTCAAAAGTTTTGATAAGTCAAAACTTATCAAATTGTGTACTTTAAATATGTATGATTCATACATATGTATGTATGTTAACTTATGACAACAAAGCTGATTTTAAAAGGAAGTAGAACAAATTTGACAAAATACTAACATTAAGTCTTGATAATGAGTACATGGCTGTTATATGTTTCTCCTACTTTTCTGTATAATTGAAATATTTCATAATTTAATTTAGAAAACCTAATTAAACCCTTTAATGTCACAGCTAAAGAAAATGAGTAAATGGTAGAGAAAGGTCTGGAGCCTAGATCTTTAGTCTCCCAGTTCAATGCTCTTTCCATTCTATCAAGCAGAAAAGTATGATTTGCATACATATACAAGATTCAGAGAGAAATGCTTACCCTTAAATTTATTCACTGTCCCAATGTTCTGAAGTATTCTTCTAGGACTATTTGCTGCAAAACAAGCTGCCTTTTCATATTCACCGAGTGAGATTAATTCATTGAACCTGTAGCCATTGCATTTCATTATACATTATAAATAGAACACAAAAAACTGATTAGACATTTCTGATACAGACTAAATAAACATAATGGCATAGTAATATAGAAAAGCAATTCTAATAAACTATAACTAGATTCATTTTGTAAAATGTTCTTTCACTTCTTTCCCTAATAATCTGTCATGTTTGTAGCCTCATAATAAAACTCTTAGAATCTGATCTTGTACTTTATTCCTGTAGTATTTATAACAAGCCATAGAAAATGGAAAGAACCTGAAGTGAATTTATGATGAGCTCAGATTTTTTCTCTCATATAGTCTCCATATTAAAGAAGGAAAGAAGGGCAATCTGCTTAGAGGCTTGGCCTAGGGAAAATATTAATTGGACACCAAGGCTGCCAAGTCGAAGATCAAGAGGTGTCCTTGGTATTCAGAAGCCTATGTTGCTCTGCCAGGCAACAAACTCACAATTAAATATGAGACTAACACAAGAAAAAAAAGATAATAGTTCAAATAACTTAAGCCTCTAATCTTCTTCCTAAGGCAGAATGTCTTTAAATCACCCCTTACCTCACAATTAATAAAACTATGGCAAATAGGATTTACAGTGTTGCAAATAATGTGGAACCCCAGAGAAGCAAAACACCAAAGTGACATTAGGCAAAACAAATAAAACTTTTAACTGCAACAAGGGTTTTTCTCTCATATCTAAAGCCGGTAGACATAGAGAAGCATGCAGTGTAAGGAAATAATACAGGCTTTGGTGCCCCCCAAAACGACCTTTATTTCTTCTTTGTACCATATCAACAAGCAAATCAACAGCTGAAAACTGTTTAACATGTAAGACTAAGACTATTACATATGTTCATTACATATTGGCCTTATAGCCTATGAATTAACCTCTTAAATAGTAAATTCTTAAATCTTTTTAAGCCTCTATTATATATTATATATAATAATTTAATGAAAATTAGGCAGAAAATGTCTTCTTAATATGTCATTAGATGGGAATAATGAGAAAAAAAGACTGAATTAGCTAGAATAATCTGACTCAAGAAGACATTGTCAAAAACATTTTGTAACATCAAGTTGATGGTTGGGGAATGCAAGAAAAATATAAATAAAACATGAATCAACACTACAATTTACCTCTATCCTCTGAAATATTTCATAGACTATCAATCTAGTACTTTCTACGCAAAGAATCTATTTTTTTAATTCTAGCTTATTTTCTAATTTGCCTATTAGTATAGAATTTTAGATACAAAAGCGAGAGACTAGTTCGAGATGCTAAATAAATGCTAAACGTTTAATGAATAAATATTAAATATGTAAATAAATATTTAAATACATATTCAATAAATACAACATTATTTTAACAAGAAAAATCAAAGCTTTTAAAATATTTGCCTTTCAATGTGGTAAAGCAAAATTTCAGCTTCTTTTGCCTTGCCTGGATCATATTCACATAGTTCTTCCACAATGCCTTGGTCACCTGTAAACATAAAAAAAGACCCACTGGATGGTATTTAAGGTGATAAATCAATAAAAAATAATAAACATATAGATGATTAATACCAACAATTTAATGCTATGGTTTCTAACACCACCAACCTCCTCTAAACTGAGTGGCCACTCCTATCCTTTCTTCTTTAATTTCAAGTATTATCTCATTGGCTCACCAAGTCTACTCTACCAATTATCTGTCAGCTGTTGAAGGAAGAAGCCTATAGGGTAACAGAGATCTAACTGAAATAAGTACATTTTTGCTTTCTTTAAATTCGGCCTAGGAAAATCCCTGCTCTTTAGCTTCCTGAGGAAAAAAAGTAAAGTTTTCCATTATTTGTGTTAATTAAATATATAGATAAACTACCGTGTAAATCTTTAGTTTTCTGAATTTGCTTCACAAAGTCTTGAAATGAGATGCTCATGTCAGATTTTACCCATGATGTAAGTGCAAATAAAATAATCTGCAGTCTTTGATGACTATAAAGATAAAAGACATCAATAATATATTGAACCTAAAATCAAATAGTGAAATTTTAGAATAAACACAAATAAAAGCTTCAAACTTTAAAAATATATAATCAACGTGCATACTGAAACTGTAATTCTTTGTTCAGATTTTCAGCTACATCCCGCCGTTTTAATACCACAATCATTTCCTCATCTAAATCCACCATCCTCTGAGCTGGTACATATTTTTTTGACATAACTTGTTTAATTTCTGCATATTTATCTTCAAGATGTTTCAGGTATTTAGTGAGAGCATCTAAACTGACAGAATCTTGGAGAGTCATGCCTATGGGAAAAAGGAACAAATCAAAAAAGCCAAGCCATATGTGCTCTTGTGCTCAAACAGCAATAGGTCAGAGTTCTATTACGAAATAATTACGAAATGGTAGCATGAATTTGTAGTTTACTGAACATAAACAGAATTAGCATACAATTTTAAATGGCTAGCAGTTTTAAACATGTTATTAATGAAGACTCGTCCAAACCTTAGCATCCTAAGGAAGAAAATTGGAAGGGCCTGATCACCACGCCTTGCAATCCCTTAACTATCGCTGCTACTCAATAACACCAAGAGCTTCTGTCTAACAATTCAGGATTTCTGCCCAGTAATTTCTCCCTAATCAAATCTTCCATTAATCTACTAGAGTAATCTGTTCTCTGCAATGCAAAGCTTATAGATGCCAACCATATCTTCAGTCATCCCTCCCTCTCCAATTGTCCCTTCTATTCATTATTCATCACACACACACACACACACACACGTGCGCGCGCGACTTCCCTTCTCATTCAGGCTAACTGTCGCCTTTAAAGGCATACCTCAAAATTCTCTTCCAGAAACCCCCCTGGATTAATCCTACTCAATTTTAATCATTCCCTTACCCTGAATTCTCTCATCATTTAATCAATTTTCAGTTATTCTGTATTTATTCATATGTATCTTATTTATAGTTTGCTAGTCATAATTTTATATTTGAAAGGGAATCTAGTCCCTGCCTCCACCTGCTTCAACCTCAGTTGAAATCCTCTGGTATGGAGTAGCTCATTATTTCAAGATATAGGGTTCTTCCATTGAAACGAAATCTGACTTCCAAAATTTCCACCTATTGATTCTGCCTCTGGATAAACACTAGTTGAAATCCATAAAAGTTTTGAATAGTTATCTGTTCTCAAGGATTTTCTTTTCTTCAGGATGAATATTTATAATTCTTCTATTTATTCATCATACAAACCTCTTGACATCCTGGTTGAATTTCAAGATATGCTCCGATATCTTAAAATGTGGCTTAGCTGAAGATGATGAACCAATGAATGCTGACATTAATATGAATCGACAATATTCACCAGAATAATATACCACAGGTTTTGTGTTTTGTTTTGTTTTGCATGTTATACCATGGGTTCTCAAACTTTAGAGTACATCAGAATAACCTGGAGAACTTGTTAAAACACTGACTGCTGGGTTCTCCCCTAACCCCCACCCCACTCCCATCTCAGCAGTTTCTGACAGTAAGTCTACAGTGGGGCCAGAGAATTTGCATTTCCTACAGGTTTCTAGTTAATGCTGATGTTGACACAGGAACCATGCTTTAAGAACCACCTTCTTATACTTTATATAATCCAGTCAGACTGGAACTCTTTTAACCTTCTAAGGTTTTCTCATTCTCTTTTTCTACCTAGAACCCTGGCTAAAGTTGTTTGTAAAGTCTGGCTAACGTCTTGCTCCACTTGGAAGATAGACACATAGCACGTATTTATTAGTTTGTGTAACAGGTAATAACTGGAAAAACAATTTCTTTCAAATATTTTGAACAAAACACAGTACCTGGAATAGGTTTTGAAGGATCTTTGGAGAAAGTACAATATTTTATTTCTTTTGTTTCATACTCTGCTCTAAGATGTTTCGTTTTGTCTATTTGCATTCGAATCTTTGAAGAATTATTTTCAATAACCTTTAGTCTGAAAAAACAGAAAGCTCTCTTATGTTTCTTTCAACTAACTTATTTAATCATAAAATTCAAAGTAAAACATGTTAAATCATTACTTTATTTTGGCTAATTATCATTTTGAACCATTATGGTCTTAGGTGGAAGTTTACAAAACAGTGCTCCCCAAGAGTTTACTAACCTCACAAGTGAGGAACAATTTTCTTTCAAAGCATCGATGAAATCTTATACAATGATTCGTTGACCTTACTGGAAATTTATTAAGTGTTAAACATAATAACGTGGCCACAGAGTACTGTGTCTATTCTCTTTAATTGAGAATTAACTTTTGCAATTTAAAAAATATTTTTCTAATAATTCTACCAGTTTTCTGTGGCTACATGTTACCACAAATTTGGTGGCTTAAAACAATAGAAATATATTCTCTCATAGTTCTGGAAGTCAGAAGTGCAAAATCAGCATCCCTGGGCCAAAATCAGTGCTGTCAGGACCACGCTTCCTCTAGAAGCCCTGCTTCTTCTGGCTTCTGGAGGCTGCTGGCCTTCTGCGGCTGCAGCGCTTCAGTCTCTGCCTCCATGGTCGCATTGCCTTCTCCCCTTCTGCTTGTGTCAACGTTTCCTCTGCCTCTTTCTTACAAAGACACTTGTGACTGAGGTCAGTAAACCTGTGACAGCCCACCTGTTTAACCCAGGATAATCTCCCTATCTAAAGATCTTTAATGTACTTACATCTGCAAAGACCCTTTTTCCAAATAAGGTAACATTTCTGGGTTCCCAAGATTACGACCTGCTATCTTTGGGGCCCATTATTCAGCCTGCTATAGTAATTTTGATCCTAGAGCTAGAGGAATGATAGCACTTCTTTGAGATAAAACATTGTATCTAGAAATAGGTAGGGATCTTTAGACCAAGAAGTATATATAAACTTCTTTTAAGCATTATTTGAAGTTTACCTCCTAGCTTATTACTGAAATGTTGGCCCAGGGAGAAAATAACAGATTAAAATTAGATATATAAATGTCACAGGGTTTTTGGCAAATTAAAAACAAGTTTGTCAGTAGATAACTGCTGTCTGCATCTGATTATTACATAGAGTTCTTGGTAACTACAAATGGCTCAGAACAAGAGCTTTCAGTGTTTATGAAAGGACTATAGAAATATCTTTTGGTTTTCATCCAAATAAACTTACGCTTGTGGAAGAAAGCCATGTTAAAAGTAAACAGACTTTCTAAAGAACTGAAAAAGCAGGTACTCAAACAGATACTTGTATATGAATGTTTATAGTGGCATTATTCACAACAGCCAAAGGTGAAAACAACCCAGGTATTCAACAGATAAGTAAACAAAACATAGTATATAAATATGATGAAATATTATTCAGCCAAAAAAAGAAATGAAGTCCCAATATATGCTGTAACACAGTTGAGAAGGTATCTGATTGTTGCCCCTTTCTGTAGCTACTTTCATGGTCTCTTTGACAATTTCACTACAATAAACCTAGCTGAGTATTATCTAAAATGCTTAGGATTCTTTGGGCCTCTTAAATCTGTGAATTGCTATCTTTCATCAGTTTTAAAAAATTCTTAGTCCTTATCCCTTTGAATTGTCCCAATCCCAATTTTTTTAGAGTTCTGGTTAAACATAATCTTTTTCATTCTATCCCTCGTCTTTTTTTTTAAATAGCTTTATTAAGGTATAGTCCATATACCTTAAAATTCACCCTTGTATGTAATTCAGTGAATTTTAATAGATTCAGAGTTATGCGACCACTACTATTTCTAGTTCCAGAACATTTCATTACCCCCTGAATAAGCCCCATACCCACTAGCAGTCTACTGAGCAGAAGGTAATTTTCCATGCAGTCCCCAAGGGTGGGACAGTTTACCCTTGGTTCACTCTTCAAGGGTGTAGCCATTTATTGTCCCAGCTTTATATGGAGAGGATTTCCTAGTAGACTACACCTCTTGGGCAGATCCTGGACTCTTGTCTTTTGTCCCCGCCCTAGCTAACATAAAAACTGAAGCTTATGGTCACTAGTTTTAATAAATGCTCTCAAGGCCAAAGAAGATTTAGTGCTCCTCTTATCTTCTGTCTTGTTACAATTTTGCTCTGATAATCTTACTATCTTGTCAGCTTCCTGTTGCTTTAGGATTTTTAAAAAACATTTTAAGTAGCATTTTTCCCCAGTATGAAGATCCAATATCTAGCCAGCCATATTACCAGAAATGGAGATCAAACTTTGCATAATTTTCCAAGTTGCTTTGAAATTATCTATAAAAATAAGATGCCCATCATTTACCAAATGGAACACTAGAAATATGAGATTACTCAACAAGAGTGAGCATTTTATCCTCTCCTAGTAAATTACTTACCTTTGTGCATTACAGGATTAAGTGTCCTAATTCAGATGGCAATCATGAAATTGTATTATCAAATCTTCCATGCAAGAAATTACCCAGAGCAATTATCTATATCCCTTATTTTATGATACTACAATATGCCTCCAATTATTCTAAGATAATATCAAGTTGGTATGAAGGGTAACATGAAAACATGGCTTTAAAATAGAGTAGAAATTAAAAAAAAAACAAAAAACTAAGAACCACTGGTTATAGCTACACTAGCTAGTTAATATAACCAAGTAACAATGATCACTTTTTAGGCTACTTATGAATATACTTACTTTGCCTCGAGTTGGATTATTCTCTTCCTGTGATATACCAGTGCTGTGGGCTCTGCTGCCAAAACTTTAAGTTTTCCATGAAGGTGAAATGCTGTTCTTTGGCCTTTCTTTATTGTCTCAATAAAGGTATCATATTCTTTTTTGATTGAAGTAAGAACGGATTTGTATGCAGTGACATATTCTATTACCTGAAATATGATTTTTCTGCCTATGGTACTGAATTTTTTTTTTTCCTAGAAGACTATAGATCAAAAAACTTTCAAATAACGTTATAGATTATCCTTTAAACATGATGAGCAATTAGAAGTCCAAAATTTTAGAAATTTGAGCTTGCTAAGTGCAAGCCCAAATATGACTGGGTAATAAAGACAATAAATATTTACTGAATATGTGCTTTGTGAATTATTACAATACTGTGAGCTTAAATATGAGAGAAAAAGACAACATTTTTGTTCTACTTGGTATCAACACATATATAACATAATGTTAGTTAAACCAATACCAGGTCTCATTATCCCAATTCTGGATCTTTTAAATATAATTACATATCGTCCTTTACTAGCTCCAAATCTAGTCTCTGACTTTATTCAGATCTTAAAATCCTGAATTCCCTTCACTTCCCTGTTTTTCTAACTGATCAGCTCCTACTGGCTGATCAATACTCTCAATTCTCAAATTGTGTTTCTACTCCCAAGATACCAAGTAAAACTGTAGAAAACCCCTCATCACTATAAATTCATGGTTTCCAGTGGTGTTTAAGTACAGAATATCTCTGGAAGGATGATGTAAGAAAATAGAAACAGTGGGTACCAGCAGATAAGGAAAGGGGAAGTAGGGTCTGATTTGAGAAGGATGTGACTTTACATTGTATATTGTTCTTTGTTGCTTCTTTTTCTTTCTTCTTTTTAAAATTAATCTTGTGTGTGCATTACTCATGCAAAAATCATTATGAAACATTTTAAATAAGATAAAAACAAAAAAAACAAAAAAATTATAAATAATTTAGGGTTTCCGAATTCTCTTCACAAGGATTTCAGAAGGGATCAATGTGTGTGACAACATGGATGGACCTAGAAAGTATTATGCTAAGTGAAATAGTCAGAGAAAGACAAATACCATATGATCTTAGTTATAAGTGGAATCTAAAGAACAAAATAAGTGAACAAACAAAACGAATTCATAGATGCTAGGAACAAGCTGATGGTTGCCAGATGGAAGAGGGTTGGGGGGGTGGAGTGAAAAAAATGAAGGATTAAGAAGTACAAATCGGTAGTTATGCAATAGTCACAGGGATGTAAAATAAAGCATTCCAAATATAGTCAATAATATGTATAGTGACAAGTAGGTACTAGACTAATCAGGGGATCACTTTGTAAATTATATAAATGTCTAATGGCTATGCTGTACACCTAAGACTAATATAAAATAATATTGAATGGTAACTGTAATTGAAAATAAATTTTAAGGTGGGGGGAGGTGAAGAGAAATAAGAGGTTCAAATTTCCGGGTATAAAACAAGGAAGTCATGGGGATGTAATGTACAGCATAGGGAATATAGTCAATAATATTGTGATGGCATTGTACTGTGTCAGATGGTTGCTGGACTTATCGTGTTGCTGGACTTCTTTAGGTATATCGATGTTGAATAACTACGGTATACACCTGAACTACTATAATATTGTACGTTAGCGATATTTTAATAAAAATCTTTAAATAAATAAATAAAAGATATAGCAGGGTGAAGTGCTAGAGATGGTTGGGGTCATGGCATGTCATGGTCTGAGAATATGATATTTGAGCAGAGACCTGAATGGAGGAAGAAAATCATATGGAAATGTGAGGAAAGATTACAAGAGGAGAGAACAGCAGGGGCAAAGGCCCTGGGTTAGGAGCATGCTTCACAAGTTTAAAGATCGGCAAAAAGCGAATGAGAGGGAGAGTGGTAGGAAATATGGTCAGGGAGTGGAGGGGTGGGAACAAAACCTGCAGGATGCTGCTATGGACCATTCTAAGGGATTGCTTATAGAACCATACAGCCATCCTATCTGAGGCTTCTCTTTCATGCTCGAGCACTAGGATGGATGATGCTTTGTAGTCATTGGCTCTGCATTTGGGCTGAGGACTGTGATTTGCTATTTCTGCGCCTTGGGTGATGGGTGAAGGATGGGAGGTCCCAGGTTCAGGCAATGCAAAGGTGTATTGCTCATAAAGAATATTACAACAATCATAAGTGTGACCCAGGTGGGTCTACGTTTTATTATCATAATGCTTCAACAATTTCAGTGACGAAATACTCTTCTTCACAGGGTTGGACCACCTTTATCTCCCTGCATCCCTTGGTGACAATACTACTTTAGCCTGAAGTTTGCCAGGCACCATCAAACACTGACTAAAACAAAAATCTCTAGTAACATGTAGTTGTTTAAAAAAGACCGTGTGTGTGTATATTCTTTAGCATATTTAGCAAGGATATATCATTGAGTATGTGAATTTTAAATGGAATAGTATATTTGCAATCAAAAGATCCTATGTGAAAAATGTTAAATTAAGATAAATATTAGTACCTATGATGTGCCAGGAAGGTTTCATTCATAATTTTATTCATTTGTTCAAAAACCATTTTTGGGGGCTTATTCTGTGCTACTGAAGATATAATGAAGAACAAAAGGAATGCACAAAACCACAAAGTGTGGCATAACTATTCCAATTTTACAAACAAAAACACTGTGGCATGGAGGAATTTCAACTTGAACTCAAAGCCACACACTGGTAACAAAGAGCTGAAACTCAAATGCAATTTTTCTACGACTTTTCTCTTATTTGATAAAACAAAAATAAAGTCGGATACTTGCACAATGGAAAAAAAAGAAGGGCTCAATGTGTAAAGGGAAAAGATGTAATCAATTCATAATTTTCTCTGAAAGCTACCGTTATGCTTTCTATCACTGCTACATCTCTAGTCTCTGGTGTCCCTCTGGTTTTCTGTTAGCTAAACAATACCTAGAAAAAATTATCCAGGAAGACATCTGATCTATCAAGGGAATGGTATAAGGAGATTATTGATCAATGGCAAGTACCAAAAGAGGATATCTGAGTGGGAGATACTGGCTGTTATTTTTGACGTGACCATACTACCTATCTACCCAAATCAGGAGGACTACCACCTAGGAAACTTCAATAAAATAGAAGTCATTAATCTGTGGCCTTTCAAACTAAGCACCCCACTGTTCCTAGCCATCCTCCACCCCACAGACCTCTGAGATGTGCTGCAATTCAAAACAACTCAGATACATTAATGGATAGAAAACAGACTTATAGTGACACCATGATCTGCTAGAAGAAATAGATTTCAGAAGAACATTCATGGGAACCTTTGAGAACGCATAGATAATACATTAAAATAAAGGAGATAGCCTGGCAGGTCACAGGTAGAATACAGTTTTGCTTGACCCACAAAATATTTTAAAATTTAAGAATTTCACCCCTAAACCATATTTCCAGCTTCTCTTGAAAACTGAAAAACTGAGCACTATTCCTTAATGGCAATAATCAGCTGGAGATTTAGATTGAATTCGTTCTTTATTTTCCACAGTCTCTTATAGCCACCCCACCCAACTCTTTTATTTGAAACTATCTGGCCTCTGTAGGCATTCAAGTTTGAGACTTCTGTATTAGGGCTTCCATTAAACCCATGAAAACCAGAGCTATACTTACTAGGTACAGGAGTCTGAGGGAGAAGAATGGTATCCATTCCACCTCAGCTCCTCTATATGAATCTAGACTATTCATAAAAATGCTACCAGAAACACAAAAGAGTGCAGTTGCCTCAATAATTCACCCACTTCTATAGAAGTTCACTCTTTCGAGCTCTGGTCTTCTTTGCTTACTAAATCCTTGGCTCACTCTATAACCTATCCTCAACTCTGGTTATAAGTCTCAGATCCTCCTCACTTTGATTCAGACATGGTTCTCCAGGTCAAATACTCTATCTTTGACTTTAAACAGAATTTGATATTTGTCCTCTGGTTTCAAGTACTCAGAGATGTAAGTTGATATTTTCATCTTCTGCCCAACTAGATGCTTCCAAGAGGGAAGAATATTAGAGAGGGCAGTCATTAACAGTTTATTAACAATGAAATGTGCTGGAACAACATGAAAATGGAAAGGTAAATTATCTATTGAGAAGCTAGGAAAAAAGCTTCTGCTAAGTTCCGAAAGATTTCTTTTTCAGACCCCCTCTCAGCCCTGAAGAATAGGATTCTTCACAATGTACAACTGTACAATTTATAATTGTACAATGTGCGGACGGTCCAAATGGAAATATTGGGGGGTAAAGAGAAAAAGACTATAGATATAGATATTATCTTTATTTAATCCCATGTCTTTTCTCTAGATATTAAACTTACCAACACTAACTCCAAATGACTTCACTATCATTATGCTAATTTAGAGCAAACAGCTCTTCCGGTAAGAAAACTCTGACAAGTGTTAGCATTTGGGCCTGCAAAGATAAGCACGTCACAGTTATAACTTTCTTTTGTTGATCTCACAGAAGTAGTCATAGCATGATTCTTGATATTTATGAAACCTATTTAAAATATGACCTTTAAACATTCACCTAATATAGTCTTTAATGACTAAAACACCAAAAGCAATATCACTGATCATAACAATATATAAAATGAAGTTAATCTGCCAATGTACCATTCTATGGAATTTTCTGGATGACTTAAAAAAGAAGATTATGTTTCTCTATTTTATGCTCTTATGAATATGCATCAATTTTCTTAATTCCACTGGTAGGTACATATCACTACTTTCTGCTCACTTTTCCTTACGGAGAAGCACTATGTTTTTTATTTAGAGATCAATTAAGACTCATAGTGTGTAATGTTTAATAATTAAACAAATGACTGAGTTCCTATTTTGCCTGTGGCTGTTTTACTCAGAGACCAATAGTTTACAGAAGTCTTAAGGTAAGTAATTACTTCTTCTAGGTAACAAGGAAAGGATGCCGATTTCACTTATTTAATTGTCAAGGCATCTTGCAAGGGGGTAAAAGAAAGGCAAGGTTAAAAAAAAAAATTAGGATTGGTGGACAAACTGCAATTGTTCATTAGGAAAAATAGGTATTTCTAAAACCTTGAAAAGCAAAGTCAAATGTTATATAAAGCCACAGCATTTTCTAATCTGATTTTCGTATTTCCAATGTTCAGTCTAGTCAAATCTCCTGTTTACCGAGCCTATCTAGACCTCTAATCTACAAAGGGCCTCAGTTTAATATGCTAGGCCAAATCTAAACCAAGACTTTAATGATATCACAAACCCAAAAGAACAAGGAACTACCAGTTTTCTGCTTGCAGCCCAATTCCTAACATATCATCAGATAATACTTTCAGATGGAAGGTCAAAAGAGCAC
Organism: Pteropus vampyrus; assembly: GCF_000151845.1. Taxonomy (NCBI): domain Eukaryota; kingdom Metazoa; phylum Chordata; class Mammalia; order Chiroptera; family Pteropodidae; genus Pteropus; species Pteropus vampyrus. The sequence goes on along the minus strand of NW_011888872.1, from coordinate 4,861,231 downwards.
AGCTGCATGTTGCTCAAAAAGTGACAGCCTGCACTTAAGCTAAAACAGTTGAAACACTCATTAACTGTCTAGTAGTAAATCCAGGATTGCATTTTCCCCATTCGCTCCTTTCCAACAAACTAAATGAACTTCTCAAAATTAATAAATGTAGTCAAATGAGCAGTGGTGTTACTACTAAGACAGGAATATTAGTTGTCAAGATACACCCATGAAAATTCCATTGTTTTAAGAGCATTATGATACCTTATCAAAAACGTTTCGGTATATGATGTAATATTCATCAGCAGGTCCTTCCTCATTACAGCCCACTCTTTCAATTTCTGTAATTATGTATCTTTGCATACTTTCCAAAAATTCCTTGTCACTTCTACTAATGATAGGAGGGAGAACTGCATGTTTATTTATTTCTTGAACAGACATATTTGTTCACCAGAGAAAAGTTAGGTCTTGACTAGCTTTTGCAACAAAATCAAAACTTTGATAAGCCTGAAAGAAAAAAAGACCATCAATTAATCTAAAGCTTAAAATCAAATATTGATCTAAAACGAATGTACATTTATTTCAGAAAAAAAGTGTCCCATGGATCTCTTGAGATAAATATTTCAACTATGAATTAAAAGGTCAAATCTACTCTATTGTCATGTGCTATCCCTCTGGCATAGAAATAACAAACACCAGTCAATAAAAAGCTCATTTCTTGCTAATCAGACCTACGTACCATATGATTAATGGTTTCTCAATTCTCGACACTTTCTAACAGAAGGTTTAGCATTTTGTTTCTTTGCTCATGTGGGAAAACTAGTCGGAGAACCTGATGACACAATGTCGACTACTTCTCCACCTGCATACCTCCCTGGCCACATCGCGGTCATACAGCACACAGTAGCTACACACACTTTATAAATTTATTTTTAGAATATTTTATTATAATTCTTATCTTTACTATGAATATACTAATTGAAAAGTAAGATGTCAGGACATTTGACATCCACCAATGATGTCAAAGATAACTGTACCTTCCTGAGTACAGTTTTCAAGCAGCTATATTTCACTCTCTCTTAGTAAAGAATCTTTACCCAACTAGAGTTGGGTACAGAAATTGGTTCCTGAGATCAATTCACATTAACATCAAACAGAACCCAAGGCTTCCTTAAAAATGTCTAGCAAAGCAAAACATTTTAATTCCTCCCCAACCCCCATGGTATAAATTATATTATCATGGTATAAATTTTGGAAAACATAAACAAAAAAATTTACAAAAAATCAAAAATCATCCAGAATCCCATCACCCAATGTAACATAGTGACTATGTAACGTTATGTATATTTCATTCTAATTTTTATAATGATATCATTCAGCAATAAATAAGATAAAGTCCCTGGCTCCTTGGAGTTTATAATCAGGTAAGGGAGGCAGACTATAAATACACAATGTAATATCATACAGTAAAAGACAAAAGTCAAAGGAGAAAGAAATGGGTGTAATCATTTGGGAGCAGATGGTCACATCTGAACACCAGTGGCTTCCTATTACCCTTAGGATAAGTCCCAGTTCCTTTACATAGCCTATGAATGCCCTATAGGAACCAGGGACTCTCTGTGACCAAATTTAGCCTTTTCATGCCCCGTGTCCTCCTCATAACCACACTCCACTCCCATGAACTTGCTTTTACCCAAGGGTCTGCATAATTCTCTCCTGTGCCTGCATTCCCTCTCTCATCCTCACTGCTTCCCTCCACCTCAAAGTACACAAGTACTACCACTGTCATTTACTTGGCTTTTACTGGTTTTTCAGGTCTCAGCCATTAAACTTGGTCAAGTGCCACTGCTATGTTATCTCACGGTACTGTGCACTTCTTCTATCGTGGCATTATCATGTTATAGACTTTCTGTTTATGTTCTGTCTCTCCTAGTAGGCTGTAAGTTTGACAAAACTGGGAACCAAAATATTATTCCACATTATCCTTCCCCACCCATATGCATTCCAGTGCATAACAGTTTCTAGCAGAGTATATACCAAAAAATATCTCCTTACTAATAATCACTGAACAATTATCTGGCCTGCCCTCGAACCATCATACAGTTCAAGGGATTCTTCCTCCGCATCTACAAAATGCCACTGAGTTACATAAACCAACTCAAGATCACCTTTCATTCATTCATTCATTCATTCATACTAGACACTCAGGGATACTTAAAAAGAGCTATTGCTATAGAGCAGAGAGGGCAGTATGACAGAGGTGGGCACAAAGGGCTACAAAAGCCCAGAGAGGCATCCCACTAGTCTGTGGGACAGGGCTGGGAAACATCAAGGAAAGCATCTGAATGGATAACATCTAGGGAAATGTTTAAGTTGTACTATATTTATTCAACGAGTATTTTGGGGCAACTTCTGCGTATCTGCCACTAGACACCAGAGATACAGCACTAAACAAAGCAAAGTCTTAAACCTCCCAGATGTTACATTCAAGGAGAGAAACAATACACAGTAAAAATATAGTATGACAGATGGCAGTAAGCTGTATGAGGAAAAGTAAAACAGAAATGAGTGCTAAAGAATAAGGAAGGTGAGGTGTGCTATTTTATATAAGGCATTAAGTCAGGAAAGAGGAAAGCTCTTGCTGATAACGTGACACTGCAGAAATCTGAGAAAAAAAAAAGGTCATGTAGATTCCTGGGAGAAGAGTGGTTGAAACAGAGAGAGCAGCAAGTCCAAAGGCCTCAAGGCAGGACAGTATGTTTGAAGAACAGGAAGAAGGCCAGTAGAGCTAGAAGAGAATGAGAAAGGGAGAGAAGAAAGAGATGAGGCGAGAGATCATGTAGGATACAGGGCCTTGAAGTCAAGACTACTACCAGCCCATGGGGCACCTTTGTGAGGGTTAGAAAAAGGTGCCCTTTTTCTGGGCATACTTGGCAAGAGAAGCAGTGGACTGTGGTCTCCAGTCACTCCAGTGCTGGAGTGACTGCCTCACTCATAGGAATGTTGACTTAACTCTGAAATGGGAAGCCATTGTAGGGCTGTGGGCAGACGGGTGACAGCTGACTCATATTTTAAAGAATCACTCTGCCACTCTGTGAAGACAAAGGTCAAACCTGAAGAACTGTTAGGAAGCCTGTTGCAATAATCTGGGCAATAATCTGGTCAAAAGATAATGGTGGCTTGAATCATGGTAATAACAATAGAGATGGTGAGAGGTGTTCTGCATATACATTTAAAATAAAGCAAAGAATCTGTGCTGAGGGATTAGATGTGCGTACGAGAAAGCAATAAAAGATGACTACAAAGTTTTTGGTCTTATAGATTAGAAAGATAGGTATTGCAATTTATGGAGGTGGGAAGAAAAATTTCATTAGATCAGTAGTTTGGGGCTTGCCTATTAGAGATATTGAGTAGACAGCAGGATATGTAAGCTGGAGTTCACGTGAGTGGTCTGAGTGAGAGATAAGTTTCTAGGTCATCTGCAGATAAAATGGTATTTAAAAGTTATAAGAGAATGAAAATGACCTGGGAAACATAAACAAAGCAGAGGTCCAATGACTGGACCTTGGGGGTACCCCAAAGTTTAGAAGTCTGCTGGTTCAAAAGGAAGCAGCGAAAGAGCCTGTAAAACAGTGTCCAGGGAGGTAGAAGTGAGAGGGGTATCCTAGAAGTCAGGTGAAGAAAAGTGCTTCAGAGAGAGTGATCAACTGTTTCAAATGCTGCTGACAGATCAAATATGACCAAATGACCACTGAACTTAGCAACATGGAGATGATTAAGTGACCATAAGAAATATTTCACTAGAATGGTGGGAACAAAGCCTGACAGGAGTGGGTTCCGTCAATGGAAGGGGAAGAATTGGAGACAGGTATCTCTCTCAAGGAGTTTTGTTGTAAAGGTGATTAGTTGGCAGAATAAGGGACAAAGCATGTTCTGGGGGAAAAATGGATTCTTCAAAGGGGCCAAAGCATGAGAGAGCATAAGTCAGGAACTTTAACTAGTTCAATATTATTACAGTATAAAGCAAGTAATAGGTTTGGCAGATTAGGCTGTAGGGGAGGCAGAGGCTGAATATCATACTAAGGAATTTGGACTTTTATCCTGAGGTAAAATGGAATGACATCATCACTCTTACTTTTCAGAATGTTTTGGAAGGCAAAAATGAAGGTGGGTTAGAAAAGCAGAGAGTCCAGATATAGGTTAGAAGTCAGATACTGAACCCTTCCAGGAGAAAACTAGGAGGTCCTGAATTTGGTGATGGGGAAGCTGAGGGGAAAGCATTGAGATAAAAAGAGATGACATTAGAAGGGTACATTAGAAAGTATTCTGTGGCTTGTACAGTGGAGAAAGGCTAAGGTAAGGACATAACTCGCTTCTAATTGGACCGCCTTTTAAGAGAGCACCCTACAAACACTCCAAAATCTTCCTCTTAAGACCTTAACCACCACTTCCAAAGTCCAAATTTGGAAATTCGACAACTAAATAAACATTCTACAGGTTTCTTTCTCGTATGGCTTCATTTCAAAATTTGAAAACTCTTAAGATTTTCAACATATGAAAAACGTTTCACACTAAGGAGTGACACACCAGGCCCAGAACCTTTCTTAGACTAGAGACTTTGGTGAAGTGGGGGGCCGAGGGTAGGGTGAAGGAGGGGGAGGGGCTACAGAGCGAGAAAAAGATGAACCGAGCTTTTTGAAGATACCACTTATTTTTCAGTTTGCCTGGAGTTAGCCATAGGAATTCCCTTCTTTCAGGCCCAGGGAACAGCTGGTGATAGATGGCTGATCGTCCGCCCTTAACCGCCTCCGTAAGTGGGTAAATGACACTTTCAAGCCTCTATCCTTCCCCAACCTCTTACCCTTTCCTCCTAGTCATTTCCGACTCGTTTCCACCTTTCCCAAAACCATTACTCCGCTTCGCCTAGCCCCCTTCCTCACCTTATCCCTTTCTCCAAGCCCCAACTCCAGGCCTTGGAGATAGTAACTAGGGAACCTGAAGGTGTGGAACTGCATCTTGGGACAAGTAGTCCTAGCGCAGAGAGAGCAGTGGAAAACTACAATTCCCAGAAGACACTTCCATTTTTCTCCTTTTCCTCACTGAGGCACCACCCCCTTGAAAAGACCCTCTTAGCTACGTGCACTGTATGGGAAAAGCCTTTTAAAGATATTTTTAAGTTGTTCAAATCTTCTACATCGAGAGAATTCTGGAGGTTAAAGTGAGAGATAAGCCCAGGGTAAGGAGAGAAGAAATGAGGTTCACGAGCTAATCTGGCACATGCTTAGACAGCCGCTGTGGCAGCAGTCAGGCATTTGGTGTGGTCTCCTAAGAGGTGGGGCCTCCAGCGGGGCACCGGGAAGCCTTTGGGCGTGCGCGGCGCTCTTTCTTTCCGATCCGCCATCTGCGGTGAGTGTGTGCTTCTCGGTTGTTACCCCGGCCAGAGACTTATTTGTCGCCCTTTTTGTGTCCCCAGCTCTAACTCGCTCTTTCTTTCCCTCCACCTCAGGTGGAACCGCCGCCAAGATGCAGATTTTCGTGAAAACCCTTACGGGGAAGACCATTACTCTCGAGGTATGGGCCAAGTGGTTTGAGGAAGCTAGGGCCCGAATGTGGGCCTGAGGTGGATTTCCAGACTGGCACTTTCGCTTAAGAACATGTTTCCGAGTCTGGGCTCCGAAAGCTGTCCCTGAATTGGTAGTTGTTTGCTGAGCAGGGGCCAAGGGGCTAGTTTTCCATGCCTGAAGTCTGGGCCTTTCAACTCCAGTGGTGCCGGCTTGACGATCAAACCAGGGGTCCCGCGCCCCGGCCAGGTGCTCCGGGCCTGGTGGGCGCGAGCACGTGTGCTCCAGCCGCCGCCACCGCCGCCGCCTTCCCTGGGCTGAGCTGGGGAAGTGTGCTTGCCCGTGGCAGTCCTGAGAGGTGGCACCGGCTGTGTGATCACTTCTGTTGAGGCTTCAGCCACCTCACCCGACTCGGTTTCGTGGTGGCCTTCATATTGAGCGTCTAGTTTGTGACTGCGTTACCTATATATTTGCATTTTAAAACTCATAGGTTGAACCCTCGGATACAATAGAAAATGTAAAGGCCAAGATCCAGGATAAGGAAGGCAAGTAATGTTTTCTAGTCTGGAAATATTAACCTCCAAGGGCTCCAGCCTACCTCTGGGCGCTAGACATACCTGCTTTTGGTGGGATGGGAAGAGGTCAGATAAAGTGAAATTGCCTTTCGAATAACACGGTAGACAAACGTTTATGAGCATGTAGCCAAGGTGCAGTGCATTTCACATGTGAATGAGCTTTATCTATGCCCCTTCAATATGTATTAAATATTGTTTAAACTACATGATAAAATTAGTAAACATTTAAAATCATGCCTATCCTACAGTTAAGAACAAGAACTCTTTAACAGATATTGGTACCATTCTATTCAGGATTATTTGTAAAACTTGAGCAGATATGCTTGTTCTGCTGTGACTTAATTTGTTCGGTTTGTTTTATTTTTGCATTAGGAATTCCTCCTGATCAGCAAAGACTGATCTTTGCGGGCAAGCAACTGGAAGATGGACGTACTTTGTCTGACTACAACATTCAAAAGGTCTGTTTGGAGGAAAGAACAGCCCTTTAAATATGAATGTTAAAAATTTTGACCAATACACAAAAGTGGGGAAAGTGTTATTCGAGTAATAGTAGATTCCCAGGTGACTCGTACACTAATATTTGTGAAGCGCTATTATAGTTTCTCGCATTGAATTTTGCAGATTGCATCCCATGGTATAATGTGTTTAATCTCCTTGTAAAGTAATTAAGAATCAGAGGCCTCTTTTTTTTCCTTCTAAGGCACCCCTCATCTGTGGTGTTGTGTGCTTCCCACTGCACCCAATTAGAAGAAGCATGATGCTAGTTGTGGAGCATGAGCATTAATGTAATAGTTTTTAAAGCCTGTTTCATGCTCTTTCATTAAAAGGAGTCCACTCTTCATCTTGTGTTGAGACTTCGTGGTGGTGCTAAGAAAAGGAAGAAGAAGTCTTACACCACTCCCAAGAAGAATAAGCATAAGAGAAAGAAGGTTAAGCTGGCTGTTTTGAAATACTATAAGGTAGGCCAATTAAGTTTTTACCTATAGATTAATAAATTTTATTCGCCTGTCTTCAAACTCTTTTAAGTTTTTTTCCTCTTTAGTATTTGAGCTTTATATAATGGGGTTCACTTTTAACTCCTTGTTCCAAACTGGGGTTTTGATTTTGAAGTCACATCTAGGTTTAGGACTTGGCTCTGTCTATCCTAACAAGGCTGGACTTTAATGAACTTTGAATTTTGTTGTGATTACTGGTGAGGATTGGGGGTGCTTTGGTTTATAAGTACTAAGAACTAGTTTTACTGTGTGATTAAAAAATTAAAATTGAGTCACTGAGACTTCGGAATATGTTGTAAAATTAACATGTTTGTACTTTTTAGGTGGATGAGAATGGCAAAATCAGTCGCCTTCGTCGGGAGTGCCCTTCAGATGAATGTGGTGCTGGAGTTTTTATGGCCAGCCACTTTGACAGACATTATTGTGGCAAATGTTGTCTGACCTATTGCTTCAATAAACCGGAAGACAAGTAATTTTATATGAATTAATAAAGTACATGAACTACATTTAATCGTTGAGTTTTATTCTAGTGGAGTTTTTTTAAGCATCAAATTGATCACACCATTTTCTTTGATAAACTATACTTTGACAGAAGAGTTCTGTCATATTTACTATCAGCTGTTTAAATATAAACCAGTTCGTGTTTCTGTCCGTTTTTTAACTTCAGCACTATTGACACTTGGACCAGATAATTCTGTGGTTTGGGGGCTGTCCTTTGCATCATACGATGATGAACAGCATCCCTGGTCTCTACCCACATGATGCTAGTAGCACCTCACCACCATTACCACAGTCAAAAGTGTAGGCAATGCAGACATTGCCAAATGAGCCCTGGAGTGGGAATTGCCCACCCCACACCTCCACTGAGGAAGTGATGTGTGTGAATTGGTGTGACCTTGCCTAAAAAGAGGCTATGACATTTGTTTCATACACAGGAAATTTAAAGGCTGAGCTTAAAGTTGCCCTAGGTGACCTGCCTGGGGTGTTTGCTGTCTTTAGTGCGCAGGAATATACTAGTGCTCAGTGTTGAGCATGAACTCTTAGGAGTATTTGCTCAATAGTACTGTTCACACAAAACTGTTTCAAGCAGTATTTGGTTGGTTCCATATTTTGCCCATGTAGCTCAATTCAGGGAGGACTGCTTGAGTTAATACTCTTAAAACATGCTTTTCAAGTTTACTAACTGATCACTGTCAATGATAGGCCAATAATTCCCTTTTACCATATTACTAACATCAGGATTTCTGGTTGGAGACATCCTTAAATAAGTTTCTCTGTTTCAACAGTTACGCATGTTAACGCTTGGATGAACTACTTGGGTAGTTTTTGACCAGCAGTGGTGAACCTTTAATAAAGCAAAACTTTATTAGTTGCTCTATAATAAAGCAAGACATTTAATCTTTTACATTCTTAATAATATTAAAATCCTGGATCCCAAGAGGTCTTGGTTAGAACTTCCTTTTCTTCATAACAAACAATTTCATCTCCCACTTTAAATTCTATCTTTTCTTCATCCAAACTGAGACCACAATCCATTCCAGTTTTGATAATTGAAATGTCATCTTTATGATGCTTCAGTGAGGTCAGTGTGCCTTAAAAGAAATAAGATTCATATATTCAACAAATAATAAGCATCTTCTAACAGCTATGTAGCCTGGTGTTGAAAATTAAATTCTTACTACTGTTAAATGACAGGATTAAATACCAGGGAAACCAAAGGAAAATGAAGTTTGTTATAAAGATCTGTAATGAAAAATACTAAATGCCCCATTTTAAAGATGGACCAAGATTGCAGAGGATGGGATTGTACTCAGGCCTTTAATGAGAAACAGGATAAAAGACTGCAGGCAAAATGTCAAGTTAAAGGATGGAAGTAAGCAGGTATACCGATGTAGATCAAGTGTAGGAGACATGGCTAGAAAGGTAGTTTGGGGTGAATTTTTAGAATTTTAAAAAATTGGATTAGGGAACTAACGATCCTGGTATAGTCATCAGAACTAGTAAAGAAGGAACCCAACAAGTGGAGACCAGTTATGAGCAAGAAGGAATGGCCTGAACTAGGATTATAAGAGTGAAAGATGGATTTCAAATGGTTACTCAAGATTGTCAGATTTTGGTGACTGGATATGAAATAGAAACAAATTTTGATGTTGCTTACCCTTCCAAATAACTTGTCTGTTACGGATTAATTTAAATTTTTTTTGTTTTTCTAACTGTCCCTTTTGGACTCTGCATCCAGCCACAGGAACTTTTTTCTTCCCTTCTGTTACGGAGAAGGTAGCAAGTACAGAAGCCTCACCTTTAGGAAGAAGATAATATTAAGTACAGAATACAAAAGACTGAGAAATACATAATTTCTGACATTATGCAAGGCAGAATTAAAGGTGTGAGAAAAATACAAATTGTGCATAGAAAGATGTCCTGGTTTTTCTTTGACTCCATCAACTTTATTTTCCTGACCAACATTAGAACTACAGAAAAATGCTTGGATATTCTTGGAAAAGAAAATCACAAAAACACATGCTTACCAAAAGGATGAATGATTTTATTTTGGCTGAATAAAATGCACTAGAAGATGATAATAGTTGATAAGATTAATGTAATTCCTGTCTGCTCCATGAAAACCTAGTTTTCAACTGTACTTCAATATATTTTCTAGAACAGATCATCTGTTATCTGGTTTATTTTTAATTTCACCATGTAATTTATATCCACTTAGGAGTACTTAATCTGTGACTCAGCTTAGTTTTTTCACTGACTAAAAATTAAATTCCAATAATGACATGGTACCACTCACTATAATGTACCAACTTTCCAAGGTTAGTATTATTTGGTGCTTGCTTACTCCTAGAAATCCTCATATGACATAGTTTTACAAATTGCTGTTAGCATAAAAACATACAAACTTCTGTATGATCATGTTAAGCAAGTCAGAAAAGCCTAAAATATCTGTTTTGTAGACCAAAAATGCAAATACTGAATCTCATCCTGAGGAAAGAGACAAATCCAAATTAAAGTACATTCTACAAAGTCACCAGACAATACACTTCAAACTGTCAAAGGCAAAATAGACTAAAGAATTAAATGTAATCCATGATCCTGGACTGAAGGAAAAATATATACCTATAAAGTCCATTATTGGGACAATGGACAAAATTTGAATCTGGACTGTGGCTTAATAGTACTAATGTTAAAATTCCCGAGTTTAATATTTGTCTGATGGTTTTATAAAAGAACATCCTTGTGCTTAGGAAATGTAAAGTGTTTACTAGCAAACAGATACAGTATCAAATTTACTATCAAATGCTACAGAAAAAAAGGTGGGGAAAGTAAATGGGGCAAAATGTAAACAATTGGTGAAGTGGTTAAAGGGTATATGGGAAGGAGTTCCTTACACTTTTAATTTTTCTGGAAATTTAAAACAAAATCAAAAGTTAAAAAAGCATGTATATGGGGAGGAAAAAGAACAAAATGATTCAGTCACCTTAAGTAAATTTAGCCTGTAATCTGGATATGCTAGGAAGAATATTTTTAAATATTTAATATTTAAATGTAAATTTCCTTTTCATGGTGGATTTCTCTGCAGCTCCAAGACAGAATCAATGGCTTCTTCCAAGACACGTTGACCTTTACGTCTCCCACCCCAGTCTAATTTATATTACAATTAGTTGTTCCTGTCTAAACTTGTGGGCAAGTTCTTAATGCCTTACTTGCTTTGTATCCTTAGGGCCTAAGCATAACGTGTTGCAGAGGGCAGGTGTTAATAATACATATGAATTTACACTGAATTCTTACGTAGTCATTTTTTTTTAGAACACAGAATATATGTACTGGAACAGTGAATTTATTTCAACAGTGAAATACATTTCCTCTAAACTTTGCTTCCAAGTATTATTTATAGCACCTAAGATATAAATATTTAAAAGTAACATGCAATGAGCACTCACCTATTATATGTTCTTTCACAGTGTAGGGCAATCTGCTGCTCAATTCCTCCTGCAAATCTTCAATAAGACGGTAAATGATTTTGTGAAGTTTAATTTTTACTCCTTTTTTTACAGCTGACTGCTCGATAACATTGCCTGCATTCACATTGAAGCCATATATAACACCTGGTAAGCAGAAATACGATCAATAAAGGAGCACAAATACTGCATTAAACAGTCTGTCTTTCAAGCAGAAACTCAAATCTATATTATTTCTTTCTACATAAATTACTTTTCTACAAAAGCAAGTAGGGGAAATGAGAAATTCTATAATTTTTTCTCATGGAAACTAGTAAATTCTCAAATTGCAAAAGGATTTTATAAATTCTATTGTGGCTTGTTAATAAGGAAAATTTCTTTATGACTTTTAAATCCATTAATTTAAGAAACATATTAAGAGCCCATAGTGTGTAAGACACAATGCTAAACAAAGCTTTGCTTTTCATACCAGAAAGAAAAAATTGATTAGGGCTGAAATATTATTATATTATTTTATGAACATTTAATTCCAATATTAAATTCTAATCTTATTGTCTACAACTTCTGTTGTTTACCTCTAGGTATTCGGGGGCCAAAAGATGCTCAAAAATAGTTACTTAATTGGTAAAGTTCAAGAGCTATATCAGAAATGAAAGAAGTTCCATGAAGCTGACCATTTTACCAAAGAACAAATAATGTATTTAAAGGCAAATATCTTGCGGGAGAAAAAAGCAAAACACTCTTGTATTAAACAAATGGAAAAAATTAATGCAAACAGCTTAATCAAAAGAAAAACAATGACCTTGAAAGTCATCATTAAGAAGTCATTCAATACACTATCTATATTACACAGTACAATCCTAGGCTAGTCAGTGCCCATAAAATACTTTGAATTAACCAGCATTACTGAAAATACCTTTTCAATAGTAGAGATAACACTTAGTTCTAATCAAGTCAGGTCATGAAGTACCTCCTTCCTAAATGATTCGTTAATCACTCAAAAGTGTTGGTGCTTTGCTAGGTTAGACCTAGTTAAAGAGACAGTCATGAGTCCCCTTTTTGTGTATCATGAGTTTGACTAATAAACCATCCCCTGCCTTGTAGGAATTTAAAGCTAAAAGGAGTGTTTGATTTAAGCAATATTTGATTTGTAAAATTATCAACCAACAAAAATAGGTAGCCAAAAGAAAAAAAATGAAGGAAAGTACTGAATAGGCTGATTACAGTTAGGAGCATTCAAAAGTCTAAATGAAAGATAGATAATCAACCTTGGGTTGAGTGAGAGGAGTGGAGAGAGAGGATAGTAATGGTACCTTCGGAAAAAAAAATCAAGAAACACTACTGGGGCTTGAAATAGTTCCCCAAGGATGCAGTACAACAAGTGGAGCAATGGCTAAAATAATGTACATCGCCTCCACCCTCATTTGGTAGCTGAGACTTGCCTGCAATAGGAAAGGTGATGCTGATGGGGTCGATGTCACATAAATGCCAAGCAACAAAAGACAGAAGAAAATTATTCACAGTATGTAGTAGGGAACACAGTTAAACAAATAGAAAATGGAATCCTTACCATGAAAAGTTTCAGCAAGGTTAACATCATTTTCACTAATATCACCCACACCAAAATGTACTAATTCTAGTTCACACTCATGTGAAGCATCATAGGTATCCATAATGTTCAAAATGGCCTCAACGGAACCATCAACATCACCTAAATGCAGCAAAAGTTTAAAATTATTGGTGTTAAGAGTCAGACATTAATAGATACAAAAATGACAATAATCTATCTAAAACCCTAAGAAAAATGGCATTTACCACTAAATCACCTTTTATTGAGGGTTAGCATTATAAATGTCTACTTAATTTAATAAAGTATGAACCAAATGTACATTTACAACAGAATCGAGAAGAAAAATGTTTATTAAGAAAATCTCCCCCAGGAGGGGGTGGGCAAAAAGGTGAAGGGTGTCAAAAGGTACAAACTTCGAGTTATAAAATGTCATGAAGAGGTAATGTATAGCATGGTGACTATAGTTAATAATACTGTATTGCATATTTGAAAGTTGCTAAGAAAACAGTTCCTAAAAGTTCTTATCACAAGAAGAAAATTTTCTAACTATGTATGGTGATGGATGTTAACTAGATTTATTGTGGTGACCATTTTGCAATATATACAAATATGGAATCATTATGTTGTATACCTGAAGCTAATATAATGTTATATGTCAATTATACCTCAATAAAAAAGGTCTCCCTCAAAATACTGAAATAATTTTGGCTTAAATTTAATGGCCCAAATTAATTATGAGAATAAAGAAATACATATATTCCAAAAATGAGTTATAAAGTAAAATCTTTAAAAAGTCACCTTTAATAATTATAGGAAGTACATGTGAATCTCTTTCTGCTTTCTCTTTAAGCTTTAAGGGTTTTTGTTCCTTCTTTTCTTGGTACTTTATAAACGATCTCTCCTTCCAGTGCAAAGTACCATACTTCTCACGGGCTTTCCGATGTGCTTCTTGGTGCTCCTTTCGCTTTTCTTCTATTATTTTCAGATTCTCTTTATTTTTCTCCTGTTCTTGCTCATACTTCCTCCAGTTAATAACTTCACGTGCCCTTGGCTTTACAGGTAAAAAAAAGGAATTATTTAACTAAATAGAAACCAGTAACTGCTGAGTTAAAAGCTTTGTGTTTTTCCCACATTATGAAATTAGCTTAACTCATATATGAAACCATTAATTTTGTAAGTTTCAAAACTTTGGTTTGGGGGCTTTCTGTATAATTAAAATTATTTAATTTAAAAATTCTATCTCAAATTTAAAAAAATTCTATAGCCAAATTCTAAAATGGCACCACTGGCCCTCTCATAGCCCCTTATAGTCTAGAATGATTTGTTAACATATTATACTTATTGGGTATGATATTATAGATTGATATTTAAAATCACTATATCATATCTAATAATAGGAATTAAGCTTGATATACCTCAGATTCTACTTCAAGAATTTCATCTCCTGCAGAAGGGAGGTCTCTCCAGCCTATAATTCCCACAGGCATGCTGGGACTGGCCTCATTAATTGTTTTTCCATTTTCATCAAACATTGAGCGTACTTTTGCCCAACTCTTTCCAGCAACCAGAACTGAGCCTTTTTTCAAAGTTCCTCTTTGAATTATTGCTGTAGTAACAGGACTAAAACGAAAAAAAAAGTATATAGTCTTAATGCTATAATCAAGAAATAATAGCACTTTCTTAAATAGAGCAAAGATATCTTTATGAGATTTAAAAATATATCTTATGTACATACAGGGTTAATTCCGCTACTTCTCAACTTCTCAAGCAGTTTTTCATACTATGAAAACATTTCACAATTGTTAAAAGGTGGAAGCAACCCAAATGCCCATCAACAAAAGAATGGATAAAGAAAATGCAGTATATATGCAACCTTAAAAAAAAAAAGAAATCCTGTCACATGCTATAACATAAATGAACCTCAAGGTCATTATGCTAAGTGAAATAAGCCAAACAAAAAGGACAAATCCTGTATGCTTCCACTCATATAAGTATCTAAAGTAGTGAAAATCACAGAAACAGAAAATGGAAAGACACTTTCAAGGGCTGAAGGGGAAAGAGGAGAAATTAGTGTTTCATGGGTATAGAGTTTGTTTTACAAGATGAAAAAATTCTAGCGATCTGTTGCACAGCACTGTTAATATACTTAATACTACTGAACAGTACACTTAAAAGTGATTAAGATGGTAAATTTAATGTAACATGTCTTTACTACAATAAGACATTTTTTTAAAAAAAAAACATTTCTTGTAAGGTTATGGTACTAAGGGGTGCAGATAGTTGAGTGCTCTGACAGAATCCTAATCCTTTTTCTATAACTAATTAGTTAAGCAGTGAGACCTCTTCTGACAGGGAAGGAATTAAAGAAGAGAACATCATTCAAAAGACTTTCCTATATATTATATTAATGGATAAGGATACAAAAAATTTGGAAACCCTAAAATGCAATAATTGCTATTTCATTCCAATTTATGTCAGTCTATGAGGCTTTACCAATTCAGTTAAGTCAGTAGGGGAAAAAATTAAACAAATTGAACTACTTAAGTCATCTAACTACAACTATTAGATGTATGCAGATAGTTGCTATGGTCTACTGCTAACTGCATTTTTGTGTTCTGTGTGCTAGTGTAATAATAGTTTTCAAAACAAATGCTTTCAAAATATGGTTCATGGACTAACATATCATTCAATCAAAATACAGTTATATAATCGAGTCACAAAACAATGAAATAAAATTATTAAAAAGCAAGCATTGTAACAGTCCTACCCTCTTCCTTTGTCTGTGAAAGATTCTATTACCGTTCCTTCCACTGGACCAGTGGGGTCTGCTTTCAATTCTAACATTTCCGCAAGAGTAACTGTTGCCTCTGCCAAAGCCATCAGATTATCACCCTTTAATAACAACAACAACAAAACATTGTTAATATACATTAATAAATATTATCTGTAAATGTTAAGTACCAGGGTCAGAAAGCCAAATAATCCTTGACAGTTATACTTTTTAAGCATTAAAAGCATGACTTATCCAATTGGAAAGAAGTGGGGAGAAGAGGGAGGGAGGAGCAAGAAAATCTGATTCAGGGAAAGATCTTGCAAGAAACAGTGGCTCTTTTTTTTTTTTTTAAAGGATGGCCTCTAGTGGTGCTTGTTAATATCCTTCCATAAACATGCTTCATTCATTTACTCCCCCCTCCATCTGTCTCTACAATTGTGTTTTCCTTCTTTACAATTCTACTTTACAATGAAGTTCTATCCAAGTGAATAAGCGTTTACATCTACTTTTTCATCTGATCCATTAACTACCCAGCTATGCAACCCTGAAAAATCACTTCACCTCCCTAGATCTCCTTTCCTCACCTGTAAAATTAAAGAGTAGATTAGATGATTCTTTCACTTTTAATGATCTGTTTACTATGCTTTCTAGGGCTCTAAGATCATGCAGCTTGATCAACTGGTGATGGAACTGGAACAGATGGGCAAGTGATTTTTCCATTCTCTATGTCAGCTAAGAGATTCCTCACATTTTTTACAGACTATAAAACAACGGAAACAACTTTAAACAAAACTGAATGAATATTTTGCTACCCATCTATTTAATCCTAGTATTTATTCCAATTTATAAAATGCTGCTCTGAAAAGCAGAGCTGGGGTTGTTTCTTTGCATGACAGAGTCTTCTATATCTACCTTGGAAAAGAAGGCCTCATCTTACTTCTCTGCCACTCTCCCCCAATTCTCTCCATTCCCCAGGAATCATCTCTGCCATGCCTCCAAATATGCCTAAGTAGCTTTACATCTATCTACTCATTTGATGATATCTGGGCAGAAAAGGTGGCCATGTCTTCAAATGTTTTAATCTTGCCATCTGGCTTTCAGAGTGCAGTAGCAATCAAGGTATAACAGAAATATAACAAAGGTGGCATTTTATGAGTTTCAGAGAAAAAGAGGAATTGTTTTACTATTAATAGAGGCATAATTTCTAAGTATGTTGGAGATAACGTATTTGGAAAAGTAAAGATAAAATGAGACTGAACTGGAGAAAGATGGCCAATATAGTATCGTCCCTTCAGTGAATGATCAGGGTGAAAAAAGTCTGTATTACAAGTAAACTGCAGAATATGAGAATGGACAAAAAAGTAAATTGTTGCTTAGCAGTGACCTGTATAGAAAAAGAGAATTGGAAAATGCTATCAGAGAGCAGGTACTGAGCTTCCTTAGTGTTTTTCAACCAGAAAAGAATAATTGGTAATGTAAACGCAAATTTAAATAACATTAAAGACTTATAGAAATTTAATTAATTAAAACATTGAGTCAATCATTACAAACTGAATTCAAATGTTTCATGTTTGTATTAGTGCAATTGTTATTTGTTTAAATCTCTCTTAAATGTCCTAGGACCTGTTCTATAGTTTTTTCACTAAAAACAATCACTTTTTATTACCAGCTGGATTTCGTTTCTGCTTAAAACAGTCTTTAGCCTAATATTACCCTATCCTCACATCATTCACCATTTATTCTCCTCATTCTAAGTATCTTATAAAAAGAAAAGTATTAATTTTAGACCTGATTCTCCACTGATCAGCTAGCTATGTAGCCCTGGATTGGTGACTGACCTTTCTGAGCCTAATTTCTAACCTACCAAACCAGAATAATGATACCAGCTTTTGCCTAGTACCTAGAGAATTTTTAAACAACAAAAGACATTATGTACGTCAAAATGTTCTTTAGGTATAATGCACTATGTGCATTCCCATTTGAACACATCATCTACAAGATACCTGCATTTACCGTAAGTGCAGAGACATGCACTGCTTGAACGTCGCCTCCATAATCCTCACACACCACATCATAAGCTAACAGTTCTTTTTTCACTTTTTCAGGATCAGCCTCAGCTTTGTCACATTTGTTTATGGCAAGGACAATTGGCACTGAAAGAGTTAAGAAGAGTGTAAATGATGACACCTTCAATTCTAGGTATTCACAATGAAGACACCAATCTTTTCTGGCTTTTTCTTTACACAGTGAATAGACTCAAAACACCTAAAAAGACCCACGTTAGACCCACCTCACTCTGCTTTCTATGTATAAGGATTCCAGGTGTGAGATACCAAAACTAATTATAAGTAGATTCTGAATTAAGACCACAAACCTAAGAGGATTTTAAAAAACAAAACAAAACAGTATTTTGGGTGAAGAAAGGCCTATAATTTGAAGGCAGGATCAGCAACTACACTGGAGATAATCTCCAGAAAAAAGTCAAAAGACGATTCTAATTCAATTCTAATACCACTAGATGATTTGCCTCTTCTTCCCAGGAAGTATTAACACATTGTTAAAATCTAACATCTTGCCCTGGGGTGAAATTAAGTATTATTATTGTAAACTGTTAGGACTGATAGCAAATTCTTTATTCATACATTTAGCTAAGTGACTGACACATAGTATATCCTCAATAAATATTTACTTAATGAACTAAATAACCTTAAAATCTACTTGTCATTAGTAAACATATCTTCTCATTACAGAAATCATGCAACATTCTAAGAGATAATTCTCTGGTTGGGTTTCACCAAATCTGCAATTTTTTCAGGTATCAAAGGAACAGACACAAAAAGAGTTATGCAATCCACAACCTACTATTATCGAAAAGCACATTCCCTATTGATGAGCTGGAACTTAACAGAAATCAAGAGAACAAGTATGGAAAGCACAATGTGAAGGATTTATCCTATCTCAACCAACTACTTTGTTCTTTGTTATGGGATCCCTGGCAAGTTTTTCACTCTCTTCTTTTTGTTATATACCCTAGAATCATTAAGAATATAGTCCATTCCATAAAAGCAATGTTAAGGAATTAGAAAGAGAGTGACATTGGAAGCTTGAAGATCAGATTCATGCTACCAATTAACTGTAATGAGGGGAGTTCCTAACACTCTCTGGGTCTTAGTTTTCATGTTGTGAGATGACAGAATTTGACTAGATTGGTGATTCTCAACCTTTTTTTTTCTTTTCGAACAAACCTAGGTGAATATGATGTACTCCATCGGGTACATTTTCTTAAGACAACAGTATTTTCTCAGCGGGTATAGAGTCACATCAGAATAAGAACGAATGTGCAGAGTATGTGTATATTACAATTTTGTAATGAAAAAAAAATAAGCGAGAAAATAACTAAGTAATTTTCCGAAAGTTTCAATTTCATACTTTTGACCAAATAAGAATTTATTTAATGTAGATGAGGGGAAAGTTTCCCTTTAGAGAAGTCCAGAAGATGAATGAACAAGGAATAACAGATTTAGAATATCATCACTTTGAAATTTCTAATGAATTTAGGTGATGGGTACAAGGAGGTTCATTATTCTATTCTTACTTTTACATCTGTTTAGAATTTCCATGAGAAAAATTTTTTTAAAAAGTTATTTGAGACTGTCATATTCTCATACTATGCCAAGTAAGTAGACAGTAGAGGAAGGACTGTATTAGTGATCACAAATCCCAAAATGAATCCTGCAACACTCTTCTTAGTAGTTATATCTGTGGGAAAACAATTCAACTGTTTTTGAGCCTCATCTGTAAAACAAGTATAATAATCCTTGGACTGCCACGCAGATTAAATGAGCTACAACATACATGGCCCCAAAACAGTGATTCTTGTAAGTCAACCACAGACACACAGTACCTTGAGCATCTTTGGCATGCTGAATAGATTCTACAGTTTGTTTCATCACACCATCATCTGCAGCTACTACCAATATGACAATGTCAGTGACCTGAGCACCTCTGGCTCTCATTGCTGAGAAAGCAGCATGTCCTGGAGTATCAAGAAAGGTTATCTTTTCCCCTGAAGGCAGAGAGACTGTGGAAACAGAAATCCAAGAACAGCAAGGACTCAAATACGGACCTCTTTAACATGAAGGAATATATGTGACATTATCAAACACAAAAATGCTTTAAAATAATTTTATTCCTTCCATTTACCTTAATCAGAATACAGATCATTTCACAACAGAAAGTGATACCAGTGGGACCTGCAGGGTTTTCTTTTCATGTAAAAGTTCAAACTAAAACTCTTCATATTTCTAGAATATAACTACTTTCATAAATGTACCAACTGATATCTATTCTGGAGAAAAAACACAACAATAGTTATATTGGCAGCCATCTCTACATGAGCAAACATCAGCTGCACAACTGCCTTGAGCAACAAAGACAATTTAGTATACAGTTAGTAGCTCAGGATTTGAGTCCAACAGCTTTGTCACTAGCTGTGTACCTTGAGCAAGTAATTTAACCTAAGCAAGCCTCATCCTCCTTATCTGTAAGTAGGAATATTAATACCTACCTCATGATTCTGTTTTGAAAATATGGAATATAAGCATATAAGGTGCTCAGGACAGTGCTGGGCACATGCTAGGTGCTCAGTACATGATAGCTGTTATTTAATTATCATTAGCAACATTATCACAACCTAGCACTGAGGAATTTAAATTCATTAAATCAAACTAAAAATGGGCTAGAATAAAACGGTAATATAATTTGCTTCTTATAGAATATACAGAATAACCTTTATTAACCATCTGCTCTACGTTTCATCAAACCAATGGCTTTAACTTTTATCCTTCCCTTTCACTTTGTTTTTTTTCCCCCCTTTTACTTTGAATTTGTATATTTCATACTATGACATCTGGTTTAAGAAAATATGTGGAGTTGCCAAGCACACTGTAAGGTAATTTGTGTTCATACCAAGAAAGGCACCAATGTGTTGAGTGATGCCTCCAGCTTCCGTTGCTGCCACTTGAGTTTTTCGCAGTTTGTCAAGTAACGTCGTTTTCCCATGATCAACATGGCCCATTATAGTAACAACTGGGGACCTTGGGGTTAATAAAGCTGGATCTGCATGGGGCCTACAATTAATAGCAAAGGAATTTCATTTCTTCAACATCAGAAACACTTTATAGCTGGTGAATTGGTTTGCATTATCTCTGTGAACTACTGTTAACAATAAAACCCAACATTCAGCTTTGATTAGGCATAACTATTTTCTTCTTCTATGCATACAATGATGTATGACAAAATACATCACTGCCCACCTAAAGTTGGCGTCTTCAAAATCATGAGCAGAACTGAATAAATTTTTAAAATTCATTATCAATATACATATTTGGAAAACTAAGAAAAATAATCCTCAGAGTTTTACAATAACCTGAATATACTTTCTGATGTTTTAAGCACTTCGAAGAAAAGTATGACCTATATTCACACATCATTTTAATTGCAAAAGAAAATTTAAAGCAAATCTTTCCATTAAAAAGTGTGAATAAAACTGTGGTCTCCTTCCCCCAGTAGATATGGTTATGTTTTACCTTCTCACAGCATCTTTATTTTCTCTGACTTTGTCCTGTTTTAATTTGCTCCATTTTAACTTCATCCCTCCCTTCTTTATCACTTCTTTGATCCAGACTTCATCTAAATGTGAGTCTGCTTCTAGGGAATCTATGTCCATAGCAGTATTCATTAAAGCTTCATAAATACAATCTGGGTGGAATAAGATAAAACCTTTTAGGATCATGAAATTAAATATTCAAGGAAGTAACCTCTTTTAATAAATGTCTATATAAACAGTACACTCAATGAGAGGAATAACTATATAAGCTATCTTTTAACTCTAATGTTAACATCATAAAGAATCTAAAAAGAAAATGATCTTGAAAATATGATACATATAAATTTGAATTCTGCAGTCATAAATATTTAGAATATTTATGTACTTTTATGAACCATCTGAGTCATCTAAAACATTAAATTGCATGTTGTATACATTTAGTATTGAATAGTTTATCAGTCTACTTTGAAAACATATGTCGTGCATAAACAAATATGTATGTATATATACAGTTGATTCTTGTTATCCACTATAGTTATTTTCTATAAATGCTGAATTAGCAAATACTGAACTATTGCTCTGAGGGGAAATACAGGATTAGGTTCCTTTAGCCTCTGGTCACATTTTCATCAGCTGATCAATACATACATCATCAGCTGATCAATACATACATCGTTTTATGTTTCTGTTTAAAGACACCTTATTTACTATACTATACTGTTGATTCATTAATATTGAACTCACGGCCAACAGCACTATAACTTATGCCTGAACAAAGCTTACTGTACATGTATTTTCTCTGTTAGGCATGTTACAGCCCTCCTGCAGTTAGTAATACTAAATGGCACTTCAGCACTATGCTTAGGGGCTATTTTAAACAGCAAAACCACCAATAACAAGCATGAAAATGCAAAACACCTGGCACTAAATAAACCACAAAAATGATACTTGTTGAAACAAGAAGAAAGCATTGCCTCTTCGAACCTCAGCTAGAACTGTGTGATTGGGCGACTCAAAATTTTTACTGCTCTGCACACGTCTGGGAGTGACTGCAAAAGCACAATGGGTATTAATTTTAGAGAATTTGCCAATACAGAATCCCAAAATTGACTGTATGTGTGTGTGTGCACACACACAGTATCTCAGCATACACACAAACTCAATTTATTTATGTATCTATTTAAGGTGTCCGCAAAGTCTTGAAATGTAAGAAAAATGTTTACTTGTTATGCATTGTTTCGTTTTAATGTGCTTTGTTTTCATTTCAGTCATATTTCCCTGTGAATGATGTTATATTAAAATAAATAGTTTTGAGTTTCCAGACTTTGTCACCCTATAGATATACAATTTGAGACACATATATGAAATAAAGGCATCATCAAATAAGCAAAACATTACACTAAAAGAACATCCTGTTCAGTAGTATGCTGGTAAATGCTGGTTTACTCACAAGGCTTGACAAAAATAAAAAAGAAATTTCCCAATTTTCATGGTGCAAGTACCATGGTTGATTTCAAGCTACCACCATGAAATCACTAAATGCAGAGATGAAAAGAGATGTGCAGTAGCACACTATTATACAGTATTTCCAAAATATAGGCAAAATAGGCATAAATAACCTCAAGAACAAGATAATAGTAAAATGCTGTAAAATAATTAGGAAGTGAAAAGTTTTGATGAGTATTACTTTTGTTTATGATTTAATTTTTTTGAACAGTTGTGTTTAACAATCAGCTCACAAAATTCCTTATAGTTTATTGATTGGCTCACAAACTGATGAAAGCCAGCACATCACTGATATTACTTCATAATAATGCAAGAAACTCTTTCCTATGTATCTCCCACCACATCCTTTCCCAAGAAAACACATTTTAAGAATGACACAATGCAAATTTTCTATATGAATACGTTCTAAGAGAACAATAAAACTCTTTCTAAACATAAAAATTATAATTAGTATAATTCTGTTTCTAATAATGCTAAAAATCCCTAATAATCCAGCAACTAGTCTTCCAAAATGTTTTGCTTAACTTTTGAGAGATAGCTTATATATAGGGATAATCTTGTTCCCTCTATATTAAGTGCATATAGTATTGATGTATGATCTTATCTTTATCCAAGATTTAAATATTTACATGTAGAAAAGTGCACAAAGCATTTCAACCAGAAATATTACATCCAGTTATTTTCATTGACCCAATGTACTCAGACTGCTAATATAGTAGTTAAAAATATTCAGCATATAAAAATTATCTTTAACTCAAAAGAGACATGAATATAAAATTAAATAAGCGTTAAATACATAACTTATTTAAATCATAGCAAATCAGTTTCAGGTTTAGAGCACTGATCTATGGAATTAAATTTATATTTTAATTATTTCATTCATTTGGTGATACAAAAGAATTATTATGATTACGGGTGTGTGTGCGGTAATGTTTAAAATCATCTTTTAGCAACAGATGTAGAAGTATTTATGGATTAAGTGATATATTAATAATTGTTGTCACTAGTTTATGCATACATTATGCTTATTATTCTATTATTTCTGGTTTCATATGTATGACAATTGCCAAAAATAAAGTTTCAAATCAAGTCTATTATAAATATCATATATAAAATCATATCGATACAGGTTTTCTTGGAAAAATTCTGAATGACCATTTGTTCTGGTTATAATTATATAATGCAACTGCAAAGTTATGAAAATGCAGGACAGTATGTTAATTTTCTATTCTTTGTGAGGATGTACATGCATAAAGAGTAACACTTTTGAGCAGAAAACATTAAAATTCTAGTTCTGCTGTAATTTATAAAATAACAGTTCTTGAGAGATAATTTGGTCTGTGAATAAGAGCATGGGTTCTAGAACTATACTTCGTGGGTTTAAGTCCTGGCTCTACCACATAACAGCCATAAAATCCTGGGCAATTATTTATCCTCTCTATGCCTCAGTTTCTCAACCTATAAAAGGCAATAATAATCATATGTACCTCTAGTGCACTGTGAGAATTACAGAGTTAATAAATATAAAATACTAGTATATAATAACAGCTCACTAATTATGAGTTATTATTAATTCTTTCTTTTTCCCAAGAGTCTGCTTCACTTGCATTTTGCTACAGTCATTGGCTATTTCTGGTTTACTGAATTTTAATGTCAGTTTATGATGAAAACTCAAATTTTGTTCCAACAATCCTAAAATGATAATAAATACATCAGTGATGCAATGAAGGAATAAAAAAATGATAATGATGCTATACATTTATAAATAAAAATAGTATTAAAAGCTGTAGTTATTACTATGAATATTTTTTTGCTGGCATTACAGATATTGTCAAAATTAGTAAAAAAAGGAAATCAGAAAATTATAGAAAAACAAAGGGAAAGTAAATGAATATAAATATGGTCCCTCAGTCCAAAAAACATTCTTTGAACTTCGTCTAATAGCCCACAAAATTTCTGAGAAAGAATGGTTTCAGATAAGAAAATCATTTCCACTTTTATTAGAAGCAATGGTTTCAGATAAGAAAATCATTTCCACTTTTATTAGAAGCAAAATCTTAGAGAACTATATTTGGCAAAGAGCCAAGAAATGAATTAGAGTTTGTGACTTAAAGCAAAAAATATGGGAATGACTTAACATCTTTTTAAACCACCAGTCTAATTTTCATCTTTGAATGCCTTAATATTATTGCAAATAAAATACCGGGTAATCCATGTTCTCATATTTTTCCTTAAAAAATTATCTGGCTCACCTACGTCTTTTTCCATTGCTCTGGCCAGCTCCTCAACAGTCATTCCAATCCACACCTCTACCTCTTTTTTAGATTTTGTTGAAGACAACTGAGATTTCCGTGATCTTTCTTCCTGTTAAAAATTCAGAACGCATGAAGAAGAAAAAACTTTTAAGTGACAATTTAGATTTATTCTGGAGTATCTACCATAATCACGGCTCCTAGTTCTACCAGTTAACACTCTCATAAGTAGTTAAACCTTAGACTAAAATTAAAACTCCTACATCCTTAATTCACTGTTATGTACCACCAGTTCTCAAGTAATCAAATTCATCAGCATTACTGAACAACTAAAACTTCTTCACAGAGATGTATTGCCTGGAGTGTAGCATTACGGAATAAAGATTCTATAAATGACAAATACTCAAAATGGATTTCTGCTCATGGCTCTACACACTTCCATCTCAGATCAAATACAATAACTGATAGAAATTTATAACTACCTTTTTTGTTACTAGAAGCCTATACTGAGATAAAGCAGCACCAAAGAGCACGTCTGTTTGCCAGGGCCAAGCGTAAAGCTGAGCCGTCCACACTGGGTAAGCAGATGAAAACACATGCTTCCACTGTGCTAATATTCTTCTTTGACCCAGGCTGTGCAGCTGCCTACAAATAGTGTGAAATCGTAGCAAGTTCTCCACTTTCAGTATCTTCTGGTTCATGTTTATCCTAGAAAAAGAGTTTTAAAATAATATTTTAGTTAATATTGAAATCAAGTTAGCAAATATTAGTTGGGTATCTACTACATGCAAAGCATTGTGCTAGAGTTACAAAAATGAATAAGGCTGACTTCCTGCCCTAAAAGACCTCGGTCTAGTCAGAGTTGAAATTCCATACTACTTTCTAGATATTAAATATTATTATTGTTAATGTTGCTACTATGATAGAACTGAAATACAACAACAAACTTATAAAGGGCTTTTTTTCACTCTTGAAACATCAACTAACCAAATCACAAATAGAGTGATTTTTCTAAAACGTGAATTTGAACTCATCAGCTCTCTGCTAAAAACCTGCCAACGGCCCCCAATTAATCACCAGTTTAATGTACAACTTCAAAACATGCTATATAAGGACTCATTATCCGCCCTCTGTTAACTTCTCACTTTATCTTTTACACTATTATAGTCCCCTCATTCCTACAAGCTTTTGTTATTTTGACTCACCAATGGTTTATCATCTAATTTTTGAACCTTTGCATAAATTCCCTTTCCTTGGAATTGTTTTCACCCTTAACATTTTTTCCTCTTCTCACTCCCCATTCCACAAAAAAGACACTTTAGAGCGGGGAAAAAGTCACCCAATAAATGTTTATTACGTAATGCCTTTTGAATATCTTTCTTGGAATGAAAAAGTTTACTGAGAGAAGACCAATAAAACTCAATGGTATTGTTCATAACTCCGTAGTATACTTCTTTTCCTCCTTGAGTCTTCCATTCTGCTCTAAAGACCGTATTTCTACAACTTGGCTTTTCAGTTTTTAAGGGACAGAGCAACTAAAATAATGAAAGTACATGTTTTCTTCTCATAAACATCTGAGCACCAGCTTCCAGGCAGTGCATTTGAGGTTGCTGATGCAAAGTTTAATAAGCCAGAGTCCTTTCCTTAAGTTTGCTGTCTTTAAAATATTCTAATATAATAATTCTCAGGCACAGTAAACACCTCAAGAATGGCGTATTTTAAAAAACCTTATTCAGGTAAATGTCCCTGGACTGAGAAGTAAAAAGTGCTCAAGAAGCATATGATTCCTTAGGAACTTTTTAAATGAGTCTAAAACGAGATCTGACAAGAACACAGATTAATGGAGTGGGAGGAAAGGCTCTACAGGAGATTAACCAAAGCACAGATAAGTAATTGAGGTAGGAATCAGAAAAACACATTGGGACATTAATCCAAATGTCAAACCTGGAAAGAACCTTACTTGCTATTTATTCCAAGCCCCTCGTTTTACAGAAAAGGAAAATGAGAGTCCAGCGAGCTTCAAAAAAGTTTCTCCAAAGTCATACCACAAAGTCATAACCAAAGTTAATAACACTCAGGACTAAAACTCAGGCTGACTCCCAATTCAGTGTTCTCTCGCCGCTAGGAAATTCATGAAATCTGAAAAAGGATGTTGGAAATACGTAGTTGCATTGGTGGAAACTTGTGAACATGAGTTGGAAGCCTTGGAACTTATTTGCAAGGTAAAAAAGAAGTCATTGTTTAAAAAAAAAAAAAAAAGTACGGATCTGGGGTGGCTTCGCCTGGAACCCGAGCCCAGAAAGCCTTTGGGCACAGGGGAGGTGGGGACCTGAGCGCCGCACCTGCCGGGGGGCCGCACCTGCCTGGACGCCGGGAGAGGATGCCAGCCGGCCGCTTCTGTTCGTATACCGCTGTCGAAGGCCGAGAATAAATGCATCATGGAAAAGCTTCCGAAAGCACAATGTTGAGGATGTGTGCCACTGACACTTTAGACCAAACAATATACGCCACCTGGGACCACCCGGCTAATGGACCTGACTCACTTAGTTCCCACATAACGCCAGCAGGGTCTGGATCCTGAGGCCGATTGGCGATCACCTTCCCGGCACGGGAGAACTGACGGTCGCCCAGTCCGTCTCCGAAATGGTCCCCGCGGGTTTTCCGGCGCCGCCGGAAACAGTTCTTTCCGGAATTCAGAAGTCGGAATTCGGAATAGTCTCAGTTGCGACGAGGGTTATCTGAGCTTCACCAGGTGGGCGCCAGGCCTCGAGGCGCTGGTTAAATCTGTAGCCTCTTCCTGGGGTCAGTCGCGCGTCGATAAGCGATCAGAAGCGTCTGCTGATCTCTGCCTTTCTCAGAAGTAAATTACTGCAATTCTGCGGCTGTGAGCGGCTTCGGTGCCTACCCTCGAGGGAAAGAAAGTTAAACGAGGAAATGAAGAAATGATTGGCTCTTGCAAAACACATACCTAACAAGAAGGGAAAAATAGAAGGGAACGTGGCGGTAAAACCAGTTAGTATTGGTAAGGAGCGCTTTCTCTTTGAAAAGTCGCCACGTGTGGATAGCATTTGAAGAATAAAGTCACACAGCGTTCCAATCCCAGCGCATTCCTAGTTCTGTAGACTTGGAGACGTTATGTAAACTCTCTGTGCCTCAGTTCTGCAATAAGATAATGATAGTAGCTACTTCATAGAACAGCGATAAAGTTTATAAGAGCACCTGCTTCATAATAAGGGTTTGCTGTTTTTATTACAGCCTCCTCCCAGAGCATTTCCACACCTTGATTGGACAGGTCTTTTGGCCGATCCCCTTAACCACAACCACCTCCACTTTTCAAGAGTGTTAAGTATTGTTTAATCTCAGCCCTCAAGGTCTAACACTACCCAAGGCTAATGACAGTATAGAAGAGTTTCTCAAAAGCATACTTACCGTTTTTTCCTTCCCTTAGTCTGACCTAACTCATGCCTTCTTTTTTGTCTCCCCAGTGCCTACCACAAAGGTGTGCACTCACTATTAACTGAATGATTGAATAGAAACCTCTGTCCTAGAAATCTTTTTAATGAACCTAACACCCACACACTTAAAAACGAGTTATTCATCCCGATTCCTATAATTTTACTTACCATTCACAAACACCCACTGAAGTGCAATTCTGCAAGAAATTGCTCTTTGCTCTCTTATTTGCCTTGCCAGTTGAGAAATAAGCAGAAATTGGTTGGTAGAACATCAAAGAAGGGGTCATATATTTCTTTCCACAATATTAAAGTGAAAATAACTGATGCTTTTCTAATCATGATGATAATACATGCTAATGTAGAAAATTGAAGCAATAAAAGGGCTTAAAAAAAAAAGGAACGAGGGTAATTTAAAAAACAGAGGAGCTAACCTGAAAGAGTTCCCACTGGCCAAAGATGAGAACATTTAACTAACAAAATAACAGTATTGGATTATAACCCAAAGTATCAAATAAGTATTTGTGTGTACATACTGGTATAAATGAGTGAATGAATGAATGAAGTGGGAGAAGGCACAAATTCATACTACAGGAGTCCATATAATATATCTTTGTAGCTTCTACTAGGAGGTAAAGCTTAATTCCCCTCACCTTGAGTGTGGGCTGGGCTTAGTGATTTGCTTCCAAAGAATAGAGTATGGAACAGGGAATTAATAACTTCACAGTGGAGAATGCTGGCAAATATCACCTAAACCAACTAATCAAGGTGAATGTAATCAGCAAAGTCATGTTGGTATCATGTAACCCCTGAAATGTTGTAATGTGGACACTCTTTCTCATATAGCATCTTTCCCAAAAGCCTATAAACCTGCTCTAATCATGGGGAAAACATCAGGCAAGCCCAAATTGAAGAGCATTCTACAAACTACCTGAGCAGAACTCTTCAGAACTGTCAAGGTCATGAAATGCAAGAAAAGACAAACTATCACAGATTGTAAGAAACTAAGGATGATCAAATGCCTGTATAGAATCCTGGAACAGAAAAGCACATTAGTGAAAACACTGTGAAATCTGAATGAAGTCTGTAGTTTAGCTAATTGTACACCCCAGTGTTAATTTCTTAATTTTCACAAATGTATTATAGTTAATATAACACATTACCAATAGAGGAAATAGGTGAAGGGCATTTAGGAACTCTCCACTATCTTTGCAACTTTCCTGTAATCTAAATTTATTCCAAAATTAAAAGTTTATTTTTTTAAAAAGTGAATCAAATCCTAAATCTCACATCTCCAGAGACAATCAATTTTATTATTTTGGTGAACATTATTCCATTTATCTCTATGTATACATGTACACATAGTTTTTCATAAATGAGATTCGTACTATAAATGCTGCTTTTTGTTTTTACGACTTAACCAAAAATAATGTTTCATACTGTCATATTCTTGGTGAAAGCCATTTCTCAGACCTCTGACATGATAGGTCATAAAACATACTTCATGAGGAAAATTGAATCCAAAGAAGAGTAAAAATAAATAAATAAAACAGAAAAGCAGCTGTATTGCAGCCTATCTAGCAAATGGCTTTATCTTTTGTTAGTTCTGCCTTTCAACTTACCCCCTCTACTAACTTTTTTTTTTGCGTTTCAAAATCTTGGCTGAAAGTTCCCGTAAGGAGCTAGGTCACTTTATTCTCTAGACCAACTATAGTTCTTGGTGATAATTAGGGGTAAAAGCCTTCTACAAGAGGAGCAAGCAGTGAATTGCTGCCCTGTACACTCCTGCACAACAGTTCTAGAAAGAGCTATAGTCACCTCACTGGGTTTGTTCTAGGAAGAGGAAATCATAAAGAATGACACAAGAACTAAGTATCTTCCAAAGAGAAGCTGCTCAAGGCTGCATTAAGGCAGTTCGAAACTACAAGATTAAATCTGTTTTGTTTTGTTTCAATTGTCATATATTGCCTTCACAAAATAAAGCAAAAAACCTTGCAATATAAATTGCTAGAGAAATAATGCCAGGAATTTTAAAACTTTAGAAAAGACTTGAGAACCTGAATCACGACAATCTAAAATTGTAATAGTTAGAATCATAACTATATTTTCACTGCCAATTACATACTAGTCATAAATATTTTCTTATATTTAATATTTTGTACAGCAGTTGTTTTTGGCACATTAGCAGGTTTGAGGTCCACTGATGATTCAGTTTTCTTTGACTTTGATTTAACAAACACTCCCAGTGACAAACTGGTAATCTAGAGATCACATTTTGGTAAGGTGAATTTATTTTAAATGTGTGGCTTTGGAGACAATCACTAAATCTTAATAATAATAATAATAATAATAGCCATCATTAATTCGATGTGCTATGAATGAGACATTGTTCTTAATGCTTTATAGTCATCTCATTCAATGCTGCAAGACTGAATGTCTTATTTTTGCACAATTTTAACAAACCAAAGGTATTGCATATCATTGAGGAAGTTAAGTAACTTACCCAGGCCATATCCTTAGTGATTGGTGAGAAGGACCTAAATTCATGTTTGATTCCAAGGCTGTTTCTTAACCACTTCCATATTTGAAGAAGTTGAATTAAAGATCTTTAGGATCTCAACCAGCTTTGAGATTTTACCTTTGAACATATGAATATTAATATTTTTTAGCTTAAATCTGGTATCAATCTGTACTCCATGGTATATGGTAAATCTTTGTGTTTCTGTTAGTACTTTAGCTGCTATTAAAGCAACAATTATCTTTATGGAAAACAATGAGTAATGACTTTGTATAGTACTTGTGGAAAACATGACATTAATCTCTAGGAATCTCTAATAAAAGCCATACCAATACTCATTAAAGATGTCTGCACTGAATTTTCTTCAGCAATGAGGTGGTTATCTCTTTACCACTGACATCCACATTACACAAAGCTTTTCTGTGGGCTTCCTCTTGAGCCTCATCAAATTATACTTCACTGATTTCTTTTTATAAAATTACATCTCTTAAAAACGTTTTTGCTATAAAGTCTTTAGTTTCACTTTTTCCAGCTTTATTAAAGTATAATTGACAAACCTGTAAGATATTTACTGTACAGTGTGATCTGACATACATATACGTTTTAAAAGGATTCCCCCATAATTAACACATTCATCACCTTAACATACTTACCTTTTTTGCTTTTTTTGGTGAGAACATTCAAATTCTATTTTCTTAGCAAATTTCAATTGTATAATACAGTGTTATCAACTAGAGTCATCATGTTATATATGAGATCATCAGACCTTATTCATCTTATAACAAGTTTGTATCCTTTCACCATCCTACATTCCTTACTCCTAATTCTTGTCCCATCTCTTCCACTAACTAGTTTAATTAAGACTTTGAATAAGACAATCTTTCTGGTGTTCAATATCTTTATTACAAAATGAGGAAGGTTAAACTCAGAGTATTATTTTTGAAAAGTTTAATAAAAAATATGACTCAAATATAAAGGGAGTATATGTCTAAAGATGTATTTGACTCATTAATGATGTAACCAGCAAGTTGGTAAGCCTCATTTGAAGAGAACTAGGAAGTGCAAGTATTTACAGTGGCTAAAAGAATAAATGATTGAATAAGATTGCTAATAAATATACAAAATTGACTAATATCCTGGAGCACAATAAAGCTAGAACTTTTGGGGTTATCTTTTCTATGAGACGAAAATCATTTGCACTGCTACTGGGCAAAATTCACTTATATTAATACCAGTTTTTTATACATTAAGACCTACCTTTACAGAGTTGTACATTATCTGCATACTAAAAGAAAATAAATACCAAATTAATCAAAGGTGTACATTCCTGGAGAATCAGATAATCCCCAAGAGTGTCTGCCAAACAAAACCCAGCAGGACACACTGAAGGCACAAACGGTAATATCTTTGCCTATTTCTAAATTTTAGATAATTTTTCTTAACACAACTAAGAGTCCTTTGAGATTTAAATTTCTCTTTTAGGAGCAGTGCCAAAAATGTAATGCCACTAAGAATTACAACCGTTATACACCACCAGTGAGCACACATTGATTAAGTTTATTCTACTTAGAATTGCCAATTGCCGTTTTGTTTTTAAATTTTTTTTTGTTTTTATTTATTTGTATATTTATTTTTAATTGAAGAAATGATTTAAATTGCCAATTGGCATTTTAAACCACCCAGACTAACTGAAAGGCCAACTGTAGTTTCCTGATATTTATTGCTTCAAAGAAAGCTTTATAAAGGATGTATCTCATCTTATACCAAAATTAGTTAATTCAATAGTTAATAAATACATAGTAAGAGCCCATCATGTACTAATCACAGTTTTAGGATAAAACAGAGAAATAAAATAGATGAAGACTCTTGTCCTCATGGAGATTATATTCTTGTGGTGGGAAATTCCAAATGAATTAAATATTTAAATGATAAATAAAAATAGAAGATAATGCAAATGATATCACTTATAAACTTGGGTGGGGGAAACCTTTCTAGTCATAATTCCCAAACCAGAAACTATAGGGGGGAAAAACTTAGATTAGCCCGGTGGTTCCCAAATTTAAGTGGGCATCAGAATCCTCTGGAGGGCTATTTAAAGCACAGATTGCTGGCCCCGTGCCAAGATTTTCTAATGCCATACGTATGAGATGATGACAATGATGTTGGTTTGGGGACTACACTTTGCGAATCTGGATTAGAATATATACATAAATATTTTAAATGTCTATACTGTCAAGTTATTAAAAACAAAATTAAAAGAAAAGCTACAACTGGGAAAACATTCACAATACTTGATTAATTAAGGTTGTAAATTGGGAACAATTCCTCCCTACTCTTGAAGTGCTTTTCTGTGAAGAGCTCATTTCATGCATTTTGGGCCTTTCTTCTGCCCCCTTACTCATTCAGATTCTGAGGAGATGGGTTTGATTTACTAAATTTGAGAATAACTGAGCATACCTCAACTCAACTTTCTTTCCCTCAGGAGCCATCAGTGAATACAGTAAACAAAAATGACTGCATTCCCCTGCACTTTTACTTAATTCTAGTGGAGCTTATATTTTATCTTGAAGTTATTAAGTTGCTATTTAATGTCTATAGATACATAATTCTACCATTAGTAAATGTAAGTGATACTGGTATTTTTCCTAAATCTTAAAAACACAATGCAAAAGCATGTTTGCTTATTTAATAGCCTTGACTCTGGTAATCAAATAATTGCTAATTAAGATGTGGAGAAGAGAATGTTCTCATACCGTAAATTGATGAAACCATTCTGGAGGGCAACTGGCCACAGCTATCAATTTAAATGTCTATACTCTGTAACTGCACTCTGGAAATTTACTCTAAGGAATAAATGAAATAATCATGCAAAGATATACAGATATAGAAAAAGATAATTATCACATCTTTATTTGTAATAATATGGAAAATTTGGAAATTTTTAGAATGTAAATCATTGGACATTAGAAAATATCCAAATGAGGAGCTGGGTAAATACATGGAATACTATAGAGCCATTATAAGTAACAATGTAGATCTCTACTGACATAGAAAGATACCTATCGGGTGAAAAAAGGAGATCAAAAAATATTGTATGTTATGTAATTGTGTTGAACAGATAAAATTAGAAATAAACAGCATTATATAATTATATAGAGTATATATACACATAATATATTTGATATGAATATATGTAAAGACCTGTGACTTAAATCTTTTTGTATATTTTTCCATGGTCTGATTTTTTAAATAAACATGTATGTTTTTAAAAGTATTTTAAAACATTTTAAAAATAAATTTATGTAACTTGTTAAATAACATTAAACAATATTTTTATACTCAAAAAAAGAAAGCTACATTATATTTTGGAGAAATACTAAATATGAGTTTGTTTCTGACTGAATTGGCCCTTTTTGTTCTTACATTACATCTAATACATTTCAAAGATGTATTTATTAATATTTACTCAAATCGGCATTTGCTATAAATAGGTAAATCAAATCAGCAAGGATAGAGGAAAAAAATCTGTGATTTCTGGTCTCAATCTTATATTTTTATTAAAATTTATACAAATACATTCCACTTACAAGGTAATTTAACGCATTAAAATCACATGAAATTTCTCTTTTTAGCCAGTAAGACTACGACAGAAATTCCAAACTAGGCCTTTTGAGTCACGCTTCCCTTGCTCAGGCCCACTTCCATGTCTGGAAATGTACTTTCTCTTCTAATAAAACTTTTCTTTTTTACTGTAAAAAAAAAAAAAAAAAAAATCCAAACTAGTTTCCATAAATCTAACTCAATTAAACTATTCTGAAATGCTAGACTTGAAAATATCCCGTTCATATGCAAAATAGGAAAAAATAGTACTTTTGTATAGTTTTCTTGGGTTGCTGTGAGAACTGCCTATAGATCATGTAATAAAATTGACTGTAAGGCTCCATTCATTTATGTAGAGTTCACTAGGTCAGCAAAGTTAAGACTGGTTTGAAGGGACCTCATAGCATGCCTTGCTGACCTGGCCTCCCTTTGCAAGGTTTCCTTAAGTACAGTTATTGCTGCTCCACCCTGTGCCTGGGGATCACAGTAGTGTCTGGAAACAATTCCTACCCGAAGTAAACCTTCCTTATGACCATGCAATTTTAAATGATGTTTAAAGTGAACAAAAGAAAACGAATGCTACTTCTCTGCTTAACCAAGTTGTCATCTACTACACACGTTTTATGTTATATGAAACCAGTATTTTCCCAGGCAAGAAAACTGAATGTATTCATCTATCTCATATTTCAATTTGGAGGTAATTTAATTCAGCCTGCCCACTTAATAACTTTTCTACATCTAATTTTCTTCTCTTTTGAAGTCTTTGTTGAAAACATTCTCATGTAATCTTGGTTGCGAAGACCTGGTTTATATTACCTTATATTTGTTATATTAATAACATCTTTTAATATTTTTCAGACTTGGTTTAATTTATTTTTAGTAACTTATTGATTTCCCCTCCCCATTATAAAAATTATATATGCTTAATATTTTTAATATTTTAGAATACAGAAAAAATAAAGAAAAAATTAAAAATACCCACAGTTCCATTAGCCAGAGATTATCCCTTCAAGAAATGTATTTTTAGCAAGTGAGAATTTTAGTTCCCAGCTCTACTGTGTGGGAAATGGAGCCATGTCTCCCTCTTCTTGCTCTTTGCAGGTCAATCACACTGTCTTTCAATGCTGCTTCCTTGGTTTGCTTCCTTGCATCCTTGCACACAGTGTCATGTTATTTCCTCTACCAGGGACACTCTTCTCTCCTCTCTTTGTCCACTTAATTCTTATTCATCTTTCAGATCTCAGTTTAAGCTTCACTTCCTCAGAGAGGCCTCCCTTGATCTACTCTGCCTCCTCTAAACTAGGTGAGAGTCCCCTACTGTGGGCTATCCAAGGCCAACTCTGGGTGAAATTGTGAAGTCCGACCTGATTTTCTCCTATTTCACACTTTCTGTCAAGGATGTTATACAGATGAGGACTCACTTTGCTGAGTCTTAAGAGGCTTCCTTTTCCAGGCCTTCAATTTGCACCCCAGAAATGACTTAAATTCACTCACGCCATAGTGAAATGTCCCTAGGAATATCTGTTTAATTTGAGATTTGAGGCTTAGTCTAAATGAAACCCTAACGTGAAAGTTCAGATCTCATTCAAGGAGTGAAGGTTTCGCAGAACAGTGGAAAACAGCCCACCAAGAGGTAGGCAAAGGGCTTCTGAAAAAGTTGTTTTGGTTGCCACAGCTAATTATTCACAGATCAATAATAACAAAAACTAACTTTCGGAAAAGGTAAAATGTAAAATTATAATTTATAAATTAAAAGTTGATAAGTCCTGTAAGGATAGGGAACCTCAGGGAGTTTTCCTGGTGAAATCAGGAACTGGTCCCCCTACACAGAGTACAAGCAGTAACCCTAAGAGGCAGGCCACTCCAGATTGGTAGGTGACGGGTTTAATAAGCAAGGGAACTTACTTAGGCAGCTTGTCTCGGTTGGCTGCAAGATGAGGTCTCCATCCAGATTCTTAAGAGTTTATATAGAGGACTTAATATGGTTTGGTTACCTAATGTCCAGATGGTCTCAACAACACGTTACTCACAAGGCTACCTCCTATAGGTGGTTTCCAGTACCGAAACAGTGGGAGCAATGTAGTTGAGAACGAGGTGAGGAGTCTCTGCCCGCTTCATCTCTCGTGTCTACTGGAGGTCAGACACTCAACAAGGTCAACGCTCCCTAAACTGAACCTGGTTACCGGCTCTGATTCTACTTAAAGAGCAGATGTACTGGACCCACGAAGCAGAAGCAGGGTTAGGAGAAAAACACGAGAATGAAGGAGCCTTCCTCCCGTGAGACAGGAACTCAGACTTGAAAGGCTGTCTCCGCCCACAACTTTCAGGAACCCGCAAGGAGAGGAGCGCGAAGATGGCACCGCCCACCTCGGCAAGGCGCCGGCACTGGGCTTCCGGCGGCGGACTTAGTCTTTCCAGGCACTTCCGCCTCAGCCTCCCGGGAAGCCGGGCACTTCCTTTCCCAGGGTCTCTCCCGCCGACCACGACAGCAGCATGGCAGGCGCTGAGTTGCGCGCGGCGCTCGAGCAGCGGCTCGGCGCGCTCGCCATCCGCACGGAGGTGGTGGAACACCCGGAGGTGAGGAGTTCCTGCCGGGACAGCCCGGCCCTTCGGAGTGGGTAGGCCCCGCTGCACCGTCTAAGGGGCGAGGCCGCCAAAACCACCTATCCCAGGAGTAATATGCCGCAGAAATGTCCATTCTAGGGCGTTTCCCGGGTTCTAGAGTTTGAAAGAGACCTGACAGGAATATCAAAGGCCTTTCGAGAGAACTTGTTTTCCTCTTGGCGTGATTTTATAACATTCCACGTTGATTAGTACAACATATTGAGAACTTGAGCACTTTACACTGGTGTGGGATGTTGATCAGTGTGTCCACTTTATGTGTAAAGTTACCAAGCAGTAAACCGTCTCTGAAGTGCCTACGATTTATCAGGCAGGCATCATGCATACAGCGAGACACCAAGGTTAGAGTTTGGCTTTTTTTTTTTTTTTAACGTGATTTAGCGTACAGATATGAAGATTTGCAAATACTTAGAAGAACCAATGTGTAACTTCAGTGGTTCAGGGACATAGTTTTTACCCAAGGCTTGAGTAACAGCTAATGATAATAGCTAAATATGGTATTTTTCAAAGGGTACAGAAATACATTAAAATTCAGTTTCACTCAACTTTGCCAATTTATCACGAAAACTTATTTTCTTTGACCTTCCTTCCCTATAGTCCACATACTCTCCCCTTCTTTATCTGTGCATATTGCCAGCTTTTCTGATGTTCTCTATTAGTCTAGGGTCTCACTCCCTGCCCCCTCACTCTCACCGTGGTTATATATTTGTGGATTGAAGGTTGACACCTGGTCTGGATGTAACAGAATGCTTAGGAATAGGAGTCTGGGCTGCTATGAACTTTCAGTACCAAAAGTTTAAAAACAAAAAGCATTTTAGGAATGTCAGGGCTTGGCCAGCACACTGGAATAGAGAATTGACCCCAGAGACATTACTTGAGGTCCTAATATGAGGAATTGAGATAGTAAGTGCTTATAATTATTTGGTAATGGGTCTCTCTACCAGTGAAATCCAGGGTGTTGAGTACTTCCTAACCTTGCTGTTTTCACCCAGCAAGCAAAAATACATATAACTGTATACATGCATATAATTTCTCATATGACATTTTACAGGTATTTACAGTTGAAGAAATGATGCCTCATATCCAACATTTGAAAGGAGCCCATAGTAAGAACTTATTTCTTAAAGACAAAAAGAAAAAGGGCTATTGGTTGGTGACAGTTCTTCATGATAGACAAATTAATTTAAATGATCTTGCCAAGCAGTTAGGTGTTGGGAGTGGAAATCTGCGGTTTGCTGATGAAACAGCCATGCTAGAAAAACTAAAAGTTGGCCAAGGCTGTGCCACACCCCTGGCACTCTTCTGTGATGATGGAGATGTGAAATTTGTACTGGATTCTGCTTTTTTGGAAGGTGGACATGAAAAGGTGTACTTTCATCCAATGACCAATGCTGCAACCATGGGATTGAGCCCTGAAGACTTTGTTACATTTGTGAAGAAGACAGGACATGATCCCATAATACTAAATTTTGATAAAAACTAATTGGGCCAATATTTAGAATACATGTTTCTGAAAGCTGTTTTTATTTGTAATTTGTAAAAAGCATTAAAAGTGATAATATTTAGCACCTTGGTTTTGGTGACTAAACCATTTTAGGAAGAATATTTCATTTTAAGGGGACTATTTTTAAAAAGATGTATTGAGGTAGTGTTAGCTCATATCCCACTCCTACCCCCATGATTTACTACAGGAATGCCTTCAAAAATTAAGAATAAATTAACATCAAAACTAAGATTAGTTAACTAAGATTAACTGTTCTACATTTTCTTTAGTGTTTATTGTATCTGAAAAAAAGCAAGTGTAAAACAGCATATATAAAATTATGCATATAATAGTGTACATGTAGGGAAAAAATCAAAAGGAATATAAGAATATATTGTTGATAGTGGTTGTCATTGGAGAATGAGGATTAAGGAATAAGAATTCTTAAGCAAGATAATTAAAACAAAGGACAAGAGCTAAAACCTTCCATTACTGGGTGTTTGTTTTTAAACCAGTAATTTTTTCCAGAAAAAAAATTAACTTTTTAAAAAGTATATCTTTAGAAAATATTAATCTAAAAACACAAGAGTAGGGATGGAAAATTGTAATCATTATACTAATGAAATTACATTTTAAAACTCAATAGCATAATATACACAGGCCATTAAGAAGGATTTTAGTTTTTGTTAACTCAAATGTGAACACAAACAAGTTTCTTCTAGGATATATTAAAATTTACTCATCCCCTTTCAGTTATGGCATAAGGAAAGTAAAAGATCCCAGGATTATGTACTGTCAGTTGACACATAGAAGCTAGTTCAAAAATAGGAAATTGACATTTTGTTCAGCTCAATTAAACAAAACTCTTCATCAGTTGATGGTCTGGAGTAGACTACAAAAATAGTCTAGAGGTCTTGTCATGAAAATTCTCATGTTTTCCTAAATTTGATCACTCAAAAAATAATTTCCATGTAGTAGAGGTACTATACTTAGTTTATATCGATTTGCTACTAGAAGGCAAAAATAAAAGTAAAAACTTGTCATTTCTTGATATATATGATTAGAAATTATAAGTCTATTCATGGCAGAAATCTTATAGAAATACTTTCCATAAATGATAACCTTATTCTGAGTTGCCATATTAGTTTTACCTAATCTGTACTATATCTCTAAAGAGTAAGTTTTAGGTTGCTCTGCATATAAGGTTTAATGAATAGAATCAGACACTGAGGACCTTAGATAACTGGTCTTCCCCAACTTTTGGTGGATTAAAAGGCCCAGACAGACAGACCTGCCCAAGAACACAAGGCTGGTTGGCATCGCCAACATTCTGCCTCCTTAGGCTGTAAGTGAAAAAGAGAGATACCGATTTGCACAATCTATTAATATGTTTAAACCTATTTTAGGAGTGACAGAACTGCTAAATTCTCTTTCTCCTAAAATTTCCAATACTCATCACAAATTGATGAGGACAGATCATCCAAAAGGGTTATGGGTTATGTCTGAAAATAGGTTTTCCAGGCAAAGGGAAAGGAAAGAATATTTGGCTAAGTTATACTTTATAATTTTTAAATGATTACTAACCACTTGTTATAAAAAATCACTTTTGTTTTATTTTTATATCAGTTTGAAAAGTGAATGTTAAACCAACCAAATTTTTAAAAAAATAAAGTTAAAAACTAAAATAAAAAATAATGAATGCTTTTAAAAAGATAAATCAGATGATGGTGTCTCTTGTTATAAACTAGACTTATCTGGCTGATGTTTGGTGCTGCCAAGTAATAAACGTTTTGCTCTTCAACTCCAAATCCGTCAGTGGCATTTCTTTTAAAGGAAATGTTACAGCTTTTATATTATTTGATTTGGTATTTAATAACAGTTATAAGTACAATGGCAAACATTGAAAGAGAACCCTTAGTAGAAAACAAAGACAATTTAAGATCACGTTTTGTTAAAGGGTGTTGTAAGTGCAACTTTATCCATAAGCATTCCTTTTAAGGCATTTTCATTGTCCAGATATTTCAACATGTACATCAAGGTTTATATTATAAAATGGGCTCCTTTTGTATTATTCAGTCAAGGCTTAAAGAAAAAATACATCTTAGGACTAAGTGTAGCAGAAAAGAAAAGCACAAAAATTCACCATTTTTCTCATAAGTAACTTAAAATACAAAAGTCATTTAGCATACATTATTACTCCTCATTGTAATTCCAGATTTGGTACAATTTCCTTTTCACTTCCTGACATAAACTGTTAAGAAGTTACAGGCTGTAATATTTCATTTGTGAGGTGGCTGCAATTCTGTAATATGCACAGTGATTTAAATAGGCTCTTACTATGCGTTGCATGAAAGGTGCTACATACAAACCTGTTTCATGAACTCTTTGGTAACCACCAGTTCAAACACTTGGACCAAACATTTCCACATGGCCAGATCTGAAGCCCTTAACTCGAGCTCTGGGCTGCAGCTCTTACCCTGTATATTGAATTCTTCCATTTTCTAGGGGGCTTAGGTGTAGATGTAGAATAGAGACATATAATTAAAAGCATGTCAGACCACAATCAGTAAAGTGGCCCCAGTTAGTTTCTAGTTGGCCATACTATTTTGTTTGGCAGACATAGTTTATCTAAAGGAAAAGAATGACTTCCTACTAAGTTTGCTTCTGATGGTATCTTTTGGAGCAAGCAAAATATTCATGTGGTTATTATCTGGTCCTTTCTTGAAATGGTATGAAGAAGGTGATGAATATAATTGAGAATATTCCTATTTTTGCAGTCTCAAATGTTCCCTTGGTTGTATCTCTAACAGGGTCAGCTGACTGAGATTCAGTACTTTATAGGCTGCCCTATAGCATTTTCTACTAGAAGCAATAATATGCTATTTAAGTTAGCAAGTTCTCTATTTTAGGATATTAGTGTCCTGGACAGGTCAAGCTGTGATATCATTCACCTTCACTGGGCCACCTCCTACTCATTAAATTTCAACTTTCAGTAATTGTCCCGGGATGTGTCCTAGTTGTGCAAATTAGAAGCTAGTTAATATAAATCTAAGTTACTCACTATATTTTAGCTAAAACATAATTTCTATTTTTACTTTCCATTTATCCACCTAAAAATGAATTTACATTTTTTACATGCAAGTGTCTCTAGACTGCCATGATGCCCATTATCAATTTGATACTTGAATCTAGGGAGTCATGATGGAGAGATTTTTCAAAGTCTAGAGAATAGGTTTTAAATATGTCTGTTGTGCAACATTTGTACTTTAGTAAGAATCCTTTGTATTTACATTACATAGCACCTTTCATCCAAGAGTTTAAAAGAACTTTACAGCATAATTTGGTGGCAAACCTAAGTTAATGGTGGCATTAAGTTAGTAAATCCAAGTTCGCTAACTTCCATTTCAATTTCTGGTCAACTATACATTGTCTTTTCATTAATGGTCTTTCTGAAAGTAGACTATGAACACAACAATGCTACTGGTGTACGAAAAAAAATATATGTATATATATGTAAGAGGGAGAGTAGGAGACACATTTCTCATGGGAGCTACATTAGTGATAAAACAGTTCATAAACCACACAATGTGGAATATGGAATTATTCCAAAAAGATTTTTAGAGCTGGTAAGGAGAGCCTAAGAAGTATACTGTTAAAATTAAAAAAAGTACCTTTCTCATTTCAGATCTTTAATATTATTCTGATATTTATGTTAAATAATGAATTTGCATTAAGAGGTATCAATGCATTTTTTGATATAAGAAAATAAACATATAAAATTGGAACTACAAAAAAATTGATGTTTCCCTGGGTTAACTAAGTCTACTTTTTTGTGCTTCTTTCAAATGTTTAAGGTAACAAATGCATACAAATATTTCAAAAGTACCAATAATAGTTAGCAAGTTTAATGCAATATTATAAAGGACAAAAACAAAAATTCCTATTAATAAGTGATAACCTTAATAATAAGTGAGTTCCTGGAAAAATGCAGATCACAGTAAATTATTTACATTATTTTTGCCATAAGAATACTTCT
This sequence comes from Pteropus vampyrus, assembly GCF_000151845.1. Lineage (NCBI taxonomy): Eukaryota > Metazoa > Chordata > Mammalia > Chiroptera > Pteropodidae > Pteropus > Pteropus vampyrus. The sequence continues at coordinate 4,818,736 of NW_011888872.1, read as the reverse complement.
TAAGCAACAGTCAGCTCTCAAGTTAAAAAAAAACAAACACATATACAACCCAATACTAAAGAAGGGAATGAGTTAAAATACAACAGCTTTATCTTGGGAATGCCATTTGCTGGAAAACCACTTTACTAAAAAAAAAAAGTTTCAGAAAAACACTCTAACTGGGATCCATGTGTGAATGCTTAGTGCTGCTTAATGGAGAATATAGAAAGATTAATATTACGGTAAACTTTTTATAATTCCTATCTCATTATGGATTTATCAGATTTACCTAGTAAAATGAATTTCTTTTGCAGTGCATCAAAATAACTGGCTTAAAATTAAAGAATACCAACACATGCAGTCTGCTAATCAAATAAGGCTCTGGCATGCCAAAACAATGTTTTCTGGATCTTGATAGATAGTACATTCCACAACATACTACAGCATTTAATTTAGATTTACACACTAAATATAAATGGCTAGATTTCGGCTAACACTTAGCAGAAGCATTAAGCAAACATGGATAAATTCATAAACAAATGACAGAAGACGACTGTTCTTGGCGTACTTCTTGAAACCTTAAAACACTTGGTCTTTAGTGAGAGAACATCCTTTATTCAGTAGATCTTAACAGTACAATATATAGTAAGTCCTAAAACCTTCTAAAAATTTTGGCAGTTGACTCCAGTAGTGCTCCTTGATTCAAGGAAGGAATGAAGGTTTGTATTTCTTGCCTGATCTAGTCACGCAGGGTTGTATAAAGTCTCCTTAAAGATTTTAAAAAATGATTTCTATAGTTGGGTGTCTTGTTACTTCAGAAATAAAGGCTTCATATTGAGAAACCGAAGGACACTTTTCTCTCTGTATTTAGTTAAAAGGCAGAAAGAAGAAAGAAAATATAAGATTGAAGATGAGAGATATGAAATACAGAGAAGCAGCCACTATAAGAACAGCATGCACAAGATATTTCTATAGGAAGGAGTGACAGAAAGAGACAAGTTATCTGAGTGGCTTTTCATAGGAATGGCATTTAGTTTGTCCTCTTTAATTATCAAGAACATTGTGGGAAATTCATATTCCTAATACAGAAAAAAAGACTTCAAACTAAAAAAGGACGTCCTAAAACATTCTTTACTACTGAAATCAAATTTAAATTGAGGGAAAAAAGGAAAATAATTTTTAAAGGTTTGTTTCCTGTCTCACAAGCAAAAACTTACAGCAATCAAATAATCTTGCTTTACTAGTTAAGACAGAAGCCGTGAATTAATAAGCAAGCAATATTTACATCTGTTAATGCAATATGCACTTGTTCTTATACTTAATACAGTTAGTTTGTATAAATGAGACTAATCTCATTTACATTTTAAGCAAGAAACTCACCACTTGGCCCACATGTCATGTAGTGGGTAAAAGAATTAGGAGCTTTGTTGCTCCCTAGACCTGCTTTTTGTATTTCTGTTTTCTTGTACTTTGTCCACATCTGCAGGAAAAAAGCATTTCATGTTATTTAATCAAGGTTAAACATAATGCAATTCATGAAGATAAGAAAAAAAGTTCTCATTGAGTAGGGCAAGGAGAAGGAATCTAACTCTGGGAAATTTCTTAATTGGATAGACATCTCATTACTTAAAGACTGATTTTTATATTTTAAATACTATAAATATGCCTTCTTAGTGTCAGATAGGTTTACTTATGTTTATTTACTAAATGGTCACTTACAGTTGGTAAGGTAAAAAGGAATCTTACAAGCATTGGCAAAAATATCTACAATGATATACTTGTATTATGTACTAAGAAAGCCTGGGTTTGAGACATATTTCATGGGCAAATAACATACCTACTTACGCTTTTTAGAGTGAAAATTGTTTTGGTCAAAGGGGACCCAGAGCTGAACAGTGTAAGTTTACAATGTCACACAAATAATAAGGGTATAATTTCTAGAAACCTAAGCCAAGAATATGAAAGCTATTCAGTTTCATCTAAAATTAGTGTACTGAATCTCCACACACTTTTTCAAATAATCCTTTGTGAAGCAATAGGATATTCATGAAGATGTCTCAGAGGAAAAATGTGCAGCTGCTCAACTGAGTCAGTGTCGCATCACTTTTATCTTAAATTTTTTTTTTTAAATTGGGGGCATCTTTGTAAGATTTCACTTATAGAAAGTACTATGCTGATATTTTGAAGTTTGGAAACACTGGCTCTTTATGATTTCTAAGGTTCTTCCCGCCATTAAACATTTGATTCTCCATGCTATGAAGAAACAGGTAAGAAACTAGTGTTTTGGGAGTTTTACGATTCCACACCTAGTGATAGTTTCTGGAGGAAGTCTAGTCTGTATTCTCAATCATCAAGACACATGGACATGATATGTATCTATCTTGCATGCACAGTGTGCATGTGCATTTTGAAATCATGCTGCATATATAAATATAGCCATTTGGGTTGCAAATACTTCTTTCCTGCAAGTGTAATTTTCTAAAATAATTATAGTTTTTAATATAACACACATGATTTTTCAATGTATTCTGCATAAATTTAATATTTTAAATTTAAAGTATCAGATTTATAATCTTTAAAAAGTTGAATTGTGAAATAAAATTTGACTCGATGTGGAAAAGAAATAATAATAACTATTATATTTGCATCATATATAGCCTCCATCTAATATTACCTATATTTATCTTTAAGTTTTATTACCAGGTTATGAAAAAAAAAGGGACACAAAAACAGTTAAAATGTTAGAACTGACTGTGAAACAAATGACAATAAAATAGATTGATATATTCACATAGAAAATATATTAGGTGATACTAAAAAATATGAACATTTCTGATTATGCTCATTTGACTACCTGCTCTAGCACCATATTTAGTAATAGCTGGTTATGAGAAGTATGGTCAAAGATATAAATGGAATGGACCTACCCCCTGAAATGATCTTGTGTAAGTAAAAGGATGGCTTAATTTACAAAGGATGCAAATTTCACTAGGTAAAGATTCTCTATTGATTTTCTCTGACCCAATTAATAACAATAATTAATATAACAACATGTAGTAAATAATAATTTTCTCCCTCTTTAGAAAGTTACACTTCAAAGCATTCCTTCCAGATGCCAGGTTGTTATTATTAGTAATATATAGGCTGAATCAAAATGGTAAAAATATTCTAGAGACAAAGTGAAATTATACTCCTCTGGAAGTAAGTGGATCAGGGCTATGACAATAAAATAGACTATCTTTTTGTTTAATGCTGGGAGATAGAGATTCGAGTTTAGCTGATTCTGCTTTAAAAGTGCTTGACCACAGCAAGATAATTTTAAAGTTTATGATACTAGAGTTAAATGTATTCTACTAAACACATACCTGTTTGTTTAAATGGTTACAAATCCTAATTTTATTTTAGCACAAAAGTACTCATTTTAGAAAATTGTTTTAAGGACATATATAATTTAATAATAAATTACAGAATTATAGAAGTAACAATCACCACTTTGTAAACTTGCTACCCTTTTTTGGACAAAAAATGCAAATTTCCAACACACTGAGTATGATTAGTTTATTTTTTGACTCTATATTAAAAAAACCTGGAAAAACTACTGTGTTAACTGATTCTAAGTAAAAAAGTAATATTGAAAGAAAATGAAGTGCAAAGAAGAAATCGAATTACTACAAATGCTCCTAGTCACTGTATAAGTCACATTAAAAATAGATGGGGTTTTTTAAGAATTACACTAGATTTATAAGTATTAACGACGTTTTAAATCTGAATAATTTTATAAATATGAGCAGTATTTAATATTTGCTGCATAGAGGATTGAGTTATTAGCTATTTCTTTGAAAATAAAACAGAAGACATTAAATGGCAAAAAAAAAAAAATCACATTTTTTACTTATTTTCCTATACATGTGCAATATGAAGTGCACATTCTGGGAAAAAAAGTAGTGAGAAGAAGAGTGGGTGGGAGGGAAGGGAAGTAAAAGGGAGAAAGGGAGAGAAATGAGCATTCTTTTTTGGAAGCAATGAAGTAAATATGACTTGGAAATGCTTTCTTGGTAATTATAGCATGCAACTATTTTAACATGCTCCTAAAAGTAACAATCTCTTATCGGGCAACAAGAAATGTGAAAGAGGAACATGTATTGTTAAGGTTTTAAAGTCATGCAGAAAATGTACAATGCAATTAATATTTCATGCAGGCTTTGAGTGTGGTTACACATTCACATTTATACACAAGCCATCATGTACAGCCAAACACTATGCCACAAATTCAAAATAAAAATATGAACCTAGACAAATGATACTTTTCAAAAGCAGCTCTTCAAATCAGATTAGAGAAGTATAGTGCATGTCAAATAACATCAGTATTATATTGTGCAGTTTTGATCATACACAACCATATTCATACCAAACAGTTTGATTATCCTCAGAAACCAACAATGCAGCTTCTGTGTCATAAGGATAGAGGCATGCAGGAGTGATAAGATCACTGTTATCTACAGAAGACTGTGGGTTACTTTTACTAGGGTTCTGATTATCAGAAAACTGTCCATTATCTTTCTGTTCAGCTTTATCCAAAGAGGCAGAAGCCTGATCAATTACTCTGATGATTGGCCTGGGAGGTAACCCACTTATGTTACTAACTAACTCTGTATTCAGGGATAAAAATGGCTGAGATGGATGAGCCACAGTAAATGACTCTATGCTATCTTTAGCTGATATTCCAAATGCATCATTAGACATATTAATAGCAGCAAAAGTTTGGTTTAGAAAATGTGACCTTTCTGTTGTTGAGTTTCTAGCCTGGGCATATGGAGACTGAGGCATATCTGTAGCTAAATCATTTCGTGCATGAGAACCTACAGCATGTATTGGGTTGTGAAGTGTATGAGAGGACCACTGGTGTAAACGGTACTCACTAGATGCTGCAGTGATGTTGCTATCAGCAGCAGTAGCTGGTGATGAATCAACTGACATAGGTAGTTTACTGTCCTTGGTCAAAAAATCATGGATGCTTGTCCTTCGAGTAGTTCCTTCAGCAGTAGAGATCACACTGCTTGCACGAGGTAAAGTGGCGTAAGGATTACTATCTTTTGATTGTCGTGACAAAGAAGTTTCTTTTACTAATTTTATCTTTCCTTGAGTTCCTGGTATAGGTTTTCCTGAAGAACTAATGAAGTAGGTATCTTCAGTCTTTCGGGGACCAGGTCTCACAAATTGTTCTGGCTTAGTTGTCCATCTATCATAGCAGTCTCCTGGGGATTTTCCACTTACTGACCTGGCCAGACCACAGCTAACTGGTTTGCTTTTTCCCAAAAAGTCGGAAGAGACAGACAAACTTTTCATTACTTCATCTAAAAGATTCTCTTGACTTGAGGACTTTATCTGTTAAAAGAAAAAAAATCAAAGCAGTTTAATGAATAGCAGCCATGCTTTTACTTTCCTGATATATTAAACTGTGATATAAAATTGCTAGTGTATCTAAACACACTTTTAACTTTAAAAAAAAAGCTCTAAAGTTCAATCACAGAAATTTAACTTGTAATGTCCACCTAAATTAAATTAAGGTTACTGACCTGTATTGAGGTAAGTTTGTTGCTTTCTTCCAAAAACTGTTGTAGAGTAACAACTTCACTTCCAGGGGAACCAGTTTTGATCTTATGATGTGCTCGACTCTCTAGTGTTTCGGGCATTTTGTGCTGGAGCATTGGACTTGATCTGGTCTGTCTTTTCAAATATTGAATCGGACTGCTACCACTGCTGGACCAAGCCTCATGATCATGAAGCAGGCTAAATTCTCCACTGCTATGGCTTTGTGGCCTGCTTTGGATAGTAACTGCACCTGCTTTTGGAGTAGATGATGTGTTAAAAGTTCAGTAATAGAAATGAAATTAAAACTACATAGGAATAACATTTGCTGACTAGATTCTTATGAAGAGCTAAACTGACTTTCAAGCTTTATTTAGAAATGCTTAGTAAACTATGTTTATCTTTCATCAGTCTAACAACTGCTTGCTTATTTTGTCTACCATCGACTTTCTTATCAGACTACCATAGCCTGTTTCCTTATTTGGTCAATTTGACAATTATAAGCTCTGCAAGGTCAAAGACTTGCTTTCACCACTATACTCAGAGCCTAAACATACAAAGCAGGTACTTAATACATTTAATGAGTGAGTAAATGAATAAATAATAACACATTTTTTAAAATTCAGGTTTGAATACAAGTTGACCTTTGAACAACATGGAAGTTAGGGGTGCTGACCCCACAACCCTCTCCATATATGTTCAAGGGTCAACTATAATTGTAAAATACCACACAATTTAGTAAACATGATTATATGAATTTTAAATTATTTCAGAATGTTAAAACCAGAAACTGTTCTAAGTGCTAAAAATTCTAATTCTTTGCCTTTTGATAGTCTTTACTCCTTGTTTGACGGTTTCTCTGTTCATCCTTAATGAATAACCTTAAAATTTTTTTTTAACTTAAATAGCAAGGAGATAAGATATAATTACTTAGAAAATTCTAGTAAAAAAATAAAATAAAATATGCAGTATTTTATTCTTTATTTAATGTCTGAATCATCTGACTGTTCCTGCTTTCCATTGCTGGTATGGTGGCTCTAAGCCTTAAGACTCAATTGAGGTTGAGGAACTGCAGAGGATGCAAATTACTAGTTCTAGAAAAAAAACTCTCTAAAGTTTATGCTATTCCTTGAGTACTGATTCATTTTGATTAACAGCAAACTACACATGTATATACAGGTATAGTACTGAGATAGAAAATATAACTTTCTATAGTTTCTTAATCCGAGAGAGTAAAGTAGGTCATGAAAGAATTTGGCTCAAGTTATATAACAATTTTATAAAAATAGCATTTTCTTAAATTTTCAAATCAGAAAAGAAATACTTTGTTACATTTTTAGACTACATTTTTGTACTAGATATATAAACATGATTATAAAAATGAAAAAATAATCCCTCTTTGAAATTGGATTTTTTTATCATAATAACAAAGTCATAGCATTAATGATAAAATAAAACTAAAACTGAGACAAAAGAATTTTATAATACAAAAAGCAATAGAACAATTGCATTCATTATTATTTGACAATTCTGGACTGTAGAGAATAACTATTTTAACTAATTTTTATAATCTATTAAACAATTCCAGACCTGAGTAGGCAGTATACCTTTAAGGAAATAGGTATTAGTCAAGAGTTCCAGACATCACATAAAAACCTCACCTTGGAATGCATATTAAAAAATTAAGGGGAAAAATCTTGAAATAATTCTTTTATGAGCTATAGGCAACCACTTGGCTCTTGTTACACACACACACAATTGCCTTCTCAAATAGTTCCCCTTATTACATGGATAAATTAAGTATTTCTAAAACACTTTTTATGATGTGAATTCGATGTACATGCATCATGAGAAAATTAAGGACAACCATTTTAATGACAAGACAAAACATAAGTAAAATAAGGACCTACAGGTATTTTTTGAAGTATAAATATTATAATAAAAATATTTTATCTGTGAAGATGAAAAATGGAAACCAATATAACTGCTCCTGTTTTTACATTTGTATACATTGAAATACATTTGTATTACAATGTGAAAAGTATAAAATGTTCAAAAGAATGATGTTCCAAATGTAGACGATTTGGATTTCATACTTTACCCAAGAAACTTGATCAATCTCCCTTTTAAATCTGGAAATGGATTGAGCACATTAATAAATTTACCTACAGCGTACCTTTGACTTCATGGAGTGAAGCATTATTATTGCTATTGCTAGTGGATGTTCTGCCACTATCAAGGCTGGCTGGTCTCGAAGCTAAATGAAAAAATCAGGAGACAGTGCGATAAAACTTCTAGTTGGTGACACTAAACTTTACGTTCTGATCACAGAATGATTTGAGGAAGCAATCATGCATATTTTCACAGGCTGAGCATGCCCAAAGACAGTGGAATTTTATAGATTAGAAGCAAAGACATTTCCACAGTTCAGTAAGACATTTCAGAATACAACACATCTGAAACAAGATTAAGTGCACATTTAGAGTATAATTTCTAGATGGAAATGAGGACTGTTTTAGTTGAATAGAGTGACAGGCCAAAAAAAAAAAGAGTTAGTGATTAGGTCACTTACAACAAATCAGACAAGGAACCCTGCACATTGCAGAGATGCCATGAACAGGAGGACTATGACCATCTATCTGCACATTTAATGTCTTGTATTCCTAGCCATACAAGGGACACAACTGCACAGTGAACACAGCCCTATCCTGCTTCTTAAAATCCTGCTTACTCATGAAATTCCTTTAATATGTTATCTATTTATTGTTAATTATTTAGTTTGGTAAGATTTTTTCGGTATATTTTTCAGACAGAAATTTAAAAACCTAAAATGGTCAACACTGCAGAAAATGTGGTTTCTTAGAGGTTCACCCTTTACCAAAGTATCTTTCTAAACCAATGATAAAAAATAACTCTTAAAACTTTAAACTTATACCAAAATGGCAAAAAAATTACTTTTCAGCATTGTGCAGGTATACTTTATAAATGACCTTGACTAAAACAGAGACAATTTAGATGAAGCAGCAACCTTAAAAAGAGACAAAGGGAGTTTTATTAGGTTTGAAGAAATGGCAGAGGTAGCTAGCTATGAGATGCAGGTCAGATAAAACATGCTTGCTGGCAATGCCACATTCATGGATTCAATGCAAGAGTCTTAGCATTCTCATTCTGTATGTAATATGTATTCTCTAAATAAAGTTCATATCTTACCATGAACTCTTGATCCCGTACTAGAATCATCACTAATACCTTGTGGACTTATGTCTTCAAAGGATGTGGCATCTACATAAAATAGCAAAATGGATATAGAAATATATTTTAACAAAAAATAAAATTTTATTTACACAGAATATGGAAATTCTTTTTTAATCACATATAATACACCTGGATTTAACAGATTTCATAGACTCAATCAGAATCTGGATCTAGGCGTAAGAAATAGAATATCTCTGATGAGCGCTGACTTGCTTAGGGAAAACACCAGAAGCAATGAAACAATTTCCCCTGTGACCCTGCAAAGCAAGAGTTTGGGTTGTTCTTACATGGTTTTCTATATGGCTTGAAGTCATGTTTTTAGGTTTCTAAAAAAAGCTATCACTCTCTCCTTTTCTCACACTTAACTTTTTACAGTTAGTTCATTAGCTGTTTATTATGAAAGGCCTAGGAAAGATTTGTTATTTTATGTTTTAAATTTTTGAAATGATTTGAGAATTTCCTTAAATCAAAGCCGGATTGTTTTGATAATTATTTCAGGTTGTTGCTGTCAAAAAAGTACACATGAGAAAGTCAAATTAAAATTCCTGTTGCCAACAGTTACACAACAGTGCAAATAGCAGACGGCCTATACCTTTATTATTAACCAACTGCTTGGATCTGAAGCCTGTAGAAGAGTTGACAGTTGAAAAGTTGATGGCTGTAGTAGAGAAGGCCATAGCTCCCAATTCTTTTCTCCTTTTACCCGTTGAAATATCATCAGGAACCTCCAAATTCTCAGTACTACCTGTCCACTGTCCTCCTGCTAGGACCATGGACTGCACCAGGTCATTCATGGCTGGGATGCAAATGAAAGCAAATGAATCAGCATGGTTAATGTATTTGCTCTTATTTCTGTATTATAAATGATCTGGTTTTTGTCTATGGATTAATGCAAGTGAAATAAAAAAACTATAACCACAAGGTCACTGGAATTATGACATGCATTCAGCTGAATGAAATGAGTAGGCCAAAGGCTGATAAATTTCAGCAAATATTTTTAACCCACCTCCAACCCCTTTACAGATAGGAAAAAGGAATTTTACTCTGTACAACTGCCATGCGTTTGTGCAGTGATATGCAATATAATTAAAAGCCTTCATAATGTGGTTTTGGGGAAACAAAAATGGAATGAATAAAAGTAAAATGAAGAGCAGTTCTTATACATCATCATTATTGAAAATGATAAAGAGTCCTTGGTCAGAGCAGGTTACTGAAGAAAATATTCACTTTATGAATCAAGTAAGCATACCATTCAATAAAAACCTGAAAGAGATGATAACCAAGTGATAGACATTTAATGTGATTATGTAATTACCCATTCTACTTAAAAAAAGGAAAACCAGAGTATTATTATATAAAGAATGACAAACATTTTTAAGGGTTACAGGCCATTTTATTTATTCATTTAATCTGGTTCATTAAGGAAATAAAATCCTAATGCTAAAGATTTTGTTATATTTTCTTTAAGTAAATTTCTTTGGGAAAAAAAATCTATATGGCATGTAAAATTAAAGGGTTTTTCTGCCAACTTTGGAAAGCGCTGGAGATTTACAAATATATTATTACATGTATGATTAAACATATGCATGTATATGTATCAGTGAACATACATATAATGCGAATTCGGTGCCAGTTTTGAAAAAAAAATTCTTCCAGCTCCTTGAATTAGAAGACTGCACTTTGCAAAATAAGAGAACTGGTACAGTCCAGAGAAAGGTTAGTGAAAAATTAGTAATGGAAGCCAGTGTAGTCATTTGAAAGAAGCTGAACTGTCATAAAGTCTTACACATGGAACGACGGTAGCAGGCCTTCGTTTTGTCTTTATCCTTCGGTCTGTTCCTCAAAAAGGGCAGTCTTTTCAGTGCAACCACTTTTATGTCAGAGCATGAGAAAAAACAGAAACAGAAAAATGAAAGAAAAAAGGGAGAAGAACAGATGGGAGTTAAATGTTGAAATTAAGGACAGAAATGAATGTCTGAGTTTCAGCTTATGTACACTATACTAAAGCTATTTATTATTTTTGTGCTGCTGAGTGATAATGAAATATGAAATAAGCACTCTGATACTTAAAATACTTGGAAAAGCACTGAAGACAATGATGAGGAACATGTATTTTGAAAGTTTAGACTGGCTAATTCCTATAAATGTAAGAACTGGTTAGAATTACTTATGGAAGAAACAATTTTCCTAGTTAAGTTGTAAATGCATAACTTTAAAATTAGGGCTACTGGTGGGCCACAGAGTACAAGTGATGAAAATGTACAAGGCTTTTCAATCCTCTATTTCACTTAACTTTTTAAATTATAAGGCTTTATAGAAAAAAATAACTTATGAAAATGCAAATTCTATTAAGGGTATTTTAATAATATACATCAACAGAAACTAAGGTGCCCAGGGTATGTTTAAAACAATCTAAAGAAACCTTTAAAACTTTCATCATTTTTTTAAACTTTAATAAACAGGAAAATTACTTCTTGGCTTAAACTGAATTCTGGTGCATTATTTAGAGGCACCATGGAAATATATATTCTTTCAAACAAGGTCAAAAGATGAAATGAGCAATTATATTAATTTCATTTTACAAAAGGCTGGGGAAAAAATAAATGGGTACTTTGAGAGTAGTAATAAATGCTAGCACTAAATTCTGATACAGCTAAAAAATAAGGAGACACCCTAAGATGAGCAAAATAGACAAAAAAATATTTACATATGACATTTTTAGATATTTGGAAAGGTTTTTTAGGCAAGGTTATTGAAAAAAATCAAAGCTAGCACTGCAAAAAGTTTTGTAAATGAGAATTAGGGTTATAACTATAGTAGAAATCATTAGCACAAAAACAAAAAAAATATTCACTAGAGTCATTAACATAAGCTACATTTTAATAAGATTTAAATACAAAAAATTGTTACACCTTTTTGGAACTACAGTTTAGGAGCTAGGGAAACCTGCATAAAGACTTAAAGACATGTTGTACACAGCCTTAATAACTATGCTATTTCTCAGGGTCTATCATTCTTTTGTAAATAAAACTCTTGACAAACTGACAAGTATCATTCATTAATGAGAATGCAATGGAAATTCAGCTTTTTAACTTACTTGATTGCTATTAGGAATAGTCACGATTCATTTAAGCTTTTAATTTGACTTACTTCTTTTCTAGCTTGGTAAAACACAGCTATTTTCAATGATTGAAAAGAAATGAACTGAAAGCAATGTAAAAATGGACACTTAGCTAAAACAAAGCAGAGTGGTTGCAGCATGCACATGTTGTCTTGTTTAGATACTTTCTTTTTCTGTTTTCAACTGTTTAACAAAGGCTGCTTTACTAACAGATACTCTTCCAAAAGGGACAGGATAAAAGGAGTTTTAAATTTGCCAGTAGTGGAATGTGATCCCTCTACAGCAATCTATTTTTAGATCGACAATGTTCTTTTCCCAAACTATAATGAAATTAAGGGAACACTGGTTTTGTGTTTATTTTTAAAATTCTAAAACTGAAAAATTGCAGGAAAGGAGCCTATTATTTCTTTCGGATTCTTATTCTGGATGTTTCAGCAAAGAGTATGAAGGAATGACGGATTTATATTTAAAACAAACAATATGACCTCAAAAAAAGACTGTCATGCCTTTCTAATGTATGCTCTCCTATCTGAATTGAAATATCTTCCTTTAATTAAAAAAACTGAGTATACCCATTACCATTCTGATTTAGTAAAATGTCAGGTATTTTAAATCAAAAGCATCTTCTTAAATTATCTGGCACCTTCTTAAGAAAAACTTGATGATCTCCCTACAGTAATACTCAGAGGTTTCATGTAGATTTGGCTGATAAGACTAGATAAGAAAAAACCCATGTTTTTTAAACAATAATCTTATGTGAGGATATAGAATTAAACAACTTTCTTGAGCCTACTACACACACACACACACACACACACACACACACACAGACACAAATGTGTACGTACATATAAATATGTACATATGTATGCATATGACTTTTTTTGTTGCCTGCTTATGGATTCTAGTTGTTAGGGTGCTAAAGCTGCATTCTGAAATATATTTACTCTACAGTCAATGTCTAATATCCTACACCTGAAAATACTGCCTTTTCAGAGATAATTCTCCCAAGGTCAAAACACTGTTTATAGTTTTTTGAGTGTTTTGAGTTACCCGTATGAATAGTCTACCCCTTGGGGAAGTAGCAGCTGTTTTTGCCTGCTATTTACTTCAAAAGAACAGCAGTGAAATTTATATACATATATATGTATATAATATAAACATATAAGTATATAAATATATAAGAAATTTATAGATATAAATCTATTTTTTAAATTTAATGACTGGTGATACAGCAGACTCAAAGAAGCCTGTTTACATATTTTTTAAGAACACTGATAGTTGTCAACTTCCTAAACATCTTCAAAAGGCCTAGCATTGGATTCTTTAATCTTTCACTTAAAATACATTTAGGCTTTTACTTCACTCTTGCTGTTTAGCTAAGCACATTAGTAATGAACTTAAAAGATTATGAATTGTATAGGGCACATTAAGATGCAATACATCTATATTTGTAATTAAAAAAATTGAATCAAAGTTTATGCACAACTTATATCTCTCCATTTTAACTGATCCTTTATCAAGCAATCTCTCAATAAATTTCATAACCTTCAATTATTTCCAAATCTAAACATTCTCTTCAAATTCATACCTATTTTTCTTTGCTTCCCCTACAATGTAACTTTACTCCAATTTGATATCATCAAAGTATATGCGTAAAACCTCATTATATATAAAATATCTTATATTTCTAAGTAATTATGAAAATAAGCTCTTATAAATATTTCTCACTTGCTCCTCACAATCACCTTGTTAAGTATGATGCAAAGGTAAAACGCCTGCCATACAAAGAACTGGAGAGCAGCAGTAGTATTCTGGCTCTTATTTAATGTTATTTAATGTTTTACCTCCCTGGCCAAATGATGGTATCTCTGTGTATGGGATATCTCTAAACACACAATATAGAAAATCAATGTGTTTATAGATTATTGTAGTATGCAATGAATTTTATAATTGTATGGAGTTAAAAATAAATGCATTCATTAGACTATTATCCCAAAGGACTGTTGAATTATTTAAAAGAAATCTTTAGAAAGCATTCTAAATCAACAGAGATCAAAAATGTTTAAAGAGTTTAGGCACTCACTGCTGCTTTTCTTGGTCCCCAAAGTTTGGCCATCTTCTAAAGAGTTTGAACCTACTGAAGAACTATCTTGACTATCTTGATGGGGGAGCTGAAGAAATCCTTCACTGGAGTCTGAGCGGGTAGGTGTTAAAGTTAGAGATTTCTGACGTTCTCGATTAATATCTTTCTTAGACTTTATCAGTTTTCTCATTTTTAGAGTAATCCAGTTGCCTCTCCTGATAGAAAAAAAATTTTAAATTCTTATCAGTCTAAAATTCAACTTATAAATACTTCACGAAATTAGATGTTTAAAATATGACTTTTTTTTTTTAAATATACATAGATAAAATTTGGCTAATAGTACCTTCTAGGAGGAGATGGCTCATAAAATTTGTATTGATCCATAATTTTCTCTTCTAATTTCTCCTTTTGTCGTCTTAATTCATTTAACTTATCACTATAAAAATAAAAATTACATTTTAGGACATGCATTATATTTTGTACAGTTATGAATACTATTTTGTGACTATGCTCTAACTTCTCTCCAGAACATAAATACAGATACCATAGTTGATAACTAAGAATTTACTAGGTAGTAACAATGGGATTTTTTTCCAAGTTTCCCCTTTTCTTCAAATTTACAACTTATTTAAATAAAAGGATATAGGGTTTAAAGTTTCAATTCTTCAATAGGATTTGTTTGAGGAAAATTTTCCCTATTACAATCTCATCATGACAAAGAATTATATTAACATCTTTTTAAACATTTTATTAACACTCACTTTTCCACTATTCTTGGATCTTGAGTATCTCAAACCATTATTGGAATAAAGGATGATTTATTATAATTTATATAGGCAAAATATTAAAATGGAGAGTCTGCTTATAGTTAAATATAATAATCAATCTTGCAACTGCATCTCCATGCAAATAAATTTTTTTACTTTATGGCAGAATTATTTAGGATTAATTTACTTGTAGAGAATTATTTCCTGCCTCCAGCAATGCATGAATTTAGTACTTTCACTACATCTCAGTCTCATTTTTATGTTCTTATTGGCTACATTATATAGAGAAAAATTATAGATTAGAAAACAAAGTAATATGAACCCTATAAAAACACTGCAATGCCAAAGAATACTATTTATTCAATATTTAGTGATCATTTATAATAAGGAAGGCATGAGGTATATATAAAGATGAATAATAAGGACCCCAGCTCTGCTTATAATATAGTAGGAAAGAGAGGATATACATATAAATGACTATTATGATAAAAGGCACTAGCGGTGCCGAAATAAAAGTGCTGTGGAAGTACAATAGGAACTTATAAAAGGGAAAACATTTCTAGCTTGGTAGATCAAAGAAAGACTCATGAAGAAAAAGTCCATAATAGACTGAAAAGGAAAGACGAGAACACTAAATGAAGCAGTTTAGCTTGGGAGAAGTAGTGAGGAGGTTTCAGGTTAAGATTTTGATCAATAGGAAATCAGAAGTACCGAAGGTTTCATTACAAAGTGACTTTATGAAATTTTTACTTTAGGTACCTTAACTCAATGATAGAATGAATATATAAGAAAGTCTGGAGATGAAAGCTTGCAGGAAGCTAATGGAATAGTCTAGTTGAGCGGTAAGGTTGAATTAGGGTAGTGGAGACTGGAAGAAACTGATTTGAGAGATTCTATGGAAAATGATGCTTTGTGAACGGAAGTTGCCAATAATTATACCACAGTGCAAATAGGAGACAGTCGAAACCTCCAAATTCTTTTCTCCTTTCCAACTGTAATACCATCAAGAAGCTCCAAATTCTCAGTACTACCTGTTTATTGTCACTCCTGCTAGGACCACGTGATAGAGGCATTCAGCTAGAAATGTCTGACATGTAAGACAGTTTTTATTAAATTAAAATTTTAATTTAAATTAAAAGTCAGAACAAATACTAATATTTGTAAGTCACTATATAGATACAATCACTAAACCTTGGAAATGGAGTAGTCACCAAGAGTCAGAATACTAAGATGATAAAGCTTCTGCTTAAAGGACAGGAAATTCAAATGCCAAGAGCTTTAGATATACTCACTGCTTCTCAAGCTAAAATACCTCTTATGGCAGAGGGTAAAAGCATATATAGCCCTGAAAGAATTAAAGGTAATCCAAAGTTGCCAGCCACAAATGTGAAATTTCTTTGAAGTTTTGCATTTATCTTAAAAGTTCATGCAAACTGCCTTTTGCTCCATGATATATCTGTGTATTAATATAAAAATAATGTTCTCTGCCTCAAATTTTATAATAAAATTGATGCTTAAAAAATTTATAATGTATCCTGGTTTCATATGTGCCCTGGCTCACCATCATGTACATCATGTCTGAAAGGCACAGACATATTATATCATAAACTCTTTAGGATAATTCTGGAAATAGGTGTTATATCTCTATTTTGGAGAAAAAGAAACCAGTGATCAAAGAAATGAAGTAACTAGTCTATAGTCACATAGTTTTTGACTGGAAGAACCGGGATTTGAATTTTAGGAGCTGTCTGATTTCAACATTTGTGTTTTGTATTATATCATTGTGCTTTTTATTTGGGGACAAAGGGTAGAGAAAAATCTAGTATAGATGCATCGCAGTATAATACAAAAAATATTCACTGAATTGCCCAGATCCAAATCACTGATTTTACCAGATTCTTCCACTCTCAATGGAGACAGAATTTACCAGTAATTAGGTCCATTCAATTCTATTTCTTACATCTTGTAGTTTCTCTCAAATACCACTGCTTGGAAATTGTTTCACTAGATTATGCAACTGCCTTCTTAAAACTTACTTCTTGTCTCTATTCTGAGAATCTCCAATCGATACTCTTAAAAATCACTGGATTTTTTTTTTAAAAAAAAATGCAAATCCAACATTAATACCTTGCTCAAATTTTCGGCAGCTCCTTTGAATGGCATAGAAAAATCTTTGTGAAGTGGCTCCTGAGTGTTTCTTCATTTCCCTGCTGCTCCTCCTTACTAAATTTTGCTCCAGCAAGAAAAATTAATTTTTAGACCCTATACCATACATACTGTAACACTTTCATCACACGACCATGTTTTTGCGTTTGCTGCTGTCTTGGCCCAGTATGCCTCTTCAGGTGAGCTCATACTGAACCTCTAAGTCTTAGCTCAAGCATTCATCTTTGGAAAGTCCACTTTGCCTCTCTCAGACTAAGGTTGCGATATGGCCTCCTACACATTCCTCTGTTATGGCAATTATTTGTATTTCTCGCTTTATAGTACTAGCTCCTTAAAAGCAGAACCCATGTTTTCATGTTAGTATTTCTGGTTGTTAGCATAGAGCCTGGAACATAAGCATCCTAAAAATATATGCTGAAATAATAATGTTGAAAATACAAAAAGATTAGCATTGAGTTTTCTCTGTCAGCAGATGTACCAATCATAAAATAATGAGTAATATTTCAGAGCACAAAATTATTTGGTACCTACATGTACTGTCTTTGTTCAACGTGAAAAAGATCCTTGCTTTCCATATTTTGCTCCAACAGTGTTCTGTTTTGTAGCATTAATGTCTGAATTTGATCTAGTAGATGTCGATTTTCTTCTTCTAAATTTCCTTTAAGTTGGCTTAGCAACTGTTTAAACACAAACATTTCTTTAAAATATCAACATTTACATTTAACATAAATCACCCAAAACATCTGAAAAATATAGAGTACCTCACAGACTTAAGTCTGCTCTTTGAACGAATAGCTGGTTGCACTTTGATCAGAATGAGTGCTTTGTTTAGTTATGATGACAGCTAAAGCACTGGGTTATGTATATTTATGTATATATTTTATATATATGTATATATTCGTAATTCTTATAGACACTGGATTTAACATATAATAAATTATCTAGTTCTAAAAACATTGTTTTCTTCAAAACTGTTTAACTTACTGTCCAAAAGCTAGATTCAAATCTCTAGCCTTCTGTTTAAGCAACTATGAAACAATGGACAAGTTAGCTAATTCTCTGAGCTTCAATGACCTCATCTATAAAATGAGGATTAATAATTCCCATCCCCTAAGATTTTGCAAAGATTAAATAATATATGTAAAGTACCTGGTGTCATGCGTACAGCACACAGTAAATACTTAATAAACCTCATTCTTCCCTCAACCACTGTTTTCAAGGAAACTTAAAGTATATATATAGTTCTTATGGCTTAAACAAAGAGTCAACTAATCTTGTCAATGGTTGGTATTACTAGCTCATATTAATAGTAGTTGGGCTGCCAGCAGCATTGCACTGTTTTCTCTCAGACTAACAGAAATTGGAAATATGCCTTAGGCCAGAGGTTCTAAAAGAAGTCAGAAAGCCCAAAAGTAGTGATTCTCAGAATTTAGCACTACTTGTAAAGTATATATTTTTAAAAATGTAGATTTCTGGGTGTTAGAGTACAGCTCAGAGATCTGTATTAAAAAAAAAAAATGCCAACAATAACCCTTCCTCAAAAAAAAAAAAGATAAAGATAAGCATTTAAAAATTTTCAAAAAGTACAGAAAAGCTATATATGAATACCCTTAAATGGCCATCTAGATCTAGTAAATGTCAATATTGTGCTGTTTTATCTATATATTACTAAATTGAAATATAACATGTACCAGATTCATTGTAAAACTGAATTCAGTTGTCCTCCTCCCTATACCTACACCTACTCTTCCATCAGGAAGTGAAATCTATTTTCTTTCTTGAATTTGGAATGCCTTTGGCAAAGAAGAGATAGAAGTGATAGTATGAAAGTTCCTAGGCCGCAAGAGGTCTCATGTGCCTCCTCCACTCAGTCACTTGGAATCCTGCTGGAGGATGAGAAACCACATAAATGGCAAAGTTACGCTAACTGGGGCCATCCTAAACCAGCTGGCCTTCAGCACACCTGCCATATAACTGAAGACACAGGAGCAAGCCATACTTAGATCAACTGATCTTGGCCCACATATCGATGCATCGATCAGCATATCTGCTCAACTGACCCACACTCATGAACAAAAATAAATATATACTGTCCATTACCACTAATCTTGGCCCACACATCAATACCTGGATCAGTAGATCTGCTCAACTGACCAACAGACTCATGAACAAAAATAAATGTTTCCTGTCCATTATGGTTGTTCTATAGCATTATATCAAAGACATTAATAAAACATATATACAGAAAAGGAATAAATTTTAAATGTATCTATAGCTCAATGAATTATCACAAAGTGAACACATGTGTGAAACCAGCACACAGATCAAGAAACAGCACATTAACTGTATTCCAGAAACACTCTTTGTGCTCTCTTCCAATCACCATCCCTTCTCACAAAGATACAGATACATTTTTTCACTCCCTCTAAATTATGTTATTATATGACAGCCCCTGGCCAAGGGTTAACATTTGACTCAAGTTGGGACAATCAGCCAGAGTTAAGTAGGTAGCTAGGGTCCTTTCTGGTCTCTTCTGAGCAGCCTTCCAGACCACTAGGGACATATAGGACCTTATCAAGACCCGCTATGACTGGTTGTCTCATTCCTTAGATCTCCTAGTTATATTTCTGACAAGTTTGCTGATCTGTTACTTGTCTCAACCAGTATTCCAACCTCAGGTCTGAGGGCTGGCCTTTGAGAGCTCTCCAGGGCATGAGGCTTTTCTGTGCTCTGCACAAATCAAGTCAGTCTCCTCCAGGAGCAAAGCTGTTGGTTTTCAGAGCTAGCTCTGCACCCTGGCAGAACTACCAGGTATTGGAATTATGGATGGGGTAGGGGAATAGGAGAAATAACACCTCAGACAGCCAAAGTTTCTTCTCGAAGTTGAGTAAATTTTAATAAATGCTTCTCAACTTCTTATATGCTTTTGTCTGAGTCCCAGAGTATTAAAATGATTGTTTTTGACAGTTTTGTCCAATTTTATTATTTCTTGGGGAGTTGATTTGTCATGTTCCTCACTCTACTATTTTGTAAGTTCATTAGCCCAATTATATTTTACTTATGACTTTTATAAATCACAGGCAGAATGATTTGCTAATTTGCTAGAATGAGTAACTAAATATATATCCTTTCAAACTAAAATTTCATTCTATTGATTTATAATTTCAGACAAAAAGCTTTTAGCTATTACTTTTCTTATACAGTCTATTCCTAATTCTATTTAAGGGTTTGCTTAAGTGCTCCATGAAATTCAGGTGTTAAGCTATGTTCAAACTCTACTTATGTACCAATCAGAAAATTTAAGGATTATCTAAGCCTTTCAGCATATTTTTTTTTTGTTTCAAAACATTTATCACTTTATCAAACCATTATCGAAGAGGCATGGAATTATGTTAAGAACTATATAAATAAGGCATATATCATATCTATTCAAAACTCCAGTGGGGCTATTTTATTCAAAATAAAAGTCACAGTTTTTTAACAACGGCCTATAAGGTAACAAACATATCTAGCCCAGGCACATCTCTGATCTCATCCCCTACTACTCTCTCCTTTGCTCATTTCATTCTGGTCATACTAGCCTCCTCAGAGTATTCCTGAAACACACTAGGATTCTCCTGGCCTTAGAGTCACTAGCTGTTTGCCTGGAATATTCTTTTCCCAGATATCTACATAACATCCCAAGCTCCTTCAAATCTGTGTTCAATTATGCCTAGTTAAAATTTTAATCTACACTCCATCATCCACTCTGTCAGTCCTTATCCTACTTCATTTTTACTTGCATATAACTTATCACCTTGCAGACTAATTTTCAAAATGGTTACAGTAGTATTTGTAGTCCATGTGTTCTTCCAGAATCTTGCCATTCTCTATCAATAGGTTGAGTCTATTTTTCTTCCTCTTGAACCTCGATAAGACTTTGACTACCCATGAATAAAATGCAGGGGAGATGATGCTGCATGACTTCTGAGGCTTGATCATTAAAGCACAGATGGCTTTTTTCTGTTTCTCACCATGATGTGCGTGTGAAAGCCCAAACCAGCCCATGGGGAAAGACCACATGGAGAGGAAACTGATACCTCCAGCTGATAGCTAGCATAAACTACCAAACATTAACTCAGCCTTTCAATCTTCCAGGTGAGGTCCCAGCTGCAAGTGGAGCAGAGATAAACTGGCCCCCTGGTACCTGTCCAAATTCTGCCCACAGAACCTGTGAGCATAATAAACAGTTGTTTTATACCACTAAGTTTTGGGGTAAATTTGCTATGTAGCCATATGTAAAAAAAACACTGAAAACACTATATATTTAACTTACTTATTATGTTTATTGTTTGTTTCCTTCTACCAGAATATAAACTCCATAAGGGGAGAGATTTTTACCTTTTTGGTTTCCTAGTACATGCCAGGTGGTCAGTAAACATTTTTTCATCAAACAAGGACATGATGTGCAATTTCAAAGTATCTCAACATATAAGTTGAAACTAATAGCAAAAATTGTGAGATTAATGAAAAAAACTTTTTCTGAATTACTTGTGAATTTCAATTATTCCTGACCAATTCTTTCAGAAACAGCCCCACCAAATATATATTGCTATTATCATTATAATATCATTGCTTAGTTTTGAGGTATGTCTTGATGTCTAAAGAAGTAAACAGTAATTTAATGTGTTATAGCTCACCTCACACTGGTTATTTAGCTTGGTGGATGTGATGTCCAATTGTTGGTACTGTTCCTTTAGCTTTGAAAATTCAGCTTCTAATCTTGTTTGTTCCAGTTTAGAATTATTTAGAAGACTTTTCAAGTTTTTATGGTCGGTTTGTAAAACTTCAGTCTCTTTTAAAAGCTGATTATATGTATGATTCAACCTATAATTAGAAATCATGATACTATTAGGTTCTCTTAATAGCTCTCATTATAATTTACACAATGTGAAAATGCTATAAATCACATTTAGACATACTTAGAGAATATAAATAATTCTTTTGCCAGTTACTAAGCTGACCAAGCATCAGTTTCTATTCTGTAAAAACTAGGTGGGTAATAGATTATTGGGGTGATCCTTCATAAACTATATAAATGTCTAATCACTATGTTGTACACCTGAAATTAACATAATATTGTATGCCAACTGTAATTCAAAAGTAATAAACATTATTTAAAAATAAAAAAAACTAAGTACTTTTTTCCCTTAAAAAGAATTATTTCAGTATTTAAATATGTTGAAGATATAAAGATATGCAAAATTTTATCATACGAAATTTAAAGTATTAATAAGAATTTATATTAAAAGAAAAAAATAACCAATCCAGTTTTGATTTTATGGAGAATTCAAACATTGTAAAATTCAACACTGAAATTCAAGAAAAATCAGATCAAGAGAATTAATCAGTCCAATATGGGACATGATAGTCTATCAATCGGTTGCCAGATAATTGAGAAGTTATCTGAGAAGTAGATTTAAACCAGAATTTCAGTTATTGAGATTTCTGCAGTTGTGGCAAATTATTCATATTTATGCAGTCCTCAATTAATAAATTTTATGCTTTTTCTAAAAGTCAAACTATAGCCTTTTCTGTTTCTTTCCACTATTATACCTTCAGAACAAGGTCCGCTGATCTCTAAGAGAAGTGATTAGCAAACTTTTTTTGTAAAGGACCAGAGAGTAAATACCTTGGGCACTGTAGGCCACATGCTCTTATTTTCCATTTTCTCCATGACCTTTTAAAATGTAAAAAATGTTCTTACTGGAACAGTCTGCACACTAGATATGATCTACTGAGCTAGCTGTAGTTTACCAACCTTTATCTTATGGAATTAAGATCAGGAAGACACAAAAAAAGGAGGTAGCCAAATAAAACAAACTTGCTCAGGATGGTACTTTTTCAGAATATCTAATAATCTACTTCAACTCATTTCTTGAAGAATTTGAGTCAGATTACAAGAATTATAAATAATAAAATACTGCATTTAAAAAAAAACAAGACTTGGTTAAAAAAAAATTAAAATGGCAAGACCAGAAACATAAAAACAAGTATATGCTCTGTGAATGAATGCATGCCGTGAGGATAACATCTCACTGAGACATAACAGACAGCCACACAGTATATCAATACCTATGGCTATCAAAGATTCTCCTACTGATGCTTCATGGGGTAGAAGGCCATGATAATAGACTATGTCCTCAACCTCACCTCTATGGCAAATGCTAAAATGAGCTCTTCAAGAGAGTTTTTCACACTGTCCAAATGCAATTTAGTGAACACAATTCTAAAGATGCCAAGACAACCTAGTTCATGCAAGAAATTTCCTTGGTTTGGCATTAAATAAGATTAAAACTTAGGCTATTTAGAAGAATGGATAAACTGCTGTTGTTCTTCAGACAAATCTTCATAAATATCTTTTTTTTTTGGTAAAATAACTCTTTCAGGTTTTATTTAAAGCCTTTTCCTTTAGAACACAGGCATGAGTGCATAAAAACTGGGCAAGAACAGATCTGAGAGACAGAAAACACTCAGGGCTACTCATCCTTCCAAGCCCACAGTATCTTTGGGTTCAGGCTCATCATGCTCAACTTCTTATCATTTAGGCTGAGCTTTTTCTCTGGAGCTTCCACAGCACTGTAGTAGAGTCCTGGAAGGCCTACACAAGTTCACAAACTGTACCTTTTAGGTCTGAATTCTAACAATGGAAAAAGACTAGGCTCAAGATGAGACTTTCACAGTAAATGTGTTCCCCATTGTTACATATATAATAAAAATGACTCTATCCTTGTATTCTGTAACTTGTCACAATTTGGTCTACTACTGCAGGGGTCCCCAACCTCTGGGCTTCAGACTGGTACCAGTCTGTGTGGCCTGTTAGCGAACCAAACTGGAGAGCAGGAGGTGAGTGGCAGGCGAGTGAGCGAAGCTTCATCTGTATTTGCAGCTGCTCCCCAGTGCTAGCATCACCGTTTCAGCTCCACCTCAGATCATCTGGCATTAGATTCTCATAGAAACAACAGTCTCTGGTGCCAAAAGGCTGGGGACCACTGTTCTACTGCATATACTGTACAAACACATCCTCCTTGATTTTAGCTTGGTGTTGAGTTTTTTGATGCTCAAATACCCCAGTAGAGAATTTCTAGTTGTTACAGCTACTATATTATAAACTACTGCACATGAAAATGGCTGTAGAAGCTTAGGGATATTTTCTGTAAAGGAAAAGAAATAGAAGTTTAATTCCAAAAATGGATCATATTAAATTCATGATAGGGCAAATAATAAATAACTTCCATTTGAATTTTATGTGCTGTCTTTCAGCACTTCAGCTTTGGCAGTGTAAGTGCAGTGCAAATGTGTAGGCTGTTTAAACATTTCAAAAGTTTCTAAAAAGCTTTTGAAAATGTCACCTTATAAAGCAGGCTGATTACCAGTTGGCAAAGTTTTGGTTTTCCCAAGTTAAAAAATAACTGTCCCATGGCAATATGAGACCAGTAATACCTAAGAGTTAAAAATAAAAATACAAATAAATCATCCAGAAAATTATAAGGCTATTCACTTGTAGCAACTTCAACAGACAAAAACTGAGATACCAGACTAGCGAAAAGAAATGGAGACATAAAGAATCAGGTTTCATTACATTCTGTATTCATTACATTCTATACTCAATAGAGTATGCATCTGCTCTAAGGTACAAAAATTTCATCATATAATGTGGTTTAAAAACTTTATTAGTTGAACAAATCAAGAGAGAAACAATGAGAGAAAACAGATCTAAGTTTTTGTCTGAGTCATTCTATTTAGTAGCTGCATGATTTTACTGGGTAATTTACTTACTGTTCTGGAGTCTTTTTTTAAATCCTAAGTTATGATGGTACTGCAAAGGGGGAGTATACATGTTGGATGTAATAAATAATACAAAACTGAAATATATATATTTTTTACCTATCATTTTCACCACAAAGTTTCTTGTATTCTGCAGCTACAGTCTCATGATTTTTGTTTTCAAGCAGCATTTTTTCCTGTTCTACTTTCAGTGTTTTTTCCAAATCTTCCAATTGTCCTTTTTGTTTTAGTAACTGATTATAACTGAAAGAAAAGTTAGGTATTTGGTTTATAATATTTCCTTAGGAAAAAAGAAACTTTAGATTGAACAAGAGTAATTTACTAGTATCACATAAAATACATGTAAATTTATATAAATTTTCTACATAAATTATCTCTTAGAACTGTTTAACATACATTTATTCTATTACCCCAAGAAAATTGGTTTTAAATTAAAAACACAGAAAATATAATAAATTACCGGTCTTCAAGGTCTTTGTGTTCCACTTCAAGATTTTTGTGGGCAGACTTTAGAGTTCCATGTTTAGCAATGAGAGATTCATACTCTGAAGCCTGCCGTTCATGAAGAAGTTCCAACCTCTCATGATCTTTGATGAGAGAATCATAGAGAGATTTAAGGTCTTCTCGTTCTTTGATTACAGATTCATTTTCATTTTCTAGGGAAGACTGCTGGATTAGGAGCTGTGCATTCTGGTTCATAAGTGAGGTACTTTGAGAATTAAGTGTGGAATTTTCAACCTATAAGAATGCATATTGTTATCAGACATAAGAAAAATATTTATGTTGTCCTTTTTTTAAAAAAAGAGATTATGATAACTTAAGGAAGCTCTAAATAAATCGAAGCAGATATATGTGTATTTATATTAAGAAAATTTAGATTTTAGTGTCCCAAAGAACAAGGCTATCATTTAATTTTATTTTTGGAAGTTATGATATATATATATATATACATGGTGTGTATCATGAGATCTATATATTATGAAATATATATCATATATATGTTTTGGGTTGAATTATTTTAAATGAAGGTGATTAGCAAGAATTTGTAAAGTACAGAATTTGAAATGCTAGTTTGTCATTTTCTAGAAGTTGAGAGTTGATAAAACTAAAAATTACTTGTAAAAATTCAATTTCAGGAGTCCAAATTAGCATTTGCTTTTACCATTTGGAAAAGAGTGACAGAAAGAATAACTTTTATGTTCAGAGAGGGAATTTAGTTTCTTCTGCTCTTTATAAGGTTTCAGAGAGTTGTACTTCTCCCACCCGATGACTCTATTTGAAAAAAACACTGGCAGTGTTAAGTGCAAGATGGATCCTTTGAACTAAGGCCAAGTGTGAAGACAAAATTCTCATGCTGTGTTCTTTTCCAATAACTTAATCAATAAGAAAGCTGTAAAATGAAGCAAGGAATGGTATACTGCAACCGTACTCTAAAGCAAGGATTTCCATCTGATTAATTATAATCAACTTGTTTATAGTAAAAGGTCATAAAGTAAACATAAATAAAGTTATCTTTATTCTATTGATATTTCTTGAGCGAATTTATTAATATTTAGCGGCTCTGACATTTTTTAAATGCTGATATCTGAAAGTCTGGAGTAGCATTAGATAGAAATATTTTATCTTCGATTAACTGTTGACACTAAGAAACAATGTTACCATGTCTAGTCATCCTTATTTTAATATCATAATTCAAGACTGTTGCATATCCCCAAAATATTACATTACAACCTGAAGCTTGGCATTCTGTGTTTGAAGAGTAGTATTCTGCTCCTGTAATGACACAGTCTGCCTCTGAAGTGCAAGAATCTGAGCCTGCAAATTATTGTTCTGTGTCTCAAGTTGCTTAAGTTGAGTTTTCAATGCTTGCTTCTCCGCTTGCAGTGTAGCATTCTTAATAAAGAAAACACACATATTAAAAGTAAACATAACATCAAACATATTTCTGTTTAATATATACTGGAATTCTGCATGAGTATTATTAACATTATAATAATAAAAAAAAAATCCTAGCACTCTTAAAAGAGGGAAAAAAAATCTCTTCTATCCCAAATTGTTAACAGATATTTACTCTAAGAAAGCAATAATCATAAAACTTTAATATACTTTGTGTCTGTGTCTTTCTGTTTTATAATGCCCGAAAAATAAAATATTCCATTCTAAATATATTGACTAACACAAGAAACTATAATGGGATTGCCAGTTATATGATTTTTATGCTGCTCAAAAGTGCCCAGAGTGTCCAGAATGAGTGGGGCTATGTCTAGTCAATGGAATCCTTCTTTTCTAATTGCCCAAAGGCAACTGTGAGTGAGTGAGTGTGTGTGTGTGTGTGTGTGTGTATTGGCTATGGAAGGAAGGAAGAGGGGGTGGAGGGAGAGGGAGAGGGAGAGGGAGAGAGAGAGGGAGAGAGCGCGCGCACGCAAGCAAGTGGTGGTCCCAGGGATAGCAGCCAAAGTATTTTATAAACACAAATATTGGGAAGAGAAGCAGAAACCATCTTAACCATCTGTTTAAAAAATTTAGTGCATAATATACCTAACAGATGTTACATATTTTCTTTAGTGATTTTTTTCATGGTATAAAACACTCACTAATACTCTATTTCATCTATAGGACTTCTGGAGCAAATCCAAACAAAACACACCATTTTCAATTTTTCCAGTACATCTGGCCATATTTAAATTTTATAGTTAAATGGTTAAATTATTGTGCAAATCTTAGATCTTTACACTTAATGTGTTACATATTAAAATGTTTGTCATGAAAACTGTATTTTCAGGATTATTTTAAAATGATATTTCATAAAAAATTAGCATAAAAATAAAGAATGTTCTAGAAAACCAAAATAAAACTTTAAAAAGGTCATAATTTGTATATAACTGCCATATGCATAGAGTTACAACTGAATCTCAACAAATCATTTTTTATCATACCTACATAAGGGGCAAAGACAACAATTCACTTTATAGGGTTTCATGTTATATAAACTACATGTCTCTCTATAACACAAGTCATGATTTAAGCCCCATATTATACCATAAAATCAAAGCTGAGAAAGCAAAATGCTTCAAGATAGCTTTTGATATTATACTTCTTCTTTTGATTCATTTGTTCAAATAAAAAGAATGAAAAAATTTATACTGAAAAATAATACAGAATACTGATGTATTTATATATCATCCTGACACACCAAAGAAGTAAACCATTTTTCATTTACATTAGTATTAATGTAGTTCAGCTCTTTAGGAACCAAAATGTGCAAGCTCTAATGATCTCTAGAAATAAGAAATATCCCTACAGTCTGTAATGAATAGAAGAGAAAACTGAGAGTAGAAAGGGTATCTCAGAGCAGGAAAACTTTACAATGGGCAAGTAAGTGGTTAGCAAATATACTGGCAAATACACAAAAAATTACTAGTCTAATATGGGGCTAGCCACCTTTATAAACCCATTATCTAAAATGGCTAAAATAAGACAACCAAGTAATTTTTTTTCTAATGGAAGTTTATAAAGGAAGTCAATGTGAAAAGAGATTTAGCTTATAGGATTTAAATGTCAGCCAAATTGTCTGAAATGTAATTATTAATCCAAACAATAGAGGAATATATATATAGCACTAAATAATTAAAAATAGGTATTCATAAGTGGCCTTCATATATTCATAAATACATAAAAAGATATAAAATAGTTTGCTAATAATTTAAAACACGCAAATTAAAATACTTTCTCTATCACTTTAAAAAAAATTAAAAGGCTAATAATACCCAATGTTAATCTGGAAAAGAAAGGTATGTTAGTGGGACTAAAAATTGATGTGATTTTGAAAGTCTAATAAAATGGAATCAATTAAAATTACACACCACATACACACACTGATATGTAGATATACCCTTGGCCTAGCAATTCTACTATCAGGAATTTACCACCCTATAAACATGTTTATACATAGGTTTTCACTGCAGCAAACCTGAAAATAACATAAATGTCCACCAACGTGGGATTTATTTAAATAAATTATGCTAATATCCACACTATGGAATAACACGTATTCATTAAACAAATTGAGATAGATCTCCATCTGCTAAAATAGAGATCTCCAAGATAACATAATTTAAAAATGCAAAAAGAATGTTGCATAATATAATCCCACAGGTGTAAATTTGTAAAAGAAATATATTTCTACACATAGATAAATCACGAACAGTGGGAAGAGAAACTTTATTGTGATTATTTTTGGCTAAGAAAGTAGGAATCAATGGTATAAAATTAGTTTTTGGCTTATGTCTTAAAGTTTTTAATTAACGTTAAATTAAAAAACAACAACAACCACAACTATTTTACTTGTTAGCATTAAGTTCCTAAAGCTCATTCATCTTTGAAAGGTAAATGTTGTTGAATTCATTTAATTGTTTACTATCGAATATTTACTGGACTCATTCAGCATGTACCCGCTATCTACCAGGCATTATTCTACATATTAAAGGCACAATGGTGAAAAAGAAGACAAGGTATCTGCTTTTTCAGTATATAAACAACAAATAAATGAATAAAAAAATACAATTTCACAAGTGAAAAGTGCTATGAAGAAGCTAAATAAGGCAGTGGTATGATAGTGAATGGATTAGGTTGGGGATAGCTACTTTACTGGGAAAAGGGATCAGAAAGATATCTTGCAGGAGATAAGAGACATGAGACCTGAATGCTGAGGGAAGCCAGCCATGTATTTCTAGTAGGGTAAGCAAACAGAATGGCCTGAGGAAGGAATAAGCAGAAAAGGCCAGTATAACCAGGATGAATTTACTTATAAGGCACCAGGAGCTGTTTTGTGTTTTCCAGGTATTATCTCCAGATTAATAAATACAGTGGGTAGAAGAGTGGTATGGTATAAGGTCAGACATATAAACAGAGCAATGTCAGGAAGGCTCTTATAGGACATGGTAAAGAATTTGGATTTTATTCTAATTGAAGTGGGAAGCCACTGAAGATTTTAACCCATTTCCTGTTTGCCCTGAGAATACTAGCCAGCAGCCCTTGCGGCTGCAGAGTTTACCCCAAGATAACCTGCAGATTACAGTGTTAACCTTACCCCAAAAGTTTGCCATGAAATATCTCGCTTTTACTGTTTTTGCATAGCTCTAATATATCAATAGTCTTTGAAAACAAATGACATCATTCTATTTATAGCATTGTTTTTAGTAGTGGTATTTCCACTTACAAAATACAGTAATTCTCGATCGCTGAAAATGTTAAATCCTAGAAAAGGTAGCATTCCCATGTGATGTAAATTAATGCTAGTAGCGAGCTGTGCTTTTTTTTCCTAAATGGGAAAGTAAGAAAGTAACATGATTTAGATTATGTTTTAAAAAATAACTTTGGCTACTGCATCTCGAGAATGGGTTAGATTGGGCCACAAGTGGATGAGGGAAGACCAATTAGGAGGATATGCTAACAGTCCAGATGAAAGATGATAGTTAGTACCTTGGACTAGAGACAATGGAGAGAAGTAAATGGGTTTGGGTGATATTTTCAAGGCAGAGCTGACAAAGCTTGCTGATGGACTTATGTGAGAGTGATAGAGAAAAGTACATTAATTTATTAGTTCTTCAGTCTTTTTTAATATTCTAAAATAAGTAAAGAAAGTATAAAATAAAGCTACAAAACCAGATTAGATAAATCTTGAGCTATAAATGTTTTATTTCTAAAAAAATTTATTTCTACTAAAAACTTTTAAATACTTACATTTCTTTCTACTTCAATTAATCTGTCTTTAACTTTCAGAAGCTCTCTGGTCGTTTCTTGACTTTCTCGCTCCCATTTGCTATCTGCATCAGAAGTTGAAAGAGAACTCTGTACCATCCTTTCCTCATCTTGTCTCTGTTTAACAGCTTCATAATTCTTTTTCACCTAAAATTTTATTTAAATATTTTAATGGGGAAAAAAATCACCAAAGTTCTATTTCTTACAATTAATTTGACTCTGCACTGGTCTGGTGACAAATAATATGTGTGATTATCATTATCATAATAATCACAATTTATGCTTTGTAAAATACAAATCCTTTCCTCTTAGAAATATTAAATGTACTCTGCTTATGTGCCATGCTCCTAGAATATATTCTGTAATTTCATATCCTATTGTTGAAGATGAAAATGTCACTGAAGAATAGAGTAACAGGACCTCCTAGATATATTGCTAAATAATAACGGTTGTTTTTAGAGCTATATCTATTGCTGATTTAGGGATTTCATGTAAAGAATAAAGACTTGACACATGTAATAATTCCTCTTAAAAAGCTTTCTAAATTAAAATTGAGGAAGTACCTATATATCTCTCTTTTATGAAGGATATGTTGCCCAGAATGAGCTATGTTAATAAATAAATCAATGACTTCTTTATTCAGATCTTGATCCACATATACTTACTGTAATTTATAAAGAGTGAGCAATCCAAGGATATATCTTATCCAAGGTTTTCTGGTGTGATTACAACCAAACCCTACTTTGAGAGAGCAAACTCAAAACTAACAACTTGGTCATCTTACATTACCAAAATCACCGTTTAACTTAAGCTCACTTCAATTTGAAATGATTACTGTTACACTTATCCTGAATCCTAGGAGACATTTATCATAAATTTCTAAATTAACCCAAATTTTATATTAAGGTAAGGATAAACATTTAAAATAATTCAACATTTAATGCAAACCTGAAGAAATTTTGTGACCCAGCAATAAACTGTTACTATTGAGTTAGAAAAGAATGATGTGAGACTAAAGGAAAAAGATGCCAAGACAGAATATAATTTAAAGGTTGGCAAGTGATCTACTAGATGTTCTGGGATCCTAATTTTTCCAGGGTTTCCTTTTTTTTTTCACTTTTCACACCCTAACAACATAGATGGGTGACATCATTTCCAGCCTTTTATCTTACATTAATTTCCCACAGGGTCTTTTCTTGTAGGCTTAGAAAGATTATAGACATAGGCAATTATTAAGGAGAACTAAGAATAAAACTCAAAGCTTCTCATTTTTAGCCCATTGTTCTTACAACAAAGTGCCAAAAGTGCTTCCTTTACCTTATGTATCATTAATCAGAATCTCTAATTTCTGTCCACACAGAAAATAACATATTGTTGGAAGAGATGATGATTGCTGTGGAGCATAAAGCCTCAAAGCCAGGGCAGGTCCCACACACAGCCAATGTGAATCTCATCTACATGCACCTGAACTGTCATCTGGTAGGAAGATGACTGTCAGACAACTATGTGAAGAAGGACACCTGACAATGTCTTGCTATCTACTTGTGTTTCCTCTAGTGTTCTGAATCTAATAGTTCTAAATGTGGCCTATAGTTATCTTATAAATATGAATATTTAGTTGACTATAAAACAACTCCTGAGAGCACTGCAGAGATGATAAAAGAGAATAAACCAGAATACAATTCTCCCAATGTACTATTATATTAATCCTATGGAATGGGCAAGCCCCTTCAATTTCAATTTATTCACGTAGGGATAATAGATGGTTGTCTCTGTTTAGTTTACTTCAATGAATAATTCCAAATATCACAAGAAAACAGGATCTAGAAAACCTCAAATTTATGAGATCAGGTGCTTTCTTATACCACACATATGAATTCCCTCTACTTGGTATTCTCACACTCTTATTTTTTGCCTATAGAACTTTTACCTGGATTCTCAATAGAAAAAGAATGTCAGAATGAAATGTCAGTACAAGAGAGCTTTTCCCAATGAAATAAGCCCTCGTTTTCCCTATCCCACTCTCACAATTCTGATATGTTCCTAACTACATGAAGACATAAAAACATGAAATAGGATTTAATAAATTATAGTGTATAGATAAAACAGTTGGTCATAAGCTATATGAAAAGATCTGTTTAAGAATACTCTCAAATTTAAGGAACAAAGTATTAATAAAACAATGTCATATTTTTATTTTGTACAACTTTCTCTCCAAATATATGACAATTAAAATTGTCTAAGGAAATCACTTACTGTTTTAAGTTCTTGGCGCAGTTGCTGGTTATAATTTGTGGATTCTTCTAATCGAGCTTCTAAAGCAGCAATTTTTTCCTCTTTTATTTCAAGGGACTTCTTTAGAGTAGATTCTAATTTTGATTCCAAAAGTTTATATCTATTATCCAAGTATAAAAATAATAAATGTTTATTACTGGAGATCATAAAATTATTTTTAAAGATAATTTATGACCACAGATACTGAGAGTAAGATAGACATCAGGTGAGATGATGGATGGGAATGCTCAGCATATAAAATGAATGGAAAAGAGGCCTGAGAACCCTAGGAAACTACATTGGAAGAAAAGACACAAGAAGAGTTGTTAAAAGAAGACAAGAGTGATCACATATCACTGTTTACAACTCTACCACTAAAGTTACTTTGCTGCATTTCAGTTTGTCTATTTATACATTTGATTCCACAACTACACTATTCTTTTATGGCAAAAATAACTTTCTTAAAGAATAACTATCTTAACAATAATTGTATCTTCAAAGGAGGTCAGAGAGAATGATATCAATTGGAATGATGTAAAGGTTAGACTAACAAAAGAATTAAGGACGACATCTGAAATAAAAAGTAAAGACAGATACAGATATGCATAAATTCCAAGAGGGAAGGAATGAATGTTAAAGGAATTTATGGTTGTGAGCTTCTATTTTCTTTGTGACATTACAGTTAATTTACTGACTGAAAAAAAAGCTGGGTTTGGTGGCTTAAGACATTTCTTTTCCTGATCTTCCAGATTCTATCATAGTTATTAAGTGCTCTCAATTCTATTGCCTAAAAGTTTTAGTTTAGTATATGTACTTATCTCTATGTCTAATGCTTTTATTATATAAATAAATATGTATGGATTAATAAAAGCATCACATCTTGTCTAGACTATTACAATAGCTTCCTAACTGGTCTCTGTGCCTCCAAATTGCCTTTTTTCTAATTAATCTTTCATTCACTCTAAGAGTTGCTCAACACACTTTTGTGCTTTATTTGCATGGACTGCCCTTCCCTAGTTTCTACTTTACAAATTTCTGTCATTCTTCAAGGTTCAGCTGAAGCATTACCATTTCTCTGATGCTTGATAACCAGCAGATAATAAGAGCTCAATTAACATTAGTTAATTGTATGAATTAAAGTTTGACAAGAGCACCATACAGTATGAAAGGCCCATCCAGAGCTGGATTCATAAATGTATAATACAGCACTGGTTATGGCAGCTACACAGTTTACCTTTCTTTTTTTGGTAATGGGAGTGGGGGGAGTCTACTTTTTAAATGTCTTACACATGGCAGGTAATAAATTTGTTTGAATAAAGAAGTGATGAATATTCAGTATATACATTAAAAGATAGTCAACTAAGTTGGCCCTTAGAACTATCTGCTTAACTCAAAATTTTTTCTCATGAAATATCTGTAAAATTCATTCAATTATGGTTGCTTGAATTCACTGCTTGAGTAAATACCTCAAATTACTTCTATTTGTTATTATAGAACCTTTAAAAGTATCAGTCTGTTCTATTAACTTTAAATTTCTAAGAATTACATAAACAAATCCCGTATGATCAGCATTAATTTTTCCTATATTTATTTAATATAGAATATAAATACCAGCAGTAATAATAGATGATAAAATATAAATTATCTAATTATAAAAATTCCAGTGAATTAGAATCTAGCCTACATAAAACAATATTCTTAACAATACACATTTCTAGCTAGAATCATGTGGCTGACTAATGCTAAATAGCAGACTACTTGAAAATCTGATTAACTGTTTGATAGATTGTAATTTCCATGGGAGAATAGAAATTTCCTTTAAACATGTACCAATAATTCTCAAAATTAACCAGTATATAAGTTAATTTTTTTATTGTTTGTCAAGCCTTAGTTTTCCACATTATTTTTACACCTTAATTGCTTCTCAATATATGTTCCTTTGTTTTGTACTTTTCTTTCATTTCTCTTTAAGTCCATATTTTGGCATACAAAATAAATAAAGGAACTGAGGTACTTAAGCACATAATTCAAATAAAAAATAACTTGCTTAAAATTACTGCATATTTCACCAGAGAGGGATTTGTTATTAATGTCTCATTCTACTTTCACAGGCAATTATAGCCTCTGATCTTGTACCTGGGTAGCATGCTATTTCCCTATAACTGTATTTATATAATAACATTTTAGCATATTTTCTTATATTAACATTAGGTTGTATATATTTGATTTTTTACTTTTCTTTCTTACAGAACTTTTTCTAAGGGAAGAAAAGAACCAGAAATGGTGAAGTTATAAATGTATATTTATATAGTACATGAAAGAGCCAATATTTAAGCAAAAAATAATTTCAACTGTTTGCCAGACTTAACACTCACCTGTCATCAGTACTTTGCTCATCATGCAAGAGTCGCTCTTTATTTAACCCTATCTTCTCAAGCTCATGAGTTAATTTTTCAAGATCATTATTCATTTGTTGAGTCTTCAATTTTTCACTCACCAAATCCTCATTTTAAAAGGAATGCAAAATTCACATAAGTGTCAAGAACATAAACATCTAAGAAATTCAGCCAAGATGCTAACTACCACAGTCCAGGAATACATATAATTCAAAGCGGGAAAGACAGAAGTATTAACTTTTCCTGCATCATTAAAAGGTAGTTAAGCAACAATATCATGAGGTAGTCCAAAGAATTGTTTTCTGTCTTTTTTTTTGCGGGGGGTGGGGGGTGGGGTGGGGTAATACTTTTTACCTTTTTAGTTAAAAACTAAAAGGAGAAACTATTCACTCTTTACTTGTGAATATATACCTTACATGTGAGAACTGTGGGGAACAAAAAATATCCATTAATTTTTTTAATAACTGGCTAGAATTTTATTGCATTTTTTTTTTCTATAAATATATGGTTGATACAACACCCACACAATGAAACTGTTGTTCACATCTGTAAGACTGTAGAACAGAAAGAAAAAAAATGAAAAGGCTCATAATGGTCCCTTCTCAATGCCTCTTGAGTAGAAATGCAGGCTTCTCAATGTGACTTTCTACTAGAATTCTAAGATATTTCTAAATTGAACTTAAAAGGTTATCATATACAATAAAGCATAGGGATAGCAAAAAAGAGTAAACCATGCTATCGTTTGATCTGTACCAACCATGTTTCACAGGACCTGTTGTCAATACACTCCTATAAATTTCAGAATTCTAAGCACACAGATCCAAGCACCTACCAGTTGTTCAGTGTTGACCTTTAAGTTCAATGTGATTGGCATTCTCTAGCTTAGAGGTCAAAATTTATGGAGCTTTGGAATCTGAAAGATCTGGATTTGAACCCAGGAATCCAACTCTGCTATTTATTAACTGTGTCATCCTAAATTACCTAATGTTGCTGAACCCTGGTTTTCTAATCTAATAGAGATCATACATACATAAAATATTGGTCATAAAAATTTTATAAATAGATATATAAATATAACTTATAAGATCCTTAGTCCAGTACTTGGCACATAGTTACCATTCAATAAATAAGCTACGTTTTCTATTATACTTAGCATTTGTTAAGAGTTTTGATCAAATAGTTTAACATTATTTTGAAATAAAATTATAATGTAAAAAGTTAGATACCACATGGAAACCTTCTTAAAAATAACAATTCACATGTACTTCTTAGTTTAATAAAAGTAGAAAACTTGGGAACGGTTTCTAGTTCTAACTCTAAATTTCTACTTTAGAACCATAAACAGATTACTGATGGGTTCTGATAAAACTTAAAGCCTTGAGTTAAAAAATATAAAAAATATTTGCTTTAAATTTAGGTAACTATATTTACCTCACGTAATGTAACTAAAGTTTTTATATCAATAGTTGCTCTTTTCACAAGCTCCTTATTTTCTTTCTCTAATTCTTTCAGACGAATGCAGGATTCTTTATAAATACCAATCTCTTTGAATAGAGTTTTGTTTTCTTTTTCCAAATTTCCAATTTTCACATTATTTTCTTCTAATGTGGTATCTTTTATTTCTGCTTGTTGTCGGAGTCTCTTGTTTTCTTTCTCCAGTTGTTTCTTATCCTTTTCCAGTTGAGAAGTCTCTTGTTCTAATGATTTATTTTCTTTTTCTAGCTGTTCTAGTCTTTTGCTAGATATTTTTAACTCTTCTAGGTTTTTTTGCAATGTTTGGTTTTCCATCTCTAAATCCTGAAGTTCACTCTCTAATTGCTGAATTTTTTTATTGCTGTTTTCTAGAGCCTTCTGTAGCCTTTGATTTTCTGTATCTAAACCCTGGTAGCTAACTTCTAAGCGTTCTGTTTTCTTGAAAGATGCTTTCATGAGCTCTAAACCTTTCTTAAGTTGTTCTTTTTCACTTTCTAGTTCTTTATTTTCTAGTTGTAGCTGAGCCATTTTCATGCTTGTACACTTCAAAGATTCCACATTCCTACGCAGTTCCAAGTTTTCCTCGTCAAGTTGAGAATTCTCTTTCTCTAGGGATTCTAACTGAAAAGTAAGGTTCTTAAAGCTATCCAATCTTTTTCTAATTTTCCTATTTTCTCTCTCTAGCTCTGAATTTTCTTGTTCCAGGGACTCAATTTTTTCACAAGTAATTTTTAAATTAGTTATCTTTTTCTGTAACGATTCATTTTCTTTTTCAAGATGATGCAACTCATTTTCAAGTTCTTCTGCTCGTTCTCCTTTTTCTTTATAATGTTCCAATTCTTTTCTAATTTGTCTTTTTTCAAATTCAATCTTGCTTAGCTTGCTACTTGTTTCTTTAATAGATTCATGGAGAATTCTATTTTCCTTTTCAATGTCCTTCACCCTTGCTTCAGCACTTATCTGGGAGCGCTGCCTTAAGGAAGACACAGTTTGATTTAGATGTTCATTTTCTTGTTCCAGTATTTTAATCTAATTTAAAAGGAAAAAAGAAAAAACTTAATTGAGCAAGAACTAAACGTTTTAAATTACATAGTTATTCCCTTCAAAAACCAAACAGGGAAATGAGAACATAAAAGGGTCTTAGCATGTCTATTCTAATTCTGACAAATATTTACTGAGACCACTGTATACATGTACTGCCAGGTCATTAAAGTTCATGTCTTTAGGGAGTTCATAATGTAAAGGAATGCTTAAGGGAGATATGTTTAATATCAATCAAAGTGACCTTCAGATTATTTATAATTTGCATGTTTGCATGTTTCAAATTCAAATATGAATATATGTATTCATTTCACATATATCTCCTTGAACTTATAAGCTTTAACTTTCATAAATAAATTCTGCAGTGCCTATACACAGAGGGTCCTCCGTAAATATTTGCTGTATTGTATACATGGGTGTGTATATATATTTATGTGTTCATTCCTCAAAAGAATTCTAATTTGGAAACATCGAAATAACAAAATCTCCTGTACATTTGAAAACTAATCCATTCAATTTATGGCATAGCCTAATATAACAGTTTTCAAAATTTGTGTGTTAAACAATCCCCTCAGAAGTTTATAAAAATACAGATTCATCTTTAGCTCTAAAATTTTTGTTCTGTAGCTCTAAAGAAATCTGTATTTTTATAGGTTGACTGAGAACTATACTTAGATAATATAAAACAAATCATTTTACATCTAAAAAATAAATGTAAAATTTTAAATAGCAAGTCACTCTATCCAGTTTTGTTTCCTCAAGCATAAAACAAATATTTGAAAGTAAGTCTGAATGCATCCAAGGTGGTTGCTGTCCCACTTCTTCCTTTTTAGTAGAGTCAGTGTACAGCTGCATTACTCCCCAACTCCACTCCACAGCCGTTCTCCACAGACACTTGCAAGAACTTGAAATCACAGGTAATGCAAAACCGTATGTAAGATAATTATTAATTTTACTGGCAATTTTAGAAAGTCTAAAATAAGCTTCCTCTTTAGCTTTCATAAAATATCTGACATAGAAAGTGAGGTAAACTCATAGTTACTTTAAAATCTAAAAGATTCTGAAATATTTTTCTCTTTAAAGTTATATGGACTTTTTTTTGCATAAATTATACAATAACTTTTGTTAATTAATTTTAAAACAGAATGCTTAATAGGAAATTTATGAACCTGTCTCTCTGAATTTTCTCTAAGAGTTTCGATTGTCTTTTCAAGCTGAGCTTTCTCCTTCATTAGATCTTTGCTTAAATTCTGACAATTCTGAAGACTTTGCTTTTCTTGAATAATCTCATTTTCAAGAATTTCAACCTGGAGAAAATTAAAACATAAAACAATACATCATAAAGTATTTTACAACAATGGAAATATGCCAAACAAAAGATAATTATTAAATTAATGATAAAATACATTTTTAATGCCCAAATGGTGAAATTTAAGAATTTACTAGAGAAATTCAAGTAACATTCCATGCTAATTTTGGCAGCTATATAAAATATGCAGACATGACTATTTTTCTTATCCTCTGAATCTCTGAGGGCAAATTTGTACTTGTAAGCACAAAAACAAATCCAAATGAATATATGATAGTTATGTGCTATAAGAAGATTGTATAGTCTTATTGAAAGGCTCTCTTGGCTTGAGTGACTTTAGAATGTAAAATTTTAATTATAGTCAAGGAATTTCTGCATACAAAAAAAAAGAGAATATAAAAAGCATTAAGGAAAAGATGAGAAATGGTGGTGTAAGTTTAATGAGGAAACAAGGAACTTATTTTACAATAAAAAGGAAAAAAGGAGAATACTGGAGAAAATGGGCTGAACAAAACTCAGCAAATATTTATATTCTAGGTCTAAATTTTCAATTACACATTTGAAAGATATAATAAAGTATGTGGTTAATAAATATGAAAAAGCAAATTTAAGTTTACAATATGCTATATATCACTGATTTTCCCATTATAATATATCACATTCAAATCAGGTAGTTAAAAAAATAAAAGATTTAGCTATATTAAATATTCCACATCAAGTTTAAATATTACTTAAATCTTCATATTGATAGTGAAGAACTCTAAGCATTTTAACAGTCTTACATAAAGCAAGTTGAATTTTTCTATTTTAACATCAGTGGAAGATAAATCACACTTGGAAAACACTCTTCCAGTAATATCTCAAAAGCATCAAGTCACAAATCTCTTCCAGGAACTGAATTCAACATTAATTTTACATGTTTACAAAGCTTTTAGTTATTAATAACTAATTAAACTGGCTCTCCCTTTACAGATGAATATGTAGACAACAATTATTTCAATTCATTTGTCGTTTAACATCAGTGGGATTCAAGTGAAGCGTTTGATTTACAAAAGACAAAAGACATCTTTTATACAATGAATTTATCAAAAATTGCTAGACTCACTAATTTACAATATTAGACATCAAAGACAATTATAATTTACAGATCCAATTATAATGACAACCAAAATAAAACTGTTCCAAGTTCTAAATGACCACTCCTACTTGAACACTATATTGTCAAAC
The DNA here is from genome assembly GCF_000151845.1 of Pteropus vampyrus. NCBI lineage: Eukaryota > Metazoa > Chordata > Mammalia > Chiroptera > Pteropodidae > Pteropus > Pteropus vampyrus. Next base: position 4,778,466 of record NW_011888872.1, on the reverse strand, counting down.
GCTTAAGATTATTTGATTAATGGACTAAAGATGATACAAAAATGTTTTAAAAGAGTAAAAATATTGCAAGAAAATCAGATGTCTAACTGCATTATCTAAGGCAGTGGTCTTCAAAGTATGATTCCAAAACAGCAGAATCAGCATCACCAAGGAACTTCTTAGAAATGAGAATGCTTAGCTCCTACCCAGAGCCTACCAAAAATCAGGGCTCTTACGCGTGTGACTCAGCAATCCGCGTTTTTAACAAGCTCTAAGGTGATTATGATGCATACTATATATAGTTCAAAAATTACTGGTCTAAAAGTTAGGGATATTTCATAACTGAGATTCTAGAAACCCAGAATCTATCCAAGGAAAAATCAGACACAGATAGGAGCCTAGAACATTTTTTCACGGCGAAACCAAGAAGCTCTGAAGGAGTGCTAAGGCTATGTCACAGAATTCAGGAAGCAGCTTCAGTGGGACAGCAAAAAAAAAAAAAAAAAATGCAGTAGATTGAAACACTTCAAATATTTTTAAATCTATTGAGTTCATAATGACAACAAAACAAACAATAAACTCACTCAATTATCTCAGGAGGATATGAGAGAACCAATTCATTATTAGGAAACTGGTAAATAAAGAGATAGATTCAAACATTTATCCTGTTTTTCCTGTAAGAGCTATGCCTCAGAATAACAAATGGTGTTTGTTTTCTTAAAACTAGTAGTTTTTAAAAAGAAAAGTTTTTCCTCATAGAAATACTCTTAGCTATCAAATTAAGAAGGGAGGATTATATTTAAAATATCAGGATTTTGTAATCTCTGATTAATTAAGATTTCCTAGCAAATCATTTTCCATGTCACAAAAAGAGAGACAGGCATATGCCTTCTGATTGAAATATACATACTCCATATGAATATTCTTACTAAAAATTCAATTTGAACCTGACTAAACCTACAAATAAAAGAGTCAATATAGGGAACAAAAGAACTTAAGTGACAAAAAGAATGCAATCAGCAAAATCTAGATTGTGGGGAAACTCTACTAAACAAATAACTTGGTTTCTTCCACAGAAACATTGCTAGGAAAAAAGAGTAAACCTATAGGCTAAAAAGACTTAAGGAACACATCAATTGATTGAATATATTTGATCTTATTTGGATTCAGATTCAAACAAAATGTAAAAAAAAAAAAAAAAAAAAATAGAATTAGAGAAATTGAAATGCTGACTAAAAATTATTATTTTTAAGTGGGATAATGTCACTGTTCTTTTTTTTTTTAATTTCTTACTTTTTAGAGCTATATACTAAGATATTTCTTGGTGAAATGATACCATGTCTAGGATTTACTTCAAAATAATCTAGTGGTTTGTGAGGAGAGTAGGCAGGGGTAGAAGTAAGACTAGATGTAAATTAAAAATTGTTGAAGCTGAATAATGAGTATAGGATTTCATTTACTTCACATTTATGTATGTTTGAACATTTCCATAAGTTGAAATAATATTGAGAGCACATTAAAAACTGGAAAATTAATGTTTTACTGCAGTGCTATTTATTTATACTTTTACATACTTTTTAAAAATTATATTAATTTTTATTTACCTTTTTACTTAGTCTTTGATTTTCTTTTTCAATTTTCAGGATTTTAGAAGTGTTACCTTCTGCAGAATCCACAGTACTCCGAAGCTCTTCTACAGTTTTTGTTAAACTCTGGTTTTCCATCTCCAACTTCAATAATCTACTTGATGTCAACTCATTCACCTCATGGCCCAAGGATTTTTGTGGTGCTATAATATTGAAAAATAAGTCATTGCTAAAACTATATTTACAGTTTACTATTTAAAATGCTGTGTGTAAATGTATGACATCACTTGGTCCTTAACTATATAAAAAATTTATTAAGTTATACAAGAGAGATACAATGGAAAAAATTAACTGACAAACAAAAGACAGGTAAATCTTGAATTTTTAATGCACCCATAAGCATTCCAGTGAGGAAAAATTACAAAATTTAGACTGAAGAGATTAGAGTTTCAGTTCTAGTTCCATAAGAAATTAACTACTTGACAGTACCCAAGCCACTTTAACCTCAATGAGTCTTAGGTTACTTGTACGAAATATAGTTATTGGCCTGTGTATCTCATAGTCATTGTGTAACTCAAATAAGAAGTATAAAGCACATCCTATGCCACACTTCCAAAATTTAAAAGAAGACAGTCTGAGGGGAAAAATTCCTAATCTGATTCTGAGAAAGGCAAGACTGGTCACCTTGAAAAAGTCTTTCTCTAAATGAAGAATCCCTGTTAAATTAGGTGTAAAGAACAACATCTACTCCATTTTGTCAAGGGAAATCATCTTTCTAAGTAGATTAGAGCACTGCATTTTTAACATAAGAATATTGTTTCTAGTTCTGTAAATGACTGCTCTCTGGTAAGCCCCCAAATAATTATTTTTAATGACTCTATAGCAGACTCACTGAATATTTTGATGATATAAAGATATTAGGATTTATAAATTTATTTTGAAATTCTAGATATCAGGAAGAAAAATGGATAGAAGTATAGGAGAGCATTTCTAGGTCTGTCTACTTGTGTATGTTTCAAATTCTCCATCATAAAAAGCAAAGAAACACACACACAAACACACACAAAACATATATCTCCATAAGTGTATATTTTTTTACAAAATTAGATATGGTAAAATATCTCCCAGATTTTAAGTAAAGAAAGTTTTAATTCTTATTTCCAGCTTTTGTTCTACTCAGCATACTGTTAATCTTTTATTAAAAGCTGGTATACTAGATAGTTACTGACTTAAAATTCCATTAGTTGTCCAAGTCTTCTTTCATAAAACTCTAATTCATGATTTGTAGTCATCATTTCGAATTAACAAGATTAGGCTAAAATACATGCTATGCCTTAATAATACTTTCAATACTATGACTGTGCTTCAAATCAAAGCAGCTTCAAGTCAGACTATGAAGAATTAAAAAGGATGCTTATAACACATTTTTAACATGAAAGAATGCCAATATTATAATCTTAGGTGAAGATTATATCATTGATCCCATGATGACTACAATGCACCTATGTGTGTGTAAAAAATTTCTAGAAGCAAATTTTTTGAAATGTAAAAGAAATTATTAGTGACTTTTACCTCCTCCTTTATATTTTTCACATTTTGTACATTTTCTAGAAAGTACCTTGTATAATTTAAAAGAAAAAAAACTGACACCGCATTAAAATAAATATTCGGGTCTATGGCCTCAGCTAAGAATAACTGCAAAACAACTGTAATATAATGATAATAATAATTATAATAATTCTTAACATTCAAATGTTTACTATTTACCAGGTACTGTTTTAGGGACTTCATAAGTATTAAGAAATTCAATCCTCACAACAACCCTACAAGGTATTTACTATTATTGGCCTCACTTAATAGACGATGACACTTTTAACAGTGTAGATTTTAACTACTTTAGAGGTAGAAAACATTTAAGTACAAATTGCTTTCTTTCTAACTCAATTCACAAGGAATACAATAAAAAAAAGTTCCACAAATATTTTAAGTAATACATCTCAGCAACTTCACTGGCTGTAGAGAATTTACATGGGGTCCTAGAATTTGGTTCTAGGAAAAGTATAAAACTAGGAAAAGCCTAATAGTAAAAAATATGAGTCATCTGTAGAAGTTAATTATTCTCTAAGACCAGACTATAAGCTCTCTCAGACTTTATGTCTACCACACCACTATATCCTCAGGGCCTGGTATAACATTTTACACACGATAAGTGCTTAATAAATATCTACTGAAGGAAGGAAAGCAGGTGGAATAGTCCAATGCTGGGTAACTGAGGAATTAGGGAACTATTCTAATTCAAATAAACGTGACCCGAGTGTAATTTCAATAAAGTATATCAGTATTAGCATAATCAAAGCTAATAACCCAAAGCATAATAACCCAAATAACTGTATTGTATGTATATACTCAGTTTTAAGACACAGGACAAGTCAATAATAGAGCTTAAGAAAAAAAAGCCAAGATCTAAAAATTTATCTGGCGGTCTTTCATTATCTCCAGGGTATAAATGAACTGTAGCAGTTGGTAGGTATAATCCTAAAATGGAGAATACATATATTGATGAAAGTAGCCATGAAGATCCTTAACTTGCTTTATTCTGGCTACATATTCACCTGAGAATCTTCCCAGGACATTTTGATTTCCTGTTTAGATTTGCTTGTAATCAAAGAACATGCTGACCAGATAATACGACTTTTCTGTTCTATTTAGTAGATGGCTATATTTCTCAAAATAAATTAATAAACTGGTATTTCAGTTTCTTATGATATTAACATGAAAAAATTGCCTAAACCACTGATCAAATCTTTATTTCACTCAAAAAAGTTGATTTGTAAGATATGCAAAGATAACCAGACCCAGGAATGTGGAAATAATATATTACTCTGTGAAATCATATCTAGGGACACAGCTGGCCTTCAGAGACATCTCAAGCTGGAGAAAATAAAGAACTGCAATAAAATATCCAGAAATATAAGCATAAATACAATTTCATTTATTCACCAATCCATTTAAATACATAGAACAATATTGAGAATACCTTCAGAAAGTTCACTAGTTCTAGATATTTGTTCCAGCTCCCAGCCGAGATGTAATGATTCATCCATACTTTGTTTCTGTGCCATTTCCAAAGTCATATTTTCTTCCATTAATTCTTCAATCTTTTTTCTATCCATATCACGTTCCTTTTTTATTGGCAGGGAATATGGAGAGAAAAGAAAGCTAAGAAACAGTAAAATTTCAAGCTAATAATGTATTATCAGAATGAGAATAAATCTTGAGTTCCTAAACATTTTTCACAGTTTGAAGAACAATAATTAGTTATTATAATTACTACAACTGGTCATTAAGCTGACCAGGTGTCTGACACCCTTTTAAAGTGATCTTTGGGGACATCGAAAACTCTTCTTCATAGTCAATATATTATTTTAGTAATAATAACAAATGATTCTGACCCAGTGCTGAGTGGTTTTATTTCTGTATTTTAAAGGCATGTTTACACAATAGCTTATTAGTTTTCTGAAAAATACAAGACAAAATAAATAATATTCCTCTGTAACAAAAGCATAAATTTATTTAGCTCTCTCTTCTTTGATAAAGCATCAAGGACACTGGCCATCCTTTGCCGTTATAGAGAAATCAGATGAAACTTAGAATTTTTCCTTAGAGGCCATGTAATTGATCTACTTTACAATACTTACCATTTCCATATCATGCAATTTAGCCTTTAGTTGTAAATTCTCTTTTTCTAATTCATGTAGTTTATCAGAACGCGCTCGGGTTCCTTCTAATTGGTCTTCCAACATGGTTTTTGTTTCTAATAAAACTTGATTGTCTTCTTTTAATTCCTATAAACATTTCAAATAGGCTTTATTTGTCACAAACGTGTTAATATTGGTTAATTTTTTAAAGTTCTGAAACAAAAATTCTTTATATGCAAGAGTAAAGCTACTGAGTAATGTTTTCTTGGTTTCATTTTGCCCTGGAATTTAAGCTATTACACAAACAAAATACTCAGTACTTATATTAGGATGAGTAACACTACTTACTATAATTTCATATGAAATTGTCAGAGTACATTTAAACTCCTTAGTCACAAGGATAAGGAACTAAGTATAAGTAGTCTTGCAGATATTTAAGAGACACAAATCTCCATAAAATCAGGGCTTAATATATTTGTTGAAATAGACTTGAAGATTTTTCTCCACTTAAACTATAGCTTGAAAGTGAAGGGTTTGGGGTGTTTAAGTACAATTCCAAGACTTGAACTAATACTCACATAAATCATAAACCGAGGCTCTATCAATAAATATTCTACATAAGCATCTTGAGAAAATGTTTAAAATCCCTAGCATCTGTTTTGAAGATATATGTTCACAAATCTACCTTGCTAAATTATACGCTTGCAGTTTATAAAGTTAAGAGAAAGTATATTAAAACAGTGGCATCTATAAGGACCCCTTAACAGTACCATGCAGACCCCATTTCAATAACCAGCAAATAATTAATCTGCATCTTATCTTTGTAGTCTATTTTTGGTAACTGTCAGGCACAAATGTTCTAACTACTTTCTCTTATAATGTCTTCACTTTTTGCATATTCTTCTCTTCTTACTCCCATATTAAAAGTGAACAAAATCTCCACTGCTTACAATGAGGAAGTTAACTGAGAAAGGAAAAAAAGGATGTAGATACAAGGAGTGTCAATTTCTTGCTGTCAAACTCACCTTCATGTAACACTGAACTGCAATCATAAGTAAAGAAAATTGTTTTTCCTAATTTGTTCATGTAAAATGTTATATAATTTGTTGAGAGAGAGTGCATGTGTGTGCATAAGTTCCTTTACTGATTCTAATTTAGCAGTCTGCGTTGAGAATTGATCAGCGACATGTTTGCTTTCACTTCTAGGAACAAGTTTTAAATCAGTAGAGAGAAACACTTTATTGTGACTCTGAGGGAAGGACTTCCAAAGTCTGCTATACCTGTAATGCTACACGAAGGAATGAAAGAAGAACGCCAAAGAGTTCAATAAAATTAATAATGTCCCAAAGTCCTTTTTTAAAATTCTAAGCAATCTGCTGATCCTATCATAAATTAAATATTTGAAGGTATTTACAGTATGCTCAACATTTCAAGAGTTCCATACATTAAGTGAATTTAAAAACAAAACAAAACAAAAAACACTGTGAATAGTTTAAATTATGCAACATACCTCAACTCTTGCCTTATAAAATTCAATATCATGTAACCTCTCTTTATATCTGCTGACTTCACTTTCAAGTTTATCAACTCTGATTGCCTTCTCTCGAAGTGCATCTAATTCATCTCGGTACATTCTCGCAGAACGAGCATCCGAAAGCAAATTCATGTTCTAAATATAAATAAATATTAATATTTTAAATATTATTTTCTATTTTCAAACTGATCATCCTTGGTTGCACAACTTGATGAATCTACTAAAAATTCAATAAACTATATCTTTAAAAGTGTTAATTTTCTGGTAAATAAATCTCAATTAAGTTGTATCTTAAAATGAAGACATATAAAGCCTTTCTTTTTACTACTAATACAAAGTATTTTAAACATGTTTATGTACAGCATACAAACATATTTTTTTACAATTTTTTTATATAATATTCTGCATCAGGAATGTAAAAAATATTCAGGATATTTTAAAATAAGAACCTCTGCTAATCAATCATTTGGAATTAATTTAAGGTAAAAGAGCTACCTTTAAAATATAAGACAGTAAAAATACAGAAGAGCAAAATGTATTACTAAAGTTGATCATTAGTTGTTTTAGAGGAAAAAAAAAGTTTCTATCTAGATATGCTGTAACATGCTAAAATGCTGCTGATTTTTTAAATTATTCCAAGTAAAATGATTACTGCATGTGATTAATGCCAAGTGAAACAAATATTAAAATTCAACCTTTTAAAAGCCTCATAATCCTTTAGGACAGTAGTTATCAAAGTGTGATCCAGGGACATCTGTTCTTTCAGGGTGTTCGTAAGGTCAAAACTATTTTCATAATAATTCTAAGAAACTCTCATTCTCTCATGAGGGCACTGTAGAGTTTTCCAGAGGTTACATGGCATGTGATATCTTAACAGACTGAATACAGAAATAAACATGAGATTCTAGCAGTGTTTAATTAAGCCAGGCATTACTAAAGAGATTTCCAAAAATGCAAAGAGTACCATTCTAATTACTTTTTGTTTTGGAAAATAATGGTTATTTAGTTAAAATATAATTTTTATGTTAACATGGAATGGGTCAAGTATTATTTTAGAAATTCTTAGTTTCAATTTCTAATACAGTAAATACAAGTAGATATAATCCTCAGTAATTTTTAAGAGCAGAAAAGAGTCTTGAGATCGAAAAGATTGACAAATCTGTTTTAGAGGAAACGCACGTACAAAAACTCTGCTATCAAGAAGTGGACGAGCAGCCACAGCATATACACAAATAAAGATTATGAGTTCCAGTCTCATACATCTAGAAAGGTCCCAGTTTATGATCCTGCCAGTAGAGTATTCCCTTAAATTAAAATGGCACGTAAGGGGAAGAAAATGGTCCATCCTTATCCCAATCCATACCATTTATGGGTTAAAGAAGACCTCATGCACTACCTCCAAATGGAAACAAAACATTATGGAGTGATTAAAAGAAGTGAATTCTTAAACAAATTGGTTAAAGATGAAAAAACACAAAGCTTTAATAAAAATAAATTACAAAAAGTAAAAGGCTTTGATCTTATTTAATACGAAAGAATGAAAAATTAAAAAGCATTGTCATATATAAGTTAACATAAAGCACCATCAGAGAGTGGAGACGCAGGGAGATCAAAATAAGCAGCACAATTTACAGTAGAGTTCCAGCTTCCAAGTCTACAGAAGCCAAGTACACAAAAAAAGAGAAACTTAGAACCACCCCAGTCCTAAGAGGCTCCTTTGAATCTTAGCAAAGTTTAAATAGCACTGATATAGAAGAAAGAAAAGTCCAAAGACCTTGATTTCTGGTTTTGGCTCTGGCATTTTTGAAGAGAGAAACACTAAAAAAGTCATTAGATCTCTTTAAGCCTCAGTAATCTCATAAAGCATTAAGGTAAAGGTTATAAATTATATGGAGAAAAATCAATTTCCAATTACTTAGTGGTCTCATATAAGTTCCAGGTACAAACCTCTTGCTGCAGCCTTTTTAGTTCTATTTCCATTTGTTCAAGTTCTTGTTTACAGTCCAGCAACTGTTCAGTCTTTTCTTCCCTTAAATGCAAAAAATATTTATTAAAGAATGAGCTTACTTCTTTCAAAAACTATGATCATCATCTACATTAACAAATGTATTATCATTAACTAAATTTCTAGTTGAACACAATTATCCATGACTCCAATCCTGGAGGAAAAGACAAAAAAAATTGATACTAGTAATTTATATGATTAGACATCATCAATCAAACTCCCTCTAAAGTTCTCCAAAGGCAAACTTCAATAAGTGACATCTTCATAGTTCATAACGTAGTTTCTCTCTATCTTTTCTGACATCCTCCATTCCTAGTATCCTTCCTCTTTCTCGTTCTCTCCGTGTCTGCATAGTCAAAGACAAATAAGCTGGAAGAGTTTCTATGCAAGGCAATGTTATCTGGGTCTGAGACTTATAAAGGTCTCCAAACTATTACCAACCTTTATAATAGCCTAAAGGAAATGATATACTGCTGCAGATACCTAAAATCTTTATAACTTTATTGGTATCTTCCCAGAAGGCTATAAACATCCTTAAATTTCTATTTTTTTTTTCTCTTTACACTGCTTTACTTCTAACTCCTGATTTGTATCTCCACTTCAGAGCCAAGTTCCTCAAAGTCTCCATCATCTCTATTTTTCCACCTTGTTTCTTAATAATAAAAGGTAAATGTTCATTGTAGAAAACAATTTGTTGTTGACATCTCCTCATGCCCATACATTTTTCAAAACCATAACTTTTAATATAAAAATATTCCCTTTGATAGAGGAACCATAATTTACTTAAGTGGATTCTATTTTTCACTGTAATAAATAATGTTTTGGTAAATGAACTCTATATCTAAAACCCTGTGTAGTTTAGGACATATTTCTAAAAGTACATTACAGGCTAATAGGTACTTGATATAAACTGTCAAACTGCCCTCCATTAAGGTCGTTATCAATTTATAATGCAACAGCAGAGGATAAAACTGCCTATATGTGAAACAATTTAACAAGTGAAAAGTACTGTCACTGTTCTAATTTCCATTATTTGAATGCTAGGAAAGACTAATTTTGTTTTTTAATGTTTGTGACAATAAAATTTCTTCTGACAAAAAACTATTACCTATTGTGATTTCTAAGATATTTCTTACAAATATTTCTTCATGGATTGTCAATGTTTTTTTAAAAATTGTAAACAATTCTATTTTTTTTTGGTGGTAACATATATATAAAATTGCAATGTTAAGCATTTTTAAGTAAACAATTTAGTGGCATAAATTATATTTACAATGTTGTTAAACTATCACTACTATCATCCCCAAAACTTTTTCATCACCCGAAACAGAAACATCGTACCCAGTAAGCAGTAACTCCCCCATTCCACAGCCTCTACTTCTAATCTACTTTCTGTCTCTCTTATTAAAGATATTTCATTTAAGTGGAATCATACATTTGTCCTTCTGTATTTGGTTTCTCACTTAAATTGTTTTCAAGGCTCATCCACGTTGTAGTAGGTATCAGAATTTCATTCTTTTTTATGGCTGAATAATAAATTCTATCAAATGCCTATAGCACATTTTATTCATCCATCCATCCATTCATGGACACTTGGGTTGTTTCCACCTTATGGCTATTGGGGATAATACCACAATGAAGAATGGTATATAAGTTTGAGTCCGCTTTAAATTTGGGGGGATGTACAAGTTTGAGTCCGCTTTAAATTTCGGGGGGGATGTACTTAGGAATGGAATTGTAGGGTCATATGAAAATTCTATGTTTAACTTTTTGAGGAATATTGTCAAATGCTTTTTAATTTTACTTACTTTTTAATTTTTTCTGAACGTTTATATATTTGATTTTTTATACATATAGAACAATCATCTTTTATAAATACTGTTGTTAAATGTGTGTGTGTGTGTGTGTGTGTGCGTGTGTGTATTTAGAAATACTTCTTTTGCTTTTTTGTAAAGCTCTTCCCTACCTAGAGAATAAACATATACTCATTTAAATATATCTGCTTCTTTCAGCATTATATCATTTTTTAATATTTAGCTCTTTAATCCATCTGAAATTCACTCTGGTGGATGAGAGGTATAAATTTAAATAATTTTTCCAAAAGAGTTACCCAGGAGTTTGAACTTCATTAATAAAATAATTCCTTTTGTGCACTCATTTATTTGACCATTCTATCTATAGCAATGAGGCTTCCATCCACACCTCCCCACAGATACTTTTTCATAGTTGATTACCTCCTTATTGCCAAATCCAATGATTATTTTCAGAACTTTCTGAAGAATTTAATGTAGTTAACTCCATTCCTCTTCTTGATACTCTCTCCTTTGGTTTCTATGACTTCACATTCAGGTTTTCCTACTTCTCTACATATCAATTCTCCGATCCTTTCAATGATTTCATGTTTTGGACTCATATTCTGGTTAACAATTATCAAGCTCTTATTATCTGTGCCAGGCACTTTTGTTAGACACATTACACTTTCCGAAGCACTTAATTCTTACAAGAGGCCTCTAAAGAAATAATGGCAGTGATAGTAGCTTACATTTATTGAGCACTTATGTACTAGACACTGTTCACTTTACATATTTGCCTCACACAACAAACCTACAGTGGACACAATTCTTATTCCTACTTACTAGGCTAGGAAATTGAGCAGCCTTAAAGGGATTAAGTAACTTGGCTACACTCATTCAGTTAAGAAGTGCTGAGCCAGGATTCACACTCAGACAGAATGTACCCAAAAGTTCATGAGTTTGATCATATTACATATTATTAGAAGTCTCATTTTATAGATGAAGAAACTGAGTAATATGGCTAATAAATGGTGAAGTATGCCCTTAACCACTTAAATAACTTTTTATGTTTGTGTTCTTCAGTTCACATCCTTCATCCTTCTCATTCTTCATGTTCTTCCTGAGCGGTCTTATCCACTCCCAAGGTTTCAACTACTACTTACATGCTGCATATTATTCTGCATCAGTATTCTAGTGATCCCAAATCTCTATTCCACATTGTGGACCAGATAGTCAATTATCCAATGATCATCTCCAGAAAGATATTTCTAAGGTACCTCAAACTAAATGTATCAAAACTAAATTTGCCTTTTACCTTAATTTTATTCCTGTCTCTTACATTCCAAGTGATCAGCATCACCATGCAGACACTTATTATAGGAAACTAGGAATTATATCAAAGACCTTTGCCTTCTCCTTTACATCCTCTCCAATCTCACTGTTATAACCTTAAACAGGGCCCACACCACTTCTTGCCTGGACTGGCCTTCAATGCACTTTCATATTGCCACTGAAATAATAATGTCAATTTGAGCATTCACTAAGAGTCAGCTACTAGGCTAGCATCTCTTTATTAAAACAAAAATCTGATCTTGACACTCTCCTATGCAAAAAAATCTTCAACTGATCCTCATTGTTTAAAGTTTAAACTTCTGAGTACTGCATATATCGCCATCCACGTATCCACTCCATCATTTTCAACTTCATTTCTCACTATGCCCCTCCTTATATCCTACTGAACTTGCTGCACTTCCTTCTGTTTAGAATACCCAGTTGAGCTTTTTCAAACTAGTTAATGTCTAACATCGACTGAAAATGTGACTACTGCTATGAAATATTCCTGACACCACTCTCTTTTCTTTCCTAACTCAAAAATGACAAAAATTCCTTTGAGTTTCAACTGCAGGCTACGCAGACTTCTAATATACCTCCAGTTTCATGTTATTTCACTGATTTGTTTAAAAGTTTATCTCATAACTCTATTTAAAAATGAGCAAAGGATGTGAATAGACATTTCTCCAGAGAAGATACACAAATGGCCAATAAGCACAGAAAAAGATGCCAACGTCACTAGTCATAGGGGAAATGCAAGTCAAAACCACAAAGAGATATCACTTCACACCCACTACAATGGCTATAAACAAAAAGGGTTATAATAAATATTGGTAAGGATACGGAAAAATTGGAGCATACATACATTGCTGGTGAGAGTGTAAAATGGTATAGCCAAATAGTTTGAGAGTTCCTCAAAAGGGTAGAACTACCATATGACCCAGCATTTTCACTTCTGGGTATATACACTAGAGAACTAAAAACGTATGTCCACACAAACATGTGCACATGAATGTTCATAGGAACATTAATCCAAATGCCCATCAACCAATAAATGAGTAACCAAATGTGGTATAATCATATAATAGAATATTATTCAATCATAAAAAGGAATAAAGTACTGATAAAACACTACAACATGGATGAACCTTGACAACACTATACTAAGTAAAAGAAGCCAGTCACAAAAGGCCACATAATGTATAATTCCATTTATGTGAAATATCCAGAACAGGCAAATCCATGGAAAGAGAAAGTATATTAGCGTTTGCCAGGAGCCAAGGGCAAAGGGAGATAGGGAGTGACTGCTAATGGGTATGGGGCTTCTTTTTGGGGTAATGAAAATGTCTGAAAATTAGATAATGTGTGATGGTTGTTCAACTCTATGAATATACTAAAAATCACTGAATTATACACTTTAAAAGGATAAATTTTCTGATATGTGAATTATATTCCAATAAAGCTATTTCTTTAAAAAATAATAATTTGAGAAAAACTCTTTGAAAACATAGAACTCATGGAGGCAGAAGAAATTATTAAAGACAGTTTTTGATAGTGTTAATTACTGCATAAAAGTGAAATTTATATAGAATTACTTCCTCCAACCAAACTGCAAATGTTTTTACTCTGTATGTTAATAAATCAAAAGCAATTGTACTATATTGTGCAACCCATAAATAAGTATGCTATTAGTTAATGTGCATGTTCTCATTAAAATTATTTATTTCCATTAGGTCTAGGGTAACCTCAACTATTTTTATCCATCCTGATTTCCATACTTCATCACTTTAAGAAAGATCTGTCCCAGCAAAAAGATTTAAAACAAATGTTAACAGAAGAAATCCAACAAGGAACACATTTTCAAAGGACAGTAAAGATATTATACGGTATCTGAAGATACTATATGGTATCTGATGAGTTACTAGAAATACTTGTTATATCTAGCATATATATTTACTAATTAAAAATATTCATTTACATTTTTTGAATCAGCATGTGAAAGACCAGACTTTATTAATCTCTTTAAGGTGTTTGGAATTTTAATAAACTCCATGGCCAAGTAAATTTTATTTAAAAATCAAATTGTAATACAGCGCAAAATGTTAAATGAATTCACAGCCATCACTGCAGCTCTAATTGCATGCTTTATCTAAAGACTGGAGAATATTGTGCTAAATTACATGGAACAAACTAGTGTTCGCTGTTTAGGCTATCCATTAACTGCCAGTCAAACTAATAACAGCAATCTCTTCCCTAATTTTCCTGGTGCAGCTGTTTATAGAATATCCTGGGCGTGCTCACTTCAACAGATACATAATAATGCAGACATCCACAATGAAAGCTGTATTTTTTTTTTGTTTTCAAATTTTCCTATAGGCTTTATATTTTTTCTACCTTGCATATTCTATCACTTTTAAAACTAATTGCTTTAAATAATCAATAAATAAACTTAATTGCTATATTATGGCTTTAAATTTAAAATCTGCACGCTAAAGCACAAATTCTAGAAAAACACTCCCCTCCACCCCCAAAAAAGAAGACTACGATGATAGCCCAAAACACAAAAATCCTTTGTGGTTTTTAAAGTGCAAAATAAGTCTCCAGCAGAGACTGGTCTTATCTTTACATGTGATTCACTGAGGAATACCTACATGACATTTATACTGACTTTTCTGAAATGATCTTTGAAAGTTAAATAAATGTCATCGGCACTAACTAATCTGAATATTTATCATCTCTAAGTACATGATTCAGGCATTTCAATTACTTGATGCAGAAGATATACACACAAAATTAATTTTTTGTAATGTTACATGCCAAATACTTGGTGTTTTACAACATTAATTTTGAAAGAGCTAAACTTACTGATCCATATTGGTGGCTGCCAATATTTTGGATTTCAAGAATATAAAAATAAAAAAATTAAGAAGGTCCCAATTTGCCAAGGAAGAACATTATTTTATAAAAGAAAGACATTTTAACACTAGACAGATAGAAAGGACATAAATCCAGAATAAAGGGCATTCCCTAAAGTGGTAAGATTTAGCACTAGGGAAATTTATGCCAGTCTCCTTATTTTTCTCATTTTGACAAAAACTAGTAAAAACTTTGACATAGACTAGCAACTGGCAACTACTATCTATGATCTATAATCCTAAAAATATTGTTTAGGTCACCTTTGTAAACTGTAATATTGTTTAGGTCACCTTCATTTAAATTCAATGAGTCTCGAAAATCAGCAACTTACAATTCCTGCCTAAGCCTTCTTATCTTGGCTTTAGCATCTGCCAGTTCCACTGACAGATGTTGTCGACTTTCTGTTCGCTTCATGCCTGGAGAACCACACGGTGACTGTGCAGATGATGAGGCATGGGGCAGAAAATGAAGACCATCCCGTTCTTCAGAGAGTTCTATGATAGTCTAAGGAAATGTAGAAATAAACAAAGAATCACTTTTAGTATTCTATTATCAAAGAACTAAATATAACACTATGCTCTAAACCTAAATACTAATCTACGATACTGAAAATGATGCACTGGTCAAATATATCTTAACTTTATCATATTTAGCTGTCATTTTAAAAAGTTTGATTCAACAGTTCGTGGATAAGCTATTTAGTAGATAACACTAGAAGACAATACTTTTTTTCCATTCTTAGTTTAATAAAAGAAATCAATTATAGTAAAATAATTAGACCAGATAGCAACTGCTGAAAAGTCATAAAAGACTTGGTGACACAGAAAAGAAATCAACCCAAGAGTGATATGTCTACAACTGTGCTGTCCAATATGGTAGCCAGTAGCACAAGAGGCCAATTAAATACAACTTCAAATAGTTGAAAATACAGTTCCTTAGTCACACTAGCCACATTTCAAGTATACAACAGCCACATGTAGCTAGTGGTTACTATATTGGACAGTGCTAAAAAACAAACCTGCCATCATTGTAGAACTGGACAACAATGCTCTAGAATTGTAAACAGAGATTCTGAGAGACCTAACAGAACCTCAGAGGTTAGTTCAAACTCTTAATTCTGCAATAAGGTAACTGAGGCACAGAGATTGGTTTGTCCATGATCACAAAATCAGCTAGTAGAAATGCCAGGAATCTTGATTCCATATCTTATACTCTGTCTCTTACAATAGTAGTTCTGATCTGTTTCTCATATCAATGCTTCTTTTAGTTTTTTCTCTAGAGATCCTCCATAGGACACAAATCTCCTTTTATTTATCCTAAATCTCACCTTTAACAGCTTTTTAAGCTACATCTACCTCACTCAATCATATTCCTCCATTCCCCTAATTTTCCTTTTATTGGAAAATTCTCTTATTCTAAACCAATTTCTCAGCTTTCTTTTTTCTTCTTTTCAAACTTCTCAGGCAAGCAGAAATTGTCTTCTACAGCAATTTCAATTGTCCTTCTATTCTAGACAAAATGGGTGGGATTACCACCTTGGAACTATGGAATTACCATCTTTGTTTTGTTTCTCATCACCAAGTCTTATACCATCTTCACTGAATCATTACTTTTCTTCTTATTTTATTTTATTTTTTAAATCACCAATCAGAATTCATTTCTTTATCCTTAGGATATATTTCAGCATCTGAATGAAGATCTGTCTAACAATCGCTTTCACAGATTCCAGTATGTTTACTGATAAACCTCAGAATGTGATTTTCCAATTCCTTTTCTCACTACAACTCCAAATCCACTTCCTGTTTGATACATAGAAGGCTTCTCCAATGAAGGAACCATTCTTCTTTTGTGCAATGCCTCCTTTACTGACATTACTCTCATGTAACCATATTTATGTCTGAACCTTTAATCCTTCAACTTCCCCTTTTCGCACCAATTTTTTTGTGGCTTCTCCAGAGTTCCTACTCAGCCTGGAATTACAATAAGGCCCTTAAATGTCAACTTTACTTTCTAATTTAACACTACTACGCCATCTTTGATTATGGCTCACTTTCTGGGGAAAAAAAAGGAGGAACTAATATTTATAGAACTCCTAGCTAGGGGATTTTTCAGCAAGATCTCATTCAGTACTATAATCTGTAATAGAGATATTAGGTCTATTTTAGACATACAGAAATTGAGACTCATATGGATTAAATAACTTAACCAAAGTCACATATCTAATGATAGGTACCAATAGGAATTCAAATTCAAATTTGACTCAAACACTGTGTCATTTTCCTTGCCTACCATCAGTTTTTTCTACTCCTGCTCCAAGGAAACTCTTAGAGAAAAATAAACAAACAAAATACACAGCCCTATTACAGATCTCACCATCCATTTTCAATTAAGCTCTTTCCAATGCTCATCCTTTTATCGAAAATTTTGCTGATTTCCTGGCAAATTTTCCCCACAACGGCTATTGTAACTATATTCCCTTTACTTAAGCCTCCAAATGTAAACAGCTATTATCACTTCCAACAAATGACCCTCCTCCAACTTGTTAAAGAAAACCACCTATGATTAACTCCTCCATTTTTATGCATGTCGTTCCTGAAACATTCGTATTTCTGTAACATTTTCAATTGGCTTTTTTCTCTTTGTTCTTCAAAGATAAATAAGTTTCTTCTATATAGTTTCTTCACATTTCCCTCTTGCTATCTTTATATTTCTTTTTCAATGCTACTTTTTGAAAGATAGTTTACATGTTCATTGACACTACTTCATCCTATCCACTTACCTAGTATGTCCAGCCCAACTACCCTTCACAAAGCTTGGCATAAAATAAAGTGACAATAAAGAGATCTTAAATTCATTAAAATTTTCTACTTGGTTTTTAGTAGAAGGAGAAGACAAAGAGATCATTGTTCCACAACTTTAATAATAAAACATGAAGAGTAATTAAAAACAGGGCAAGCAAATTATATTTTCTATATTGAAATGAAACAATTACAACAAAAGATCAAAACAGAATAAAAGCTAAAGGGAAAATCTAAATAAAAACTTGTTTCAATCAAATTAAATGACACGGAATTATTACATTTACATACTATATTAACATTTGTTTAATATTTTTCACAATTATTTTAAATTATCTTTTCTAATTAGTCCACTAGTGACCCAAGTTCAACATTTTTCCCCCAGAGAATTGGTTTTAAACCAGCTAGCAATTTGTTTCCTGAATAATTTAGACAGGAGAATGCAACCACTTTTTTTCCTTGTTAGAAAAACAAATTCAACTGAAATGCTTGATCAGATGGGCTTTAAAACATTTTTCTAACAATCACTATATAGTGTTTATTGTTCATTTTACTTTTGACATTGATCATATAATGACAAGTATTCTGTTCACATTTCTCCAAATGTATTCCACCTCCTATTAATCAGTTAATGTGAGATCAATTTATATATGTCCATCAGTCATATGAGACCAGAGTATAGATTTTTAGAAGTAATTCCTCAGAAATTGGAGGATATCTTATCAAAATACTTTTAATACCTAGAAATACAAACAAATGAATGTTCTAGAAAGTAAATAAAGCAGTAAAAATACACTAATATAAAAAAATATACAGCGCATGGTTCAAAAATCACATTGAAAATAAAATGAAACTCAGGATGAGTTTGATATATAGTCGGGATTTTTCACTGCAGTCTTTCCTTCCTTTGGTATTAGTGCTTTAACTTTTTTAAAAATTTAATTGTTGCTCTAAAATATTTTTTTATTTCCATATTTCCTTCTTTTTAATGCCTTAAGAAAAACTGAAAATTCTCATCGAAATTGAATATACTCTAAAGAGGCATGAGAGTTTTGTTCAGAAAAATAAATCTTTAGGAATTTCTTCTATGTAATCTTTCATTTGTCCCAAGAGTAACCAAATTCTCTATAAATAAACTCAAAACTGTCTCATGTAAATGGAACAAATGATCAAAGCTATACATTCTCCTGAATGGCAGAATACTTTAGAGGCTGCTATTAAGAAAATATTACTCACCACCACATGCACCAAAGTCTAGACTCCTCTAAAACTTATAAGGAGCTTTCAGAGAGTGCAGGCAAAAAATTTGGAGCAATTTTATTCTTTCTAAAAAGCAAAGTAGTCTCTTAAAAGGGCTTATAATAATTCTCTTTTTAAAAATCACGCCTCATTATATTGACTACAAAAATTTGAGAACTTTTGTGGGACATTTTATTCAGAACACCTGTGATTCTTCTTCTATTAACACTTATTTTTCCAACCTCACATGGCAATAAAACTAAGAAATTAACTTTAAACATTCTCATGCTTCAAGGCAATGATTTTTCCACTTACATCAACAAAATTTTCAGTTTCACACTTTTGTGCTGTTGCCAGAGCTATGGAGATGACTTAAACACACAAGAAAAAATGAGAATAATAACTTAAAAAGAAAGAAGAAAATCTAATTGCAATCTGTTTTCTAGTAATTTGGGACTGTTACTGCTTCCTCTGCTGCACACACACAAAAAGTCATACAGTACTCTATTAGCTGCCCCTAAGAAACAGAGTATTAATTATGAAGTATACCTGAATGCTACTTTTTTTGGGGAAAGAAAACTTTGGTAATATACTAAAAGAAATTTACAGACCTCTGAATGTTCATCTCTTTCATCTATAAGTCTTTTTAGATGCAATGCCATATTTTTCAAGAGTGGTTCTATTTCCTCCTGAGACATATCAGTCACTTCCATCCATTGAAGATCAAACACATTTTCCTGATTATGGGTTACCTTTAGAAAAGCAACCAAAACAAACAATTTAAAAAAAGCTATTATTTAAAAATCTATTTCATTTTACCATGATATTAGCTCAAATATTATGTATCTTATATAATAAAAATACAAAAAGCACATATGTATAAAAATTTAATTGATGAATAATGAAAAAGCTACAACTAAAAATTATTTTAAAAAATATAGTCTCTAAATGAATTTATATTTTTTTCCCAGTTAACTGAAAAATAAGATATTTAATTCAGGGCATTCCTAAAGAAAGGTAATACTGCATACATCTGACAACTGCTTTAACAAAATCAATTTGTTAATCCTGTAGGATATACGCCATTGCACTTTTATACTTGAAAAGCTAAGTTCTTACAGATTCTGAAGATGACACTGTCAAAGAACCTTAGGAGAAAAGGACTCCCCATATAAAGACTTAGAGAAGGGGAAAGTTATATAAGTGAAATACTCATTTCTTGCTTTCCATTTCTCACCGTGATTCTGATATTTTGCTTTAACTTTCATAAGCAGCAAAAATAACATTTTCAAGAATGGTGGCAAATTTAGTAACTTGAAACACTTAGCATTTACTCAAAATATAAGCCACAAAGCTAACATAAACAAACATATATAAAGGGAAACTACCAATAAAACTGTATCTTGTAGAGTACTACTAATAAGGTTAAGGTTAACAATAATATTACTGAAAAAGAAAGCTGGATTCTATGAATGTTAACCAAGAGAAAAGATGATATATGGATATAAAGTTATTTAAATAGAGAATATTTTAAACACTACTAATTTTCACTACTTAAAAAGTCTCTTTACCCTTTTTTACTTCTCTTTCTAATCAACATGGGGCAAAATTTAACATGCTCTAGTTTTAAAGTCTTGTTAAGTACACAAGATTAAATGCCTAACACTAAATACATGCAGATATAGCAACTTTCAAAAGCAATCTTAACAAATAAATGACTTAACTTCAATTATTTGACATTGCACAATACATCCCAGATTTACGTTTTTATATGGATGTTACAAATCGCTAACATGTGTATAATTCAAATAATATCTTTAATAAAAATTATTCTGTGTTCATTTATTCAAAAGAAAAATCAATAGAATGACAAAATACTAAGGTTATCATCTTACCTCACTTTAGTTTTAAATTACATGCAATGATCCACTTTCTGCTGCTTCCATTTATTATACTATTCATTCTGTGCTGTCTAACAAAGACGTACACTTCATTCCTCAAATAACACTTTTTGCCTATGTCCCTCTGGATAAAGGCAACAGTACATCTATAATTGGCACTGTGCCATGTATAAGATGATTTATTTAAGAAACTATCTCTAAAGAGAAAATTTATCTTAAAGCAGAGTTCATCTATATTTGACCTTGACTTGTTCTTGCTAATCCTATGACTTTAAGTATTTTGGGAGATATACAAATAAACACACCACAAGCTTCATAAAAAGTAGATAAGAACTGTATACCTCTTGAATATGTGCGGCAACTGCTGCTTTTGTATCAAAATCTAAACCTTGAATTCTTTCAATAAACTCTTCTTTTTTCTGACACTAAAAGAAATAAATAAAACAATTATTCATACTTTATAGAGTATACTACTTAGTAAGATGTAAATAACTAAAAACTCATTCAGAGTAAAAATCTTGAACAGTACAAAGAGGGTTTGGCTTTGTTTTGCATTTAAATCATCTCTCTAATATGACTTACCTAATAAAAAGATAACAATTTAGAAATATTTAATTAAAAAGACTGATACACTATTTTTATGTTGGGAAGTTCTAAAGTGAGAAACCAATTACACAACCCATCTGAGGTCAGTACAATATTATTATGCTAACTTTACAAACAGAGAAGTAAAGAATCAAGAACTTGTTTCAGGGAGGATAAGTTACTTGCCAAAAAACACAGTGAGTCAGTGGCAGAATTCGGAATACAGCCAAAATGCTCAGTCAGTCTTTGGCTATCATCAAACAACACAGCCTTTCTTCTTGGAAAAAAAATTTTAAGCAATTTTTATTTCGAGCTTACAATTCATTCTCACATCTTTATCCTATCAATCTTAATAAAAGAAACCTACTTCTGTGTCCTAGTTCAACATTTATAAGGTAATACAATAAATATCTGATTTGTTTCTAACATAACAAAGTCACAAGGGGCAAAATTTAAGAATGCATATACAAGTAAACATGTATCAAGTGGAATACAGGCACATTTATATAACTTTTTTATAAGCTTTACATAAATTTCAAAAATTAAAATGCAAACCCAAGCTTTTTCTTTCCAGTCAGTACTGAATAACAGTTTAACATTCACCTTAATCTGCCTTCCCTCTACATCTCTTATACTGATTCCAACTGCTGGTATAACTGTATTCTTGCAGCTACCAAATGAGAATTGCATACAAAATAGACAGCACTGCCTTGTCTAGCTTAGTGGCATCTCCTGAGCCAATTACTGAACACTAGTGAAGACAATATACTCACAAAAAAGAAAAATTGGCTCTTTGATCAATAAGAAACTTAGTGAAGTTCTGCTTTATACTCTACACATTTATTATATCAAATCATAACATCCTATTTCTACTGCCATACAATTTAACTTAAAATACATTCCCATCAGAGCAGAAAGTTCTACGTTCTGTAAAAACAAAATTATTAAGATAATATAATTATATTTAAAGGTAAATTACTAGAAATGTACAATTCTTAGCTGTGACTAGCAAGTCAAAGTTTGGGGGAGATGAAATGAAAATTAGTTTAAAAACAAGAATTTTTTGTCTCTAAATAATAACTGACAGGCATAGTCAGAATAATTAAGAATGACTTTATGACTGCATTTGTAGTATAAAATAATTTTTTAGGCATAGTAACTCCAATTTTTATATTTAATGCCTCCTGAAGTGTTAACCTATGCATAGTTTCTAAGCTAATGAGCATAGGAAAATGGCTGGGTTATAATGACTGTGACTCACTGAAGGGTCCCCAATTCAACAGCCATATCTATCTGCCTTCAGTTTAAAATAACCAGAAACACTTTCCTTTCCTAAACCCTAGAGCCACTGTTTCTTTATTTGTCCTACCTTTAGGTGCTCACTCTTTAACATAGTCTCAACACAAATCAAGGAGAATTCTTCCTTTACCCTTAAAATATCCACAATTTCTACTAAATCTCATCTTGATTCAAACTCTCAAATTCTTGAGAATTCTGAAAATGTTTTATAAATAGGTTTGGCTTTCTTAAACAATATAGAATGAATTGCACAGGATCTCAAACAATAAATACAAAAGAGAGAGACTATCAAGGTGGAAAAGAGAATGAGAGAAGACTCAAACTTGGAAGCTGAATAATCAGACCAAATGTTTTATATCAGTGTTGTCCAATATAGTAATCACGAGCCACATGTGGCTACTAAGTACTGAAATGTAACTAGTTCAATTTTAATTTTATTAATTGCAAATAATTTTAATTTAAATAGACACCGGTGGCTAGTAGCTACTGTATTAACAGTGCAGCTCTAGAACATAAAAAAGTCTGGTGTTAAAAAAATAGATATATAAATAGTTTTTCTTCAGTTAACAAAAACTCTTCTGAAGACTAAATAATCATCAGCGAATTGTTTTTCCACTTAAAACTAACCTCTCCTTTATCTTTTATGTGAAGTTCTTAAAGTTTTATGGGCACTAAAGTGCTTCTAATTCTAGTATAGTAACTGATTCCAAAACCAGATTACCATGATAGTACGAGGAAGTTGGGACACAAGAAAAGAACAACAACAACAACAACAAAAACAACAGTTATTTGGGTGGGAATTTGGAGGGAAAAGAACTGCATTAATCCTAAAAAGTTGTATGTCTTCCACCACAGAGTTTATGTTCTTAATCATTATTCCTCAAATTCCTCGTATCTTCACTTGGTACTCTCAGTGCTTTCTCTTCTTAAAAAATAAGGCAGACTTATGTGGAAAAATTATACTAATAGAGGAAAGGGCATTCCCCCAAACAAGCTACTGAACAAGAAAATAAGAAATACATTATAGTATTTTCAATAAAAATAAGAACACTAATGACTAAACAGATCACAGTTCTACCAAAGTAAGACCAAATGAGCCATCTAAAAGAAATAAAAATAGAAAATTTAAAATTTCCTCTTTAAAGTCTGGTTATTACAAAAAAAAAAAAGATAAATGTTGGTGAGGATGTGGAAAAACTGGAATCACTGTGGACTGCTGGGTGGAATGTAAAATGGTACCAATACTATGGAACAGTTTGGCAGTTTCTAAAAAAATTAAAAATAGAATTAGCACATGACCCAGCAGTTCCACTTCTGCATATATACCAAAAGAACTGAAGGCAAGGACTCAAACAGCTATTTCTACACCCAAGTTTATAGCAGCATTATTCTCAATAGCAAAAAAGTGGAAGCAACTCAAGTGTCCATCAGTGGATGAATGGATAAATAAAATGTGTTACAAACATATGAGGGAATGTTACTCAAACTTAAAAGGAAAACAATTCCAACATGTGCAACAACGTGAATAAACCCTAAAGACATTATGCTAAGTGAAATAAGTCAGTTACAAAAGGATAAATACTGTATGATTCCACTGTGTGAGGTCCTAGAGTAGTCAAATTCAAAGATACAAAAAGTGAAATGGTGGTTGCCAAGGCTTGGGTGCAAAAGGGATCAGGAGTTGTTATTTTAAAAATATAGTTTTAGTTTTGGAAGATGAGAAAAGTTCTAAAGATGGACAATGGTATGGTGATGGCTGCAAAACAATGTGAATGTACTTAATGCTAATGAACGGCACACTTAAAAATTGGTTAAAATGATAAATTTTGTTCTGCATATTTTCCTATGACTAAAAAATTAAAATTAAAAAAACAATATCAGCAAATAAATCCCTTTTTAAATTGAGCCACATTTGCTATTTTCGTGTACTCTCAGAAAAAGAAATGCATCAGATAGAAGTTACGTACTGTTTTATTTCCCAAACGTGTAATACAATAATTAATGTTCTAAAATGCTAATTTTTAAGATGCTTTATAGATAACTGGCAGGAAAACAATAGATTGTAGCTCGCAAGCCAACCAAGTTAAAAACCAGTTTTCTGAATCAAATAATGTTAGAATTGCTCGTGAGGGTACACATAAAGGTCAAAATTTTAATTTTAACCACACTTGACACTCACCCATTTACTTTCAGCACTATGCAACCTGGAGAAAGTCCAAAAAAAGTAATATTTTTGGATATAGAATAGCTACACTGATATAAAACCTAAGTTCTGCTGAAAAAAGGTGAATTTTACATGGTCTTTGGAGAAAGAAATTTCCAAACAACATAGCAAAAATTTTTCCTTCTGAGTAGGAGACTTCATTTGGGAACCTCTCAACTATCTCAGGGCTCAGATGCAGAGCCATACATCTGTGAAAATTCTAGATGATGCTCAGAAGTGGTTCAGCAGACTTGTGTTATCCATTTTAAAAGATTCTGTTGAAACTAGACTGGTTTAGTTAGTCAATAATGAAAATTCTCAAGCCCTGGCCCTGAATCATTTTCTTCATATCCAAAGTTATTCCTGTGGTTTATATTTATGTATAATTGAGGATAAAAGTGTCTTAATTATAATTTATTCTGTGAGTTAAGATATTTGGATCACTTACTGTTTCTGAATCCTGTTTCCTCTTAAAGAAAAAATTCAATTTCCTAATGCTTGTTTCCTTTTCCATTTCTTTTCATGAATACATCTTTTACAACCTGTGGTCCATTGAATTCCTAGACTCTAGTATCATATCAGCAAGTGTGATTTGCTATTTCTACATACAAATCACAAGTATAACATGAAATTGATCTTTATATATTATACTAAATATTATATTTTTAACCTATTCAACTACTAGATGAAAAGATTTTCTGTAATACAGATTACATTCTAGAAAGTATTCACACAATACTGTTGCCTGATTGGTTTCATCAATAGTTTCTTGTCCTAAAGTATATTTTGGCTCTTCAGCATCAACAAAGATTGCTAATTGTTCATGTAGTTACAATTGAAGGCTCTGACAGAAAATTTTGATTAACACATTCGATGTCATTAGCATTAGTGGCTCCCAAATACCTACAGGATAAAATCTAAACTCAATCTTAATATGGCAAATCTAGTCCTTTCAGTGACCCAATCCCTGGCAACTGGCAAATCCAGTCCTTTCAGTGAGTGACCCAATCCCTGGCAACTCTCCAGTCTAATCTCTTGCCATTCTCACCCATGCACATTACATTCCAGTCATACTTAATGTTTCCCAACGAATTGTTACATCAATATCTTTGTTCTCATTTCAAATACTACCTTCTCAGAGAGACATTCCCTGACTCTACAATCAGACTTAAGAAAATATTTCTTCTGTGCACCAATCTATCTTGTATTATGGTAATTACTTCCTCATACTGTTATTGTTTGGTTTGTCTGCTTCTAAAATTTAAACTTCTTGTCCTTTACTACAGCATCTGGTACCATTATTAAAAATCGGGTTATTAATATTTAAAAATACATATTGCCATTTGCAACAACATGGATGGACCTTGAGATAATCATGCTAAGCGAAATAAACCAGACAGAAAAAGTTGAAAACCACATGATATCATTTATATGTGGGGAAAACCATCTTCATTTTTATTGCATTTTATTTTCAACAATGATTACTTAAACTTAAAAAAAAAAAAAAAAAAAGCCTTTATAAACTAATGATTATTGAAAAGCCAAACCTTTCCAGCCCACTTCAAACCTTTCCAGCCTACCTAAAAGCAACAAATGAACAGGATAAACAAAGAGAGACTCATGGACATGGATGATAGACTAGTGGTTACCAGAGGATAAAAGAGGGGGGAGGGGGACGTAGGTGGGAGAAAAGGGGTCAATATGTGGTGAAAGGAAGAAATCTAACTGTGGGCAGTGAACGCACAATGCAATATATATATATATATATTGTACACCTGAAACTTACTGGATTTCATTAACCAATGTCACCATAATAAAAAGCAATCAATCAATCAATCAATAAAAATACAGAATGAAGCAATATTTTTCAAAATTGAATCCTTCTTCTTTTCTTTATCTGCAATTCTGGCATCAAAATAGATACAAGTACTAAGGGCTTTCAATTAAAAAAAAACTGCTGTGATTAAAATGTATATACAAAAACTGATTTACAATTTTCTTGATAAACTCATTTTACATCAAAGACCAAGGTCTGATAACTTTGCCACCTCCTCGTATCTATAGAAACTGTGAACAATGTTGATTCAGGTTAGAAGGATGATCTCCTTGAATCTTTGTTTTATACAACTGATGAGACCTATCCTCTCTTACTATGAAAAAAATAAACCTGCTTATATTTACTGTTTCTTTATTCTCAAATAAATTTGCTGCTTTGGGTCCTGGACATCTTCCAAACATACTGCTACAGATTACTCTTCACTGACCCAAGCCACATTTCCCTAAGGTCACTCTTTCATACTGCTAATACATTTCATTTATTGACTCTTTGAACTACTCCCCTTAAGTTAAAAAAATTATAAAGTTAATGTATTTCTCCCCTCAACCTTAAAACTTACCTCCACATAGCCATTCTCTCTAAACATCTCGAAATTGCCTATTTTCTAACTTACTTTACAATGTCATACCAGTGTATATTTATATGATTATTCTTTTACACAATTTTCCCATTCTGAGCTTTCCCTTATACATTAATCCACCCAAATAGTCTTCCTCCACTTTCTAATGACCATTTTAAATAATATCTACCTTACAAACCCTTCCCAGATAATGTGAATCTGAAGTAAAAGGATGTAAAATACTGCATAGGGAATACAGTCAATAATATTGTAATAATTATGTACAGTGCCAGATTAACCAAAGGGATCACTTTGTAAATTCTATAAATGTCTCACTACTATGTACAGTGCCAGATTAACCAAAGGGATCACTTTGTAAATTCTATAAATGTCTCACTACTATGCTGTACACTTGAAACTAATATAAAATAATGTTGAATGTCAACTATAATTGAAAAATAAAAATTAAAAAAATTGTTTAAAAAAGTTAAAAACAGGTCATCATAACCAGCTATTAATAGGAAAAATTAAAAACACTGAACATTGCTAGAAAATCTCTTGTTTTAATTACATGCTGACATTAATGTAAACTCCTTTAGGAGACAGGATACTGAAAAGGGTAGGTCTACATGTATATTATTTTACTTTATGTATTTAGTTCTGTGCATCAGTAAGAAGGAATGTACATATCTGACACTATAATTGCTGATTTCTAGCATGTCTACATTAAGTAATTTTTTTAAAAAACAGGTCCGTTACATACCTCTGCTTTACTCTGGTAGTAAAGTAAAATGACAGAAGTTGTTTTAAAACATGAATATCGACAGTCATTTAATGTAAAAAAAATCCATGGTAAATTTCTTTAGGAATTGGCAGAACTAAAAGAGGCTGGGATAGTTAACCTATCATAAACTTTATTTAGCTTATTAGAAAAAGGAATATTATTTCCATACCATCCTTTTCATTTTCCAGCATCTGAGTGAGTTATAAAAAATAGTAAAGTGGGGTAAAGCAGCTTAGATTTTATAATCTTCTTTTGTTGCTTTTACAGTTGGTAATAATGATGGTTTCTTTAACATTTTAGGCTTTCCCTAAACTGTTTATTTAAAAGAAGTCCCTGGTTCTGCTCCATTACCACTGCCAGTTTTAGTAACCAGCAATTAACAACCAAATAGTAACCAGGAACAACAACCAAATTTATGCTGTCACTAAGTTATCTAAATTTACATAACATTCACTAACAGAGGGTATTTTTTAAAAGCAAATACAGTACACGAAGGTTGTAAATTAAAGACTGTTTCTAACTCAGAATCTGATGACCAAATTAGAACAAACACTATATTTAACTTAATATTTAATCAATTATGAAGTACACACTTGTACATTACACAGCATAAAATTCTAATAACATACATTGTACATTTAACTCTTAAGCAGTCAGCTCTAAAAGCCCAAAATCTCATGGATATATAATTTCTGGCATATATATGTAAACATATTATTTATTTATTTACAAATAACTTCATTCTACAAATAATTGAGATAGTTTACAGTAGTACTGATGACTCATCCAAACTATGGCTGATTAAAGTAAAAACCAACAAAGTATAATATATTTTGAAGTCAGACTGGAGTTGAATCTCAACTCTTTAGCCTACTAGCAATATGTATCTTAATCTAGAGCAACCATCTTGGTTTGTCTGGGACAGTCCCAGTTTACATACCCAGTTCCACCTTTTGACTCTCATAAGTGTCCTAATTTGGATAACTTGAATATCACCCTACCTAAACACCAATCACCTTACCTGAAAAGAGATATTATGAGAAAATCTATATAAGGTCTCGTATCTGACTCAAAGTAGGCATTCAATAAATCATAGCAATGATTATTAATATAATCACTGATCAAAAGGGTAATAACTCAGACTTCTGAAACATTTTTTATAATTTCTGCCTCATTTTTTACTGTTAATCCCACTTCCCTTCAATAACACACACACATGCATGCATTAATCATAAGAATTTTTTGAAAGAGGTTTTTAAGGGTATCTCTAAGGACACTTGAAAAACTTGAGGCCATTAGAAAACTCAAAATAAGAAAAGAAAAATTAAAGATTTTAAATATGACTGATAATACAACTAAAGCTTGAAAAAAAGTAACAGAATAAGTCTTCTTCTTCAAAATCTCTTTAGGAGGTTACGGTTATTTAAAATTTCTAATACAGACTTTGAAACCAATGGCTTATCCTTAAGTCTTTCAGAAACTAGAGCCTGAAAAAACAAGTTATTAAAATGAAATATGAAGAAATAGTTTAACTTACCTGAACTGCACAACCCAGTAAAAGTAGAAGCAACTTTTTAACTTCTTCTGTGCCTTGTTCTGAAATAAAAACAATTACTAAGTACAACATTTTCCTTCAGTTCAATTCTCTTATACTGGTAGAATCATTTCTAGAGGTAATATTCACAACCTGACCAAAAGATTAAGTCTACATGTACAGTGGAGAATTCAAAATAATAGCTCTGTGTATGCACAATGTGGTAATAGCAAAAGAAATGGGCAAGGATCTCAATTTTGAAGGGCTGCGGTATAGATAAAATACGCTTCAATACTCTGTGCAATAAAGTATGCTCACTATAAATCCACTACTTTTCCATAAATGATTGCACTACACCAACATGCTTACTTAAGAATTGCTAATATAGAGACATGCCACAAAGTCAGCCAACATAGTTCCTAATAGGTTTGACTTCTTTTAAGCCTATTAGTGTTTTCTTTCTAAAACACACATCTTACATGATTCATCTACCTATAAAATTTAAATGGCTTTCCACTACGTAGATTAACGAGAATCAAAACTTTAAATGTCAGCTACAGTGAGGCTGGTAAAATAAATGTACGTAACAAGCTGGATAGAAGTAATGGTCTGTAACAAACTGGAGAGCACATTCACTGTCCAACTGAATTTAGCTTTTCTTAAAACATTCAACTGACAAAAAAAAAAAAGGTCAATTCTTTAGGCTAGAATTTCACCATCAGGTCAATCTAAGATAAAGTCCAAATTATTTTTTCAAACATATCCTCCTACTCTCCAAGAAACAACCTACTTTCTTAGCCACATTATCACCCTTCCTCACATATACATACATGCATACTCTGCCTTTACTTTTGTTACTCCCTCTGCCTGCCTTTCTTCCCTTTCCCCTCATCCCTCTAGTAACCTACTTACTAATCACAATCCTAGGCACTGCTGTAACATCTGTGTCGTCTTCTCTGACTTGACTACTAAAGGTCCCTCCCTAATCCTCATTAATCTGTCAACTTTAAGAATAACTAATAGCTCCATATTTTGTCTTAACATTTTTACATGTTTCTATTTCATACTAATTATTACATGACTTCCCAGTAATCTGTATCTCTCACCAAAATACACAGACCATTTTCTTAATATTACTTGGTAATTACTAAATGCATGTGGAAGTAAAAATAATTTCATTCTACATATAAAATACTGTTTCATTTACTTGCATAATCAAATATTCCAGAATATCTCTTAAAGGCTATCTAAACACCTAATTCACCTCCATCTAATTGGTAGTTTAATAAAAACAGTTGCTTGATTTTAGCATTTATTTTGGTTTTATTTTTGTCTGTTTTGATTGAAAGTTGAAGTGGAGTGGAAAAAATCGACTTTGAGTTACATGTAGCCTTTTAAAATAAGTCCATTGTTGAAACTGTTAGGCAGTAGCTAATTTCCCAATTGTTCAAAAATTAAAACTCTGAACACATTTAAAATCTAGTAAAGGGCAGAAACTTTTTTAAAAAATAAATGATCTAAGAAACTGATTCTCATCTTTCCATTCAAAAGTAGTTCAATATAAATTACAACATATCAATCAGTAAAACCTTAGATTCGAACTACTTTGGCAATGGTAGATAGCAGATATATAAAAAGAAACCTAGAAATTATTTCAAAAATCACTTCTTTTCTAAGATTATGTTCCTTTAAGCCTGCAGCTACATTTTACCTTCCATCTTTGTTTATAATGAGACTCTAAAATATCACCGAAGTATTAATTTAGTAAAGTAAAAAAAAACACAGGACTTAATATAAAATGTATGTATGATCCATCTAATCCCAACTACAACTTACAAATATTCTGTTTATTTTCTCTATATAAAATGGACTATCACCTCCAACTTAACCCTATAAAGTCATGAAAAGCCTAGTCTGTTGATGTAAATAAGAAAGATCTGGGAGAGCATCACAGTATTAGACAAGGATAAGACTTATTATCACATTGTGCTAATTTTAATACTTACCAGAAAAGGGATTTTTGCCAATGATTAAGACATTTGGCAATGACATCATGATCAATTGCTGCAAAGTCTCCTGTAAAAAGACACCCAAAGATTGTTTTATGGGTAATGCTGACCAGGTAATTACTGAACAAAGTATAACATGATTTGTGTACTTCTCTGCAGGTAAGCTATACTGCAATTAAAAAGCTTTAAAAATAAGTAAATGTGGAAAAGAGGTTTTAACTCTTTTGCAACTTTAAGTAAATGAATTAAATATCTAAAATTATAATACAGATATAGACTTGTTAATAATATATCCAATACCCACAAAATAAAAGTGTCTAAATTGAACTGGTCTAATGTTTATTTGGTACTGAGTTTTCGGTATTAGATAATTAAACATTCCTCAATAAAAGATTACGCATGCCCATATACCTGTTTTGGTTTTGTTACTTCTCTGAGGGAACTAAAAATATCAACTGATATTAAAATTAAGAAAGCTAGTTACTTTATTAAAAATCCTATCTTAGGATCATTTCATGAAAGTGAGCTCTCCTTAAGTGGATCATTATTTCTCTCCTCTATTTACAATAGATATTCTACTTCCTTTGATTTCTGTCAAAATTTTAGTGACATGAATACATACACATTCTGATGGTACAACATGATTCACAAAGAACTGAATGCTCTCAAATTATTCATTTTAGGTAATACATAGAGTATGCACCTTCTGTTTATGCCATCTCTTTGAGAAAATGAAGAAACACATCGTGTTTTGACATTTCAACCACAAACAATGACACGCTACAAAGGTCTGGGATGAATTAGACTATAAGATTGATGAGTGTCATATGATATTACTGAAATCTTCACAAGATTATAGAAATAACTGTGAGTGTCTTTACAATTTGGCTTTCACTACATATTCAGACATAGCTAGTTACTGAATAATAAGTTTTTTAAATATTCAATTCTTTCTGAATCATTCTTAAAAATGGTATGACGAGGAAACAAATAATTATGAAAAGTATATTGCTTTTTAAAGATGTATAATCCTAGATCCATTAACGGTTTTTCCATAGCCAGTGTGTGGCATAACACCAGAGGCTAATTAGAATTAATCTTTTATCTATAATTCTTTATAGATATGAATTAAAGTTTCAAAATTTTTTCTTCTGTATTGTATTTACTAGCTCTTTAAAAATATGCATATATTTAAAGAAAAGAACATACTCAGTATGTGCATCATTTTAGATAAATATAAGTAATAATGTTAAGAATGTGTCAAAAATTGCTAAAATCACTTACTCCAAGGATTGATATTAAGTTTGGATATATAATAAATGAATTTTCCAGTTAAAAACAAATTACATAATAGCTAAATGAACTTAAAGGAATAAATTCTGAATTCATTCTAATTTTTAATTTCCTTGTCTTAAAGCAAAAATTATCAGGACTATCATTGTACATACTAAAAGAAATCATAAATAAGATGTATGAAAAAAGCAATCGCTGCTTTTTTTTATATCTTATTTAGTGAAGACAAACTAAGTCAGAACTAAGAACATTCAAATTCACTCTAAGGCTTTAAATTTTAGCTTATTCTAAATTATTTTTTTAAAAAGCTTTATCTCAACTTCAATATAAAAGATAATTTTGGGGTAACATCAGTCAAAATTGATAAATCAACTAGAAAATATCAATTTATATTTCCCAAGCAATTAAATTGATTTACCATGTAACATTTTATGTTGGTACACTGATATAAGGAAAGTCTCCAACTATATAGGAATCTTCAATATGGTCCACTACCTCTTTTCCTCCACCTTCTTCATTAGCTGGCTCCCCACTTCCTACCTACTCTGTTACCCCATGTTCTTAATGCTAAGTCTTTCCATAAAGATGAAAGCAATCTCACATTTCCTTTCAGTACATGGTATCATCAATGACCTGACGTGTTAATACAGTTTGGCCTTTTACACTATGAAGTTCAATTATATTTGGATGACGCAAACTGCTATAATAAAGTGCTGAATTCAAACTTATCTCCACATATCTCAAAATGTACTCTAGTTTAGTGGAATCTGAATGCCTAGTATAGCATACTCTGGTAGAGTCAGAATGCCCAGGCTTAAATTTTGGCCCCATTTACCACATATGTGACTTTTGTTGGAAAAAGTAGGAGTGAAAGTAGGAGTGAAAAGTTGGAGTTAATGGGGGAAAAAAATCTACCTTTTATTTCCAAGTATTAATTTTAAATTAAGTCTGAAAGGTAAGGCAGCTAAAAATTACACAAATTTTAAAATCCCAAATTTTTCTAAAACCACTATTTAGTTCTAATAGTTCTTCAGAGAAGTCTAACCATATTTTTATAAAAATTCCTACTTCAATCTTATAAGTAACATTAAAAAATATACAAGACGTAAGAGAGACCAAAGGCTAAAAAAACTGACTGACTTTCCAGACTTCACTTAGCATCAAAGATGTTCATCATTAAAGTGCTTTAAAAATAAGAAAAAATATACAAGTAAGCCGAAGATAAATGACTTTGTTAAATAAACAGGAAGAACAAATTAATTGATGGGTTAAGGATATGTATATTAAAGATAAAATGTATATGAACTAGTGAAGATACTTCAATTTGTTACTAAGGTGATAAGAAACCCATAAAAAAAAATGTACAGAGAAAGAATCTTATCAATACAAGTGAAAAGAGGATAAAGTTTTGAGAAAATCAAGACATTCATTCAACAAATCTTTATTGCATGTTTATTATCTGACAGACATTACAGCAATGAGCAAACAAAAATTCTCATGGAATTTACATTTTAGTAGGGGTAGACAGAAAATAAGTAAATGTTTTTGGTGATAAATGCTAATGATAAAAATAAAGCATGGAATGACTAGGAGTACTGGTGGAGGTGGAGACAGGGAGGTGGCAATTTTTTAGAGGTATGAAAGTATTCAAATATAAAAAAGTTGAGAGTTTCCAGGACCACTGAAGCAAAGTTTCCTTGAATACGCAGAAAATTCACTCCAGTATGAAGACAGTCCAGAAAGATTTGGAGAATGGCGTTACTTAATAAAAAGAAAAACAGAACAAGACAGAACTGGCAAAGATTATGTTAATAGGAAAATAATAGTAGAGGTGCTTTGAAAGATGCTATAAGTAATTTTGTTTCTATTAGTTTTATTTGGCTTTATATAACTCTTCCATAAAAATTTTAACTATATTTTTTTGTTGACCATCTAAACATTTATTTTCAAGTTTGTGTCAGGCATAGACGTTACTTAGTTACTATTCAAAGATAACCTTACCTAGGCATCTTTTCTTCCTATATGTTATTCATAATACGTCCTTTAACAACACTTCTGGCAAAGGTCTGGGCTCATTTCTCTTTCCTGACTCATATACTGAGCAAAATGCTCCTTTGAAACTCTTGTAATAAATCTATTTTAAAAATTGAAGCATAATTACATTTATCACACTATTTATATTTGTCTTTTTACCTGGATAACTACTGAAAAGAATTAAGATGTTTTTCCATGTTTTAGTAGACCATAGAAAAAAATCAAATGAATGGCATTAAAAGGAAAGAACATCTAACCAAAGTGTAAAAACATGATGGAATATAAAGCATCTGTTGTATAACAAAGGGTCTCTTTCCTTGGCTACTGAATTTTATTAATACTCCAAATGTGGCTTATTATAACAAATATTAAAGAAAAACTTAAGTTGTTTTCTCTGGCAATTATATTAATGGTACTGGTTTTGTTTTTAATATTAGTACAAAAACTTCCTAATAAATTTAAATTTGCTAATTTTAAAGTGTTCTTTTTGGGCCTCGAAAAATTCAGATCATTATTTTTAGATTAATAAATAAAATTTGCTTCTTTTACTACTTATTAAAACTGCAGCCAGTGCAATCATACCAAACACTACCTGCTGACAGTTCTAAAAATGAGCTAAGATTGTTACTTGTAAATTGTCTTTGTTAATCAAATTTGCTCTCTCTCAAAGAAATAAAAATAAATGTTTTAAAAAATGAAAGAGCCCAGGTAATCTACATAACAGCTATAATTTAGTTATTTTCTGACTTGAAAATTTTAAATATTTATTTGCAAGACAAGAAGAGATGCTTGCTGTGGATCAAATGGTTACCTGAAAAGGTCTGAATTTCCACTTAAACACAAGGAAGTATTAAGTTTAATAAACTTTCTAAGTCTAATGTTACCAGTTATTTCTCTCAAGATCTCACATTAATTCATTGTCCTTATTTATCACAACCAAAATTATTTACTTATTATCCCTCTACTAGAACCATACTTTCCATGAGAATAGGGACATGGTTTGTCCTGTTCACCACTGTAGCCCCAATGCCTTGGCATCCAATAAAAAAATAGCAAAACAGAGGAAAATTTGAATGATATAATTTTCACTGAGCTTTTACATATTCTAAATCATAAAAAGAAAAAAAAGAGAATACTGACACTTGAATTTACCTAGCATTATTCAAAAGATACATTAAAATAATTCCCCCACTAACAATCATCACAGAATATTCTGTCAATTTTCCTTTCTCCATAGGAATCATTTCTGCAACATGACCATGATGCTTACCATCCCACTAAAAAAACAAAACAAAACAAAAAACTTGGAGACATGTACTTGTGAATTTTAACCTATCCAAATTCACTTTCCTTTTGTGAGTCAGAACAATAAAAATATACTCAAATATTTTACCTCAAATACTTTTTCTGAAGGATGTATAAGAAATAAAAAATATTTTTAATAGCTTTAGAAAGACTTTTGGGGGAAAAATCTAATTTTTCCAACAGATAGGTAATTTAACAGGTGACAAGAACTGCATCTATTTGGACTTCGCTAACTTTAAATCTGTCACATTAAAGCAGGCAATATCTATCTTGGTTATGTATATAAGAATAAAAAATAATTTTAGTAAGTCAATCATGTAAATAAGATGGATGAAGTATTTCTGAAGATATTTTACAAGTGCCTTAGAAACATTTTATCAAAGCATGCGGGGGTTGGGGGCAGGAAGAGTTGGTTTGGTAAACTTCTAAAGGAAAGGCATAGGGAAGTGGTAAAAAGGATTTCAAGCCTCAGTAATATTTCATGTTTTAAATATCTAAAAGGATATCGACAAAAATGTTAGGATACTCAATCTTTTCTAGCAATTAGTCCACTGGTATTGAAACTTAGATTTAAAAAAGAAAGAAAAAGGTACAGCTTGTCATCTAGCAAATGTTAATGAAATACTTACAGATATTTCTAAAAAAAGTGGCAGTCAAGAAAAATCAAATCATTAATAATAATAACCTCTGGGCACTATTAACATTTGGGCTAAAAAATGTTTATAAAAAATTTAGCACAGACTTTTATTTCTGGCAACAAGGAGTACTAGATAATATATGACAAGGCGCAAAAGAAAGTAAAAAAATAATTCTTGGTTAAAAGATAATAGAAAAAAACTAAACCCATAGTGTTCCTATACTCTAATAATGAAGTGTCAGAAAAAGAAGTGGAAAAAATAATTCCTTTTGCAATTGCAACAAAAAGAATAAAATACCTAGGAATAAATCTAACGAAACATGTGAAGGATCTATATAATGAAAACTATAAGACTCTATTAATAGAAATCGAAGAAGATACAAAGAAATGGAAAGATATTCCATGTTTTTGGGTTGGAAGAATCAACATAGTTAAAATGGACCATATTACCTAAAGCATTATGCAGATTTAATGCAATCCCCATCAAAATCCCCTCAGCATTTTTTTAAAGAAATAGAACAAAAAATTATCAGATTTGTATGGAAGCACAAAAGACCCCAATTGCCAAAGTCATCCTGAGAAAAAAAGAACGAGGCTGGAGGCATCACTCTGCCCAACTTCAAATTATACTACAAAGCGACTGTCAGCAAAACGGCATGGTATTGGCAGAAAAACAGACACAAGGACCAGTAGAACGAAATGGAGAGTCCGGAAGTAATGGGAAGCAAACCCATTATATGGACAAATAATTTTTGAGAAAAAAGCCAAAAACATACAGTGGAGAAAGGAAAGTCTCTTCAATACATGGCGCTGGGAAAACTGGAAAGCCACCTGCAGAAGAATGAAACTAGACTGTTGTCTATCACCATACACCAAAATTAACTCAAAATGTATTAAGGATCTGAATATAAGACCTGAAACAATAAAATGCATAGAAGAAAACAAGGGAACTAAACTCAAGGACCTTGGACTTAAAGAGGATTTTACAAATTTGACCTCAAAAGTGAGGGAAGTAAAAGCTAGAATAAATGAATGGGATTACATCAAACTAAAAAGCTTCTGCTCAGCAAAAGAAACCATCAGAAGGTAAAGAGACAACCATCCTAATGGGAAAATGTATTTGCAAGCAACGCCTCCAATAAAGACCTAATATCCAAAGTATATAAAGAACTCATACAACTCAATAACAACAAAAAACAAACGATCCAATCCAAAAATGGGCAGAGGAACTGAAAAGATACTTCTCTCTATAGAACATACAAATGGCCAACAAACATATGAAAAGATGCTCAACATCGCTAGCTACTAGGGAAATGGAAATCAAAACCACAATAAGATACCATCTCACACCTGTTAGAATAGCTATAATCAACAAAACAAGTAATAATAAATATTGGAGAGGATGCAGAGAAAAAGGAACGCTCCAACACTGCTGGTGGGACTGCAAATTGATACAGCCACTATGGAAAACAGTATGGAGGTTCCTCAAAAAACTAAGAATTGATCTACTATATATGATCCAGCAATCCTTCTA
The DNA here is from genome assembly GCF_000151845.1 of Pteropus vampyrus. Taxonomy (NCBI): domain Eukaryota; kingdom Metazoa; phylum Chordata; class Mammalia; order Chiroptera; family Pteropodidae; genus Pteropus; species Pteropus vampyrus. The sequence continues at coordinate 4,740,072 of NW_011888872.1, read as the reverse complement.
CTGGGTATTTACCCCAAAGACTTAAAAACCCATATCCAAAAAGATATTTGCACACTGATGTTCAAAGCAGCATTATTCACTGTGGTCAGGACATGGAAGCGACCGAAGTGTCCTATGATGATTGGCCAAAGAAGCTGTGGTACATATATCCAATGGAATATTACTCAGCCATAAGAAGAGATGAAATACTACCATTTGCAACAACATGGATGGACCTTGAGATAATCATGCTAAGCAAAATAAGCCAGACAAAAAGTTGAAAATCATGTGATATCACTTATACATGGGATATAAACCGAAAAGCAACAAATGAACAAGACAAAGAGACTCATGGACATGGACTATAGACTAGTGGTTACCAGAGGGTAGGGGATGGGGGTAATGGGGAGGTAGATGGGGTAAAGGGAGTCAAACATGTGGCGACAGAAAAAAATCTAACTATGTCCAGTGAACACACTGTAAATATATATATGTCTTACGGTTAAAGTATACAGATGAAACTTACTGGATTTCATTAATGTCATCATAAAAAATAAATTAAAACAATTAAAAATAAAAGGATAAATTGAAATCTAAAAAAAAAAAATCCTGCAGCCACTCTGGGGGGAAAAAAACTGAACCCTGTAAAGGAAGGCAAGGAAGAAGTTGTTTTTCCTAGCATTTGCTAGAGATCAAGAGGATTTACAAAAATGTAGTCCCAGTTTAAAAATATATATGTAAACACATAAATACATAATTTATATATACACAAATGTAGAAAAAGAGACCCAGAAGTACATATAGTCAGAAGTACAAATAGTGGTAATCTCTATTAGACCCTGGAACTATTTGTATTTTCTCATTTTTTCAGTTTTCTACAGTATACAAGTATTGCCTCCAAGATAATATAAGCTGCTTAAAATAAATTAAAAGTGGTTCTGAGTTGCTTGCACAAAAGTGTTCTGGGTTGGTTGTACAAAATCTTCTCTGAAGCAATGCATCCTTGGCCTAGACACAAAGGTATTCTCACAGATAAATCCCGGCCCCCAAAATGAGCTCACAATTAAAATATATTTGTGCGCATGTGCACGTGTGTGTGCGTGTGCGCATACACACACACACACATCATTGCCACCACTACCACCACCCACCATCATGAGAAATAGCAAAGAGAAAACAAAGGACAAGTTCAGATCGCCATAGATCTTAGTTTTTGGAATTATCAAACATAAAATCTAAAACAGAACTTTTTTAATTTCTAAAGAAATGGAGGAATTAAAAGGATGACTAATAAACAAAAATGAAAATAATCAAACAGAAATTCAAAAAATGAAAGACATAATTATTAAGAATCAAAACTTAATCAGTGGGTAAACACAGATTTGGCAAGTATGAGGCAAATTAGCAAACTGAAATATTTGAAGGATATCAGATAAGAGAATAAGAAAGAGTCAATATTAGAAGAAACAAAATTAGCAGCCAGTAGAGAAAAAGGACAGTTTAACGTAAGAACAAAATGAGACTGACATTTGACTCTTCAGAACAACAAAAAATCCAGAGACAGAAGAATAAAATCTGCATAACACTGAGGGAAAAGTAACTTAACCTAGAGCTGCATACCTAACAAAACTATATTTCAAGAATAAGGGTGAAAGTAAGATATTTTCAGACAAATAAACATTGAGAAACTTTAATATCAACAAGCCTTCTCTGTACAAACATTTAAAGGATATTTCAGTAAGAAAATGATCCCAAAGGCAGGTCTGAGATAGAAAAGAAAACCATGAGAGGAGGAAAAAAGGAAAACATGTAGCTTGATCTACAGGAACATTAATTTTATTTGACAGTACCTTCAATATCTAATTTATGTTTGGGTTTTTTTTTTAAAGAACTAAAATACAAGACAAGAACAGCTTAAAAGTCACAGAGGAAATGCTTGAAGTAAAAGTATTCTAAGGTTATAGTACTATTCCATAAAAAAAGATACTAATTAATTTAGGCCTTTGCTAGGATAAGTATGAAGGATGTAATTTCAAGAGTAGCCTCTAAAAGAACAAATGTAGAGTGAAAAACTTTTAAACCAGTAGAAAGAAAAATATGTAGAAACAATTATTGATAAATAGTATAATTCCCCTAATAATTAAATAATTTTAAACTCGTTTGCTCCCAATAATATAGCTTTAAAGTGTACAAAGGAAAACTTGACCAATCTATCATCATAATGGGAGACTTCAAGTCATCTTTCTCAATAACTGATAGATCAAGAGACAAAATTAATCAGGCTGGAAAATGTTTGAATAATAAAATTAACAAACAAGCTTGCTCTGACTCTGCACTCAAAGAATTGGAGAACACACATCTTTTTCAAATATACATGAAACTTTAATGATAACTGACAAATACTAGGCCAAGCCAAGTAATTATTAACAAATGTCAAAGAATCAGTACAATATAAACCACATTCTTTGACCAAAATCAATGATGGTCTGAAAAATTCCATGTTAAAAAATCTAAAAACATACTTCTAAATAACTCATAGGTAATATAAGAAATCATAACAAAATTAGAAAATGCACAGAAATAAACATTAAAAAAATATAACACACTAAAATTTGTGTGACACAGCTATGGCAATTCTTAGAGGTATACTGATAGCCTTGAGAATGCTCATATTTAAATTGTGAAATAGATGTCCGATTTAAGTTTTGAAAACCAATAAAAAGCACACTCTTCAAAAGCATAATTCAAGTAGTCTAACAAAGTATTATACTATGCAAGTTCTCAGGAAACTGAACTGGTTTTAAAACTTCATAAAATATAATATTTGTAAAATTAGATAATTATGATGTGCTTGCTTGTATCTCTTTTTTAATCTTGTTGAAAATGACAACTTTATATTAGGTTTTATTTTTTATTATTATAATTTTAATTAGTTAATTAATTTTTTTAATTGAAGAAATGATTTAAAATTTCCCCGTCTACCTCATACCTCCCCACTCCCCTTCGGTAACCACTAGTCCATTGCCCATGTCCATGAGTTGCTTGTGTCTTAACAATGCACAAGAAATAAACTGTTATTACTGTTCTATCTTCATCAAACAGACTAGTACGTGGAATACAATAAGCGTTAGTAAATGTTAGGTGACTGATACTAAATAACACAAAAATGTGAATATGCAAGCAGTTATTAAAATACTAGATGAAAAAAAGAACACTTACCTGGTAATAAAATTTTATCTGTCTCACCAAAATAGACAGATTATGAATTCTAAGTGAGGCATCATTGTTGACTTTTTTATTTACTCTCTGACTCTCAGATTTAGGATTACTGTAAGAAATAAAAAAATAAAGTTTAAACTAAAATCATACTAAAATATACTTATCAAACTACAGATGACTAAAAATAATCACATAGTACATTTTTTTCTTTAAGCGAATTGTACATACATCTGCATTGAGAGATGATCCAAAAGGATGATTACTTTGACATGTATTCTGTGTTTCTAATTCATAATAATGCATCTGATATTTCTAAGACAGTGGCAAAATAAATTTGAAACATAAGTCAGATGTTGCCCTTCATTCTCATTTTGTCTTTCTAACTTATTTTTTTGAATATATATATTTCCATTACCCAAAATAAATCTATTTAAATTAAGATCACAAAATATGGGCTAAAAGCCAGTATATTCTAATGGAAACAAATCTCCCAACCCTTATCCAGCATTAAACTGTTCACCTTGCCATGCCAAAATTAAATAAAATGAAATATGGGCTAATAACCAATAAATGTTATATCATCTCACTGGAAAATGAGGGCTATATTTGAAAAGTCAATATCCCAAAAAATTAAAGGATGAAGTGATGACACAGGTTAATACTTTTATCTTGAATAAACTTTGTAGATTTAATGAAAGCAAAGGATTCAGTGATTTTGAGGCAACAGAAACTGGAAAAAAAATAGGCCACGGTTAAGAATGAAAAATTCAATGACACCAAAAGCAAAAGCAACAAAACAAAAAAATACAACACAAAAAACCAAATGTGGCTGCATCAAACTTAAAAGCCTCTGTACAGCAAAGGAAACAGTCAACAAAATGAAAAGACAATCTATGGAAAGAAAGAAAATATTTACAAGGCATACATCCGATAAGGGATTAATATCCAAAATATATAAAGAACTCGTATAACTCAAAAGCAAAAAAAAAATCTGATTTTAAAATGGGCAGAGAAACTGAATAGACATTTTTCAAAGAAAACATACAAATGGGTAACAGGTACATGAAAAGGTACTTGACATCACTAATCAGGGAAATTCAAATCAAAACTACAGTGAGATATCACCTTATACTTATTAGAATGGCTATCATTAAAACACAAGAGATAACAAGGTGAGGAGGATGTGAAGAAGAGGGAACTCTTGTGCACTGTTGATGGGAATGTAAATTGATGCAATCACTATGGAGATGCCTCAAAAAATTTAAAAAAGAACTACTGTATGATCCAGCAACCCCACTTCTGGATATATAAGGCAAAAGAAAAGAAAACATGATCTCAAAAAGATACTGTACTCCCATGTTCACTGCAGCATTACTTACAAAAGCCAAGATAGGAAAACTACCAGAGTGTACATCAACAGATAAATAAAGATTGCACGCGTACACACACACAGGAATATTATTCAGTCATGAGAAAGAAAGGAAATCCTGCTACATTTGCATCAGCATGGATGGATCTTGATGGCATTATGCCAAATGAAATAAGCCAGAGACAGAAAAATACTGTCTTTATTCTCACTTATATATGGAATCTTAAAAAAAAAAAAAAAAAAGTCAAACTCCTAAATACAGAGAATAGAAAAGATAAAAATGTGAATAGCTGTGTTAATTAACCAGATGGTGGGAATCTTTTCACAATGTATATGTATATCTGGAATCCTTTCACAATGTGTGTATGTATATATATAAAATCACCACTATGTACATTTTAAATATCTTAAAAGATGAAATTTTTAAATTTAAAAAAATTTAGTGAAGAGAACAGCATTGTTTTACTATTTTTACAAATCTCTTTAACATTTAGTTTAATTTTTGTAAACAGGCTGATGCTCATCTTTATTTCTGCATTCCATCTATTCTTTGTGTTATTTTGGTTCACATATATAAAGAAAACACAGCTTCACACAGACATATAGAAGCAGGAAGACTCTATGGACCCTCTGAAAGGATCTTCAAACCATACACTGAGAACTATTGCTTTGCTTCAACTATTCTCTTGCTAGCACTCAGAAAATATTGATCCTTCTGTCCTTTGACCATACTCACACAGTCAATCCCCAACAATGGATCAATTCCACCATTTACACTGAGATTGATCATACCACTAGATGAGAAAATAATACAAAGTAAACTAAAATATCAAATAGGAAGGAAGAGCAAACTTGCCCTCTTGCCATAAAGAACCAGAAAACTGTAGAAAACATATGCAATAATTGCTTTCAGACTCTGTACAACAGGTAATGCAAAGCTATAATCCCTAGGTAGGCTCTCTCTAGTGAAATAGTGAGGCACTTTCCAGAATAAGCTATTGGGAGGGGTAACCCAAGTCTCATGGAACTTGAAGAGACAAAGCTTGAAGTTTAAGGAGATTGAAATGACTGAAAAATATTAGAGAGAAGAAAGCTATACTAACAAAGAGCACCAAAAATATGACCTTAAGATTTTGGCTAAATATTAAGTTGTGCATATGTACCCTAAAACTCCACAAAGCTGAGCAGAGAACAAGTACAGGAAAGCTCTATGCTGAGTAACGCCCAAAGATCACAAAGTGCAGAGAGGAATTCAAGTTCTGACCAAAGGGAAGGCGAGAACTTGACAAACACCCAGAGCATTTAGTAGAGACCTCAGAAGAGTCATGTTTTAGAAGAATAAACCAGCAATTGAGTAAAAGCTATGCCAGAACCTCCCTAACAAAACTTAAAAACAAGCCTTTAAAGGATTAAGCTGATTACAAGTTGACAATCTGCCAAAACAAAATTCATCACTCCTTAAAAGACCCAAACATTTCACAATGTAATTAATAACAATGTCCAGTATACAATCAAAATTACTAGACATGTAAAGAAACAAACGAAAAAATGTGACTCATGACTAGGAAAGAAAATGGAAACAGTCAACAGAAATAGACCCAAAAATGACAGCAGTCATGGAAATAGCAAACAAGACTTCAAAACAGCTATGATAAGTGCTCGTTTCAGCAGCACATTTATTAAAATTGGAACAAAACAGCTATGATAAATATATTAAAGGACTTAAAGAAAAACATGAACATTATGTAGTGAAAATGGAGACTTAAAAAAACTGAACTGGAACTTCTAAAGCTACAAAATACAATATATGAAATTAAAAAGTGGATTGCATGTACTTATCTATAGAAAGTAAACTGTAAAATAAAAGATAAGTAAACTTAAAGACACAGCTATAAAAAAAAAAAAACAGAGAGAGAGATTGATTGAGATTGAGAGAGAAAACTGAAATGAACAAAGGGGACGAAGTGCCCTATGGGGCAACATCAAACATATAGAAATGTTGCATGGACAAACAAAGATGTTTTCCTAAACCACAAGTGAGAATAAGTTGCTAACCTGATCCAAATAGCCCCTGAGTGTTTGTTTTCTACAAACTCATAACTATCAAAATCAGGAAATTAATAATGATAGATTTACTTCCATCTAATCTTTAGAATCCAATCAAGTTTGTTGTTCCAAATAATAAATGGAGGTCCGTTATAATAAAAGAACCTAGTTCAGAATCACACTTCGCATTCAATAGTCTGAATTGCAATCTTTAGTTTCTTTCAGCCTGGAAGTTTGTCTTTCTTTGAATTTCATGACCTAGATACTTTAAAAGGTTACAGTGTCAGTGATTTCACAGAATGTACTTCAATTGGGTATGCCTTATTAGAATGTATCTGACTCATACATAAATTCAGGTTATGTATCTTTGACAGGAAAAACACAGAAGAGATGCTGTGTTCTTTTCAATGCATCCTAAGGGATGGTACATGATTTTGATTTGTCACATTACCGATGACATTTACCTTTATCACTTGATTAAACTGGTATCTGCCAGTTTCCTCTATCATGGTTACTATTTTCCTTTTGTAATTATTAAGTATTTTGTGAGGACACACTGAAACTTTAGCAACAATCTGATCTTCACCAGTCTTCAGTTTATTTATATCAGTACACTCATGGTTCCCTATAATATTCAATGGATCATAATCTATTATTATAATTACCTTGATGACTATTGAGGGTTGCCTTTTCATTTTGTTGATTGTTTCCTTTGTTGTACAGATGTTTTTCAATTTGATGCAACTCCACTTGTCTATTTTTGCTTTAGATGCTTGTGCTTTTGGGGCCATATCCATAATTGAGTTATTATTTGAAACCACTTTATAATTTTTTCTAGGAAGACCTTTTATTAGATATATTCTTTAATGCCTTCTAGTTTTCACTTTCAGAGTGAATGCAATATTTTAAAAATATAGTTGCTAATAGGTTATTACTGATATATGAATGCTATCAATTTTTGTTTACTGCTCTTATCTTTAAAAACCTTGCTAAACTTTCTTATTCTAACGGCTTGTCTGTTGGTGCTCTTTGAGGTCTTCTTGAATATAATTTGCAGTTTTTCCATATTGATAATCAATTATTCCAACACCAGTTATTACAGTTTATCACTCCCCACTGATCTCTACTTTTAGAGTCTATTCTATCTATCCATTTGTCTATTCCTATGTCAGTAAAACCTTTTTTATATGATTATAACTTTATTATTATCTTGAGTCTACTAGAACAAGCCCTCCTCTTTTGTTTTCATTTTCTAAATTGTCTTGGTTAAAAATACATAATGCTCTTTTCTAAGAATTTGAGGATATTTATTATAAGGTTCTATGAAAAACCTCATTGAGAGTTATTAGAATTTTGTTAATATTAATTTGATTAAAGAATGACATTTACGTTAGTAAAATTTTTGAATTTCCCCACAAAGATCTTATACATTTAAGTTAAAAAATTTTTTCTTACTTGGGTTTTGTTTGTCAAATGGATTTGTTTTCCATTACACTACCTACTTATTGCTAGTATACGTCAGGAAAACTATAGTTTTCATATACTGCACTTCTGATTAACCATCTTTCAAAATGTACTCAGGTAATTTTCTTGGGTTTTCTAGGTAAAAAAAAAAAAAATCAGCAAATGACAGTTGACTCCTCTTTTCCAATCTACATCTCATTTCTATTTACTCACTGCATTAACAAATAATAATGGAGATAAGAGCTAACCTTATGTTCTCAAATTTAACAGGACTGTTTTTAATGTTTTATCATTAATGCATAAAGTTTGTCATAATTTTCTGATGGATACCTTCCTTCAAGTTAAGTTCCCTCCTATTCCTATTCAATATCTGAATGGGTGCTGGATTTTGTACAATTTTTCCGTATCTACTCTCATCTGACTCTTCTCCTTTAATATGTTAATGTAGTGAATTACATTGTTACTTCTAATACTGAATCAGCCTCACAAACCTAGACTATTTACTCATATCAGCTCCACCACACAGTATAACACTATCCCCTTTTGGGGGCACATAATTCTATCATAGGTCTTCTAATACTTAATTGCGTTTATGCCTCTCACTTCTCATTAAACCATAGCTTCTGACAGAGGCCATATTTTTCATGTTTTTACCTGTAAAAATAGCATATATCCTAAGCATAGTGTTTTAAAATTTGTTGCTTTCTAATGAGAGTCATGAGATGACATTCTCTGAGCTAACAACTCACTAGGCAGTCTGGAATAGACACTAAGGTTTGTGTCCCATAGATTGGTTGAATAACAGAGTCCTAAACAATAACCTGAGATCTTTAGACAAGGGAGAATAGTAGTAAGGCAGGCTAAATCTGACCCCTGACTGATTTATGCTTAATGCCAGGGAAATAATGAACAGTGAAAGGGAAATGAGAGTGTAACCTGAAAAGTAGTTCTCTGAGGTAAAAGCACCAACTAGAACTAGTTACTAACAAAAACAAAGAGACTATATCACATTAGTCAGATCATGTGTCATGGCAGACAGCCACATGGTCAGGAAGTCATGATTAAAATCCATGATTATATGTTTTATATAATCAACTCTGGTACACTTTTAGTCAATAAGTTAGTCAATAAGTTAGTCAAATACTCATTGAGTACCTGATATGGCCATATTACTGAATGTATAAAAGCTTAGGTTAAGTCCAGCTATCACTGTGGACAACAATGTATCTACAGGTACATTTGGGAGAAGAAAGTAGGAACAATTTTAGTAACAAAAATGTTAGGTATATTACCAAAAGTTATGGAAATTTCATTTGCAATCATAGTCTGTAAATATCTTTCCTCTCTAGCCTTCTATCTTATTTCTATTTTCTTAACTCTATATTTGAATCCTCTCATGTATTTCTCAACCATGAATGTCTCCTATTTATATACTGATAACATTTAGATCTAAAAAATACTTTAGAGATTATCTAGTTTCACTATAAATCAGAAAATCAAAGTCCAAAATAGTAATTTACCTACGATCTTACCGTTTTTTTTCCTTTACTCTCTTTCAGCCTTTTCTCTTAACAGGATCATTGAGAAAAACAAACAAAATAAGACTAATAGCTTGGTTTGAGCAATGTTATCTATAAAACCCACGTGTATAAATCATTTTTATTGTACTATTTGAGCATATTCCTAATTGTTTTCACAGTAATCATTTTCTTTCCCAATCTGTTTATTACAGTGAAATTTTATTATAAGCCTACGTATTTAATTCTGACAAAAATATCTGACTTCAATATTACAACTGAAAATGTATAAAAACTAAAAAAACCTGCAATTTTATAGTGCAAACCCGTTATTGCATGACAATATAGAATTTAGATTACACTTTGGGATGGATGTCTAGTATTCTAATAATCATGCATGATTTCATTCTCAATTTTTTACAAATATTACCTTTGTAAAAAAAATATTATATTTGTCCTTGACAGAGTTGCTACCAAGTTTGTTTTCTAAATTGATTTTTTTTAAATTAGGTATTAAAGTTTTGTTTAACATTTTATGTTTAACATTCTTCATATGATATTTTGAAATTTATTCAGTTGCCCAAAAGGTTTTGTAGTCTCCTTTGCCTAAAGGTCTTCTAAGAATTACCAAGTTTTAAGAATTTAGAATTTTGGGCTGCTCAAAATCTTTTAAGAATTTTTTTCATAAAAAATTTTTATAAGTTTTATATTAAATTTTTCAGTCTTTGAGAAAGATTGCTTATAACAAATTAAGACAATTCTGAATATAAAAAAAGGAAACTGTTTAGTTTTTATATACTAAGGGTTTCAAATGAAACTAGGAATTTGGGGAAAAGTGAAAAATACAATTTAGATAAACTAGAAAAAGTATTTTGAAAAATGTATGGAAAAGTACTTCAACACCTTAATTAACCTCATATTCAACAGAGATCTCAAAGATAGAAGAATGTAAGTTTGCTGCATCCTTTTATAAGCTACATGTTTAAAAATCTTTGCTATAATTACATGGGATGAGTACATTTCTGTGATCTAGTAGACTCACTAGGAAATCCAACAGAATAGTGGAGTTCTTTGGCAGAAGAGGCTGATACCTAGATACTCAGAGCCGCAGTTCAGTTTCTAATCTACACTGTACCAATTGCAAGTTATTTTAGTATGCAAACAGCAATGTAAAGTTCCTATTTCTTTAGAATCACTGGTCTTATCTATAAACTTTCAGGATGTGCATACCAACATAACTGCTAAGCACTCCAGGCCTGGACCTAGAGAGCAATAAACTTTCAATTACAAGGCTTGGGTTTCCCATTTGATGCATGCCTAATTTGAGCTAGGGTCAAATTGACATATGTTAAGATCATGGAAAGCAGGCCCTTTCACCCCAAGAATGTGATCCTCTTAATGTGAGAGGGACTAACTTCAGGAGAAAATGCTTGAAAAGTCCTAATCTCCACTCTTATTAAAAATATTTGAATATTTAAGGGCAGATTTACTGGAAATTATGCAAATCAAGAAAGTTAATAATTTCAGGAAAAACAGTATTTTTTATGCAATAATTATATACCACCTATCTCTGCAGGAAACATTATGTAGTTATACTAATATAAATACTGATTACTGATTTAATTAAACTTGTAATAAATATATTAGAAAAACAAAGAAAAAGAAATAGAGATGGGGCATAAAAAGAGCTAAAATCTCATCTATCATTATCAGAAGTCAACAGGTAATGTTTAAAAGGGATAAATCAAGAAATACTACGGTAGGCATATTATCATTATAGTATATGGGGGTAAATGACAAGAAATTGCTTAAAAAGTTAAAAGTTTTTGCTCTGGAGAACAACTGACATATGAATAAGGTTAAGGCAAGGGATACCCATTCTTCATCATGAACCTTTTGGTATTAAATAATCCTTTAACTATGTAAAACTTTTTTAAAGGGGGGAAAAAAATGAAAAATTTGTTTTATGAAGCTTGGCCATTTTATTTCCTTCTAAGGAAAAAATAAGTAATAGTATCTGACTGTTACTTAGCCGAAGCACATTTAATGAGGCTATGTACGTAGGATTCGATGCTAGGGATTCTGAGTCACATAGCACATGTGAGACTACGCATAAACTTAATAAAACAACATAAAAAATTTCTTCTGTAAAAAGTATATATGCTATGTAAAGACAGAAAGCACTCCATTCTCACATGCAATTTAATGTTTATTTCTTTATACAGTAAAAGTTGCAGTACATACAGTAATTTAAACAAACTAGATACAGTATGACTCCAGAATTCTCTAAAAAATTTGTGGTCTTATTAAGTATTCTAAGTATTCTGTTTTTCCTTCATGTTTAATACTTAAACTGCTAAACAAAGATTGATTCAGAACAGGAAGTTTTGATTAAGCTCCCTTTGAAAACACACCTTTAAAAAAAAAAAAATTTATCTTTGTCCTAAATAAAAGAGCTACTGAATCATACATATGTAATATATGAGCAAGTACCTTTTTAATCACACATAGCTATTTCCAAACTAACATAATCTCAAATCAACCAGTTCCTTTTATAAGATAAAAACTAAAAAATGTTGTAGAGGCAAATAATCTAACAATATAGCTTAAATTTGTCCAGCCAGGAGTTAAATGCAACATGGCAGCAAAAGAGGGCCTCAAGCAATTTCACATTTATAAATGACCTACTTATGACAAGATGCATTAATTTCAATAAACAGGCAATAATATTATCTACCACTGTATACAGTAATTTTTAAAATAAGGTAAAAGATAAAGGAAAAGTAAGCAATTCTACAACACTAATTTTCTAAGACTTGGTCCCGGTACAACCAAAGATTACGTCTTTACTTATTCATTGACTAATATCTATTAGAAACAGAAATCTGATAGTTTTAATGGCTTTATGCTCTTCTACCCTGACTGTAAAACTGTTATGTATCCTCTTGGACCATCTGTTTAGTGTTGGTGCTTAACAACTACATGTGCTCATGTTTTTGATCATGCCACTCTAATTTAAAACTAGTTGTATGCAGGATTTTTTTTTTTAATTTTTGAGATACTTTATATGGCAACATATAATTACATAATATTTGCATGTCGCTATGAAACATTTGAAATAGCTAAGTTATCTGCATATCTAACTTTAAATGTTCATATACCAAAATGATTGCTTTATGGAAAATAATTAACTGGGTAAAAATATCACCATGTAGTGCTATCTAAGTAGTAAGGCATCTATTTTAGTCTTGAGGAGAATCAGGGAAATGAGTGGTTTTTTTTTTTTTTTTTTATCCCTTTACCTTAATTTCTCCTTTCTCACAAACTCAATCACTGTGCATGATGACCAATAAAACCTAATATTAATATAATCTTTTATATAGCTCAAGAATATTTTCACATATATTAACTAATTTGATCTTCACAGTGACTAAATAGTCATTCTTGGAGAGGCATACGACATATAATGACCACATAGAGATTATTGACACAGTTCCCTTCATGTACTTTCTCATAATTTCAGATACATTAAATTAGCGTTTCAAATGTTGAAGAAATACCTATCACATCTTCTAGTTAGCCGAAGACTGAGCTAGCAGTACAGCATGAGATTCACTGATTTAACAAACAGAAACTAATGTTTTGATTTAAAGTTGCAAATGGACAAACAAAAAAATAAATATCCCATACTATACATACATTTATCTTTGATTTTATCTGAATTAGATAAAATGACTGAAGATCTACCCTTTTTTTTTAGAATGAGGAACCATAAGCCCTTTGAAGATTACGGTACAAGTTTTCCAACTTTTTGGTCTGAGGACTCCTTTTTACTCTTAAAAGTTATTGAGGACTCGAATAATTATGTGAATTATATCTCTATATATTTACTATATTAGAAATTAAAATTAAGAATTAAAAAAATTATTCATCTAAAAATAACAAACTCATTGTATGTTAACACAAAGAGCATCTTTATAATAAATAACCATCTTTTCCAAAAACAGAAAAATTTTAGTGGGGACTGACATTCTTTTACAACTAAGTAAATCTCTTTAATGTTTGGCTTAATAGAAGACATGTGGATTCTTAAATCTGTTTCTGAATTCAATGTGCAGTGATACAGTATTTTGCTCAAAGTACATGAAGAAAACTGACAAATATACAATTAGAAAAAGGAAGAGTATTTTAATAGCCTGTTCAGATAATTGATATTCTTCGTTGATATTACCAAAATTCAATAAAGGGTACTTTCTGAAAGGTTGGCTGCAATGTAGTATCTGAAACCGTATCAATGAGCTTTTCTGTTATACATTAAAATCCACTGGTCTAACTGGCATGCTGAATGACTCCTTTACTTATCCATGATTTATTATTATGCATTGGTCATTTTGAAAATATTGGTTAATTGAGTTACACAGATCTTCCAAATGTTGCATTTTATTATTCAATACAAAAAAATTATACTGATTAATATCACCTCCAATCTCATCAGAAAAGTCTTTAAATGCTGAGAAGCTACTAAGTTCATGTTTTGTGTAGTTCAAATTTTATCACTGACAACACCCAAAATCGGCTGTTTTCCTTGAAGTGACAGTTCATTTTTGAGAAAATGTCTGCCCAATACTCGAGTATGAATAACAAAAGCTTGTCAGTCGATCTTAAAAGTCAAAATAGTATTCTACAAAACAGACCCGGTTCAGCTTGCAACTCAAAAAATCATGAGTACTCTTCCTTGAGATAATCATCACACTGACTTCCCATTTTGTCCTACATAATGTTAAAAGATACGTACTCAATGGTCAAGATTCAATAAAATAACTTTACTGCTTCATCAATGACATTTTTAGGTTAAATTAAATTTCTTTTTAACTGCAAGTGCATAGTGTGAAAAATACAATGACTACCAGTGCAGTTTGGTACCACTCCTTGATTGATGCTAAGTTGTCAGCAGTTTTACCCACCTTTGCTTTTGTACCATCAATGCTTTTGCAGGACAGTCCAAAAAGGCAAACGAAATTTTAATATTATTAAGAAAATAATTTTAACCTGACTATCAGACCTCCAGCAGCCTGTCGATCTCACTTTGAGAACCACTGTATTAAGCAAATCAATTTCTGTTCTTGGTATGGAGACCTGAGTACTTAACATTTTGCTAATCAGTGCCTTCATAAAGTAACAAAATCTTCATTTAAACGATGGTCAACCACTCGGCCAGTAACTGAAACGTAGATTGTTTATAGCACCAATGGGCATCACTGATTTGCCATGGAACTTTCAGCCATTGCCCTTAATCCTTAACAGGGTCACAGAAATTTGTTTTAATCAGTATTCTAGGGAGGTGTTTGCTCCAGACCCAATTAGTCCCAGAGACTCAAGAAATCTCAAACTGAGTTGATGTATAATTAGGTATTTTCCATGATCCAAGACAGACTTACAGCTTTCACTCCCATATTATCAATTTGACAGAGTTAAGGATTTGTAATCTGAAGTCCATAAACACGCCTAGAGTAATTCAAATAGTTCACCTGGTTAATTATCAGTGTCCAGTATCATAATTATTTTTAAAATCAATAAAGCCCTCTATAATTAAGAACTTTAAAAAACATTTTCCAAAGTATAATCGCTCCTAATTCATGAACTAACGTAGATAGTCATAGAAACTTACCTAAAGAGGTTTTTTAATTCAATAAGAATAACCATTTTCATCATCAGTTTCTCTAATATATTTTTTTAAAGTTCCCATACAGGATAACTCTAAGAATATAAATTTTATTAAAAACAGAATAAGATTATTGGTTTAACTTGCCCTTTTCAGTGTACCATAAAAGTGCTTCAAAATGAGCACAAGCTAACTTCATTTTAAGCCTGCCAATTAAAGGCTAAATAATAGATGCCTATTAAAAAAGCACTACTAAGGACAGGCGAAATGAAAGAAAAAAATGCATACAAGAAATAAAAGAGAAAAAGAGCTGCACATACGAACAAGTGTAGTATTAAAAAAAGATGTGATGAACTGAAAACAAAGTTAAAGGAAAGGCAAACAGAAAGTAAAGAATTATTAATAGACAAGTTAAAGTAATTTGCAGCGTGGGCTACAAATGGCCCAATGAAACACGCAGTTTAGGGGACTTCTAATTTAATAAAATGGGTCACTAGTTTTTAAAAGACAGAGGAATAAACGACCTAACATTTAGAATATCTTGAAAGCTATGAACAGCAATTGATGGATAATGGGATGTTTAGAAGAAATGTACAATATTCAATAAATACCGGACTTCATTTCTCCATCAAAGAATTTTAAACAAACAAACAAACAAGAAACCTCTGGAGAATTATGCAAAGAAGACCAGGATTTTCCTCTAGAGTAATCTAGAGTAAATAACTCAGGTAGTTAGATGAATATTCTTAGAAAAGAGAAAAATCTACTGAGGACATTGACCAAACTCTGAAATACTGCTGAGATCTTTCTATTATCACATATGAAACTTTGAATCCTAATAATATAAGTATGAAACAAAGATGGCTAAATTCTAATAATTAGTTATAATGTAACTCAGTTTTCAGGGAATTGTTAAATCTCCTAGATAAATGTAGACTTTAAAGCATTCCAATATCCCAAAAGAATTGTAATAAAATATCCTCAAAACTATTTTACTAAATAAGTTTGATAATGAAATATATACTAACAGTAATCAGAATTTAAACAAGAGCACAAATACATAGCTAACTGAAATGTTTTTCATACAAAATCTGGGATCATTGTCAAAACACACTGTTATACTATACATTTATATGTGTTTACGTGTAAGTTAGGAAAAATAAAAAGAAATAAATTTCCTTATACTTTCATGCAAAATTAAATATCCAAACCACGTCATTTTTCCTATAAATACATAATTTTATGTAGTCTGCCTGCTCAGCTATAATCTTGACATCATCTTTCATTCTCCCCTTTCATACAATATATCTAGAATTCCATCAATTCTTTTGCAATAGTCTTGATTTGCTCCTCCTTCTCCAATCATATAGCCCACCCTAATCTAAAACCTCACCGCAATAAGCACAGATGACCATCCATCACCACATGGCCATCTAGTTGTCCCTGCCTGTTCCCCACCTTTGTTCCAAACACTAATACAATGTACATTTCATTTCACTGACATATTCTCAGTACTTACAATAGTGTACATAGTACATGTGCAATAAATATTAGATGAACTAAAATATTCCACAAACTATTCTGCAAACTAATGCCAAAATGATTTTCCTAAAATACTACTTTTAATCTCCTAATAAGAATTTTAAATGGCTCTCCAATGCCTGCCATATGCAGCCTAAATTATATGTTAATTATCGAGTTTCCTATAATCTAGCCTACTGAGCTTATGCAACTTCATATTCTATTTCCCAATTTAGATCCTCTACTAAAGATTGTCCCCTGACCATCTCCCAAATCATAAATATGTTTTTTCCTCAAGCTGCTTCCTAACTTAAAATACCCTCCTCTTCTCATTTATGGCTACCCAAGTCCAATCATACTTCAAATCTAACTTCCTCCCTGTTTAGGTTTCCTTGACTATGCATACCTTTAGAAAGCCAAATCTAACTACTAACTTCTACACAGTTGGGCTCCCTAATCTACACACTCGCCTGCTCACTCTCAGTCTCTGTCTGTTTTTCTCTGTCTCTCTCTCCCCCTCTTTCCCTCCCTTCTCCTGGCTCCTTATCTCCCTCCCTTTTATTCCTTCCCTCCCTCAAAAGACACATGTAAAATTCAAACAAATTAAAAAAATAAGAAGCTAATAACCAGAGATTTGTTTTCAAATATGTGCTTGGGATCATTCACCATTTAGTAGATTCATCTTAGTTGGTTATATACATTCAATACTACAAGATTCCGAATCATCACATGTATATTCTATTTACAAAAATAAAAATCTAATTTAATTTATTTGCAAAGATTTTGAACAGAGTTGGAAAAAATTAATTTAGCCTTCAATTATGAGAAAACATAACACTTGATTTTCCCTGAACATTCAAGTTAACTGAGATTTTACTGTTATTTCTCTTTTTTTAACCAATTTTGGCAAAAATGGATTGAAATATTGCATTCATTGGTCCTTCTCCAGAATTTCTCATGCTTCTTCAGAATTTCTCAACTTTGAACTAGGACCCAACACCTAAAACTAAACCATCTTTCTTGGTCCTTTACTACTCAGGCAAAGGAAATAGTCATGCTGTCAATAATAAAGTGAAGTTCAAAATTTTTTTTCTAGCCATCGCTAGGACAGTAGTCATATTAGGAATACACTATTTTTAAAATTTCCTAAAAAACTATTGAGATATTCCCAGAGTTTGATTTTTTAATATAAGGACTATACTAAAATAAAAGGTTACAATTACCAGTCTTCTTCCTTCCTCACTATTAAACTATTCTTTAATTATAATTGTTAAAATTAGCCTATTTATTTTCCGGCTTTCCACTTTAATTCAAAATACTAATTTCTATCTCTAGTGGTAATCAAGAGATCATAACAGCATAAAGAATAAGGAAGTAAATTCCTTCTCCTCTTTAGTTATTTCACTCTATTCCATTTTAATCCATCCATTAGCATTTTTTAACCCTGGCCCTAAAATCGCCATTCAGAACTGCAACCTCCAAAATCTCAAATTCTGACCTCAACCTCCTTTTCCACCCTCTTACTCTTTCCCTCCTTCTAAACCTACTCTTCTTCATTCTTATTGCAACCTCCAGTCTATCAGCCTTCTCCTGATAACACCTGCTTTCTTCCCCACTTTAATGCTCACACTCTACTCATTTCAACTATTCACCTGAGAATATCCCACATCTACATATCAATCTCCAATTCTGAATAAACTCAAGAGATCTTTTTGTCAGTTTCTGAACAGCTAAGCTTTACTAAGAAGTTATTCAACCATTCTGACTGGCTCCACTACAAATGTGTGGTTTCTAAATCTCAAATAAGTCATCAACCCTGCATGACAATACTTGTATTCATCGTTAACTGACTCCCTTTGTGAAGTCTTCCCAGCAGCTTTGTGAAATTTTTCCACTTTCCTCAAACCTCCAGCCTTTCAATGTTGCTGTTTTCTAGGAACTGTCATTAGCTATCATCTGTATTTTTTTCTAAATAGCCATGTCTTTAGTTTCTGTTACAAACTTAAAAGGTAATTCCCCTATCTCTATCTCAATTCTACACCTTTCTCCTGAGCACTAGACCTACGTACCCACCTTCCCACAAGATATTTCTCACTGTTCACCAAACATTCCAAAATAAACTTTAAAAATAAATTTTCTATACTTCCCCTCCCTTCAACTTTTAATCTTCCTGTAATGCCTTATTTACAAAAGGCAATACCCATCCACTCTTCGCAAAAGTAAAAAACTTGGTAATCATCCTAGACTCATCCCTCTCTCATTCTCTATATCGAATTGGTAACCAAGTCCCATCACCTCAGCATTCTCTTTCATATCACTTCTACATCAATGCAGTTTATATTTCTGTTCTGGCCTTCACCAGCACCAACATCAATCTTTTTAAATTGCAAATGCTTTTATTTCAATTCCTTCTATGATTTCTACAACCTATATTACTGTTTTTCAAGCTGCACTAGTGATACCTTTTAAAGAAAATTATCAAGAATTTCTGAGGATCTGTCCATATATATCCAAAGAGTCCATGGACTCAGTCTAAGTGACTTAAGAAACTAACCTTCGTCTATGAAAAGAACTTTCAATTGTAAATTATTGCTGCAAAAGAATTTTATTACCTCTTGAAAAATAACTCAAATTACTGAAATGAAAACACAAAAATTAAAATTCCTGAAGTATTCACGGACCCCCCAAGACTGTCTGCAGCCCAGTTTAAGAAACACTAGTTGTGATGCTTAGCTTTACATGTCAACTTGAATGGCCCGTAGTGCCCAGATACTTCGTCAAACATTATTCTGAATGTTCTGTGAAGGTGTTTTGGGGTAAGATTAACATTTAAATCAATAGACTTTGAGTAAAGCAGATTATCCTTCATAACGTAAGTGGGCCTCATCCAATCATATGAAGGCCTTAATGGGACAAAGACACTCCTGCTAACAAACTGCCTTTACTGCTTTTCTTCTCTGAGTCTCCAGCTACCGCATCACATTTTGGACTAACCAAACCTCCAGAGTCTCATGAGCCAATTCCTTTCAATCAATCAATCAATCTCTCCATAGACACACAGACACAAACACAGACACACAGACACAGAGAGTCATACACACATGCACCCATCTTATTGGTTCTGTATCTCTGGAGAGAATCCAAACTAATACATGTCTCTACAGGAAAAAATACAATCTTTTAAACATGGTATCTGAGGACCATTTCCCATGCGCAAGAAGCATACAGTCTCTGCTTTGACCATACAAAATAACCTACAGTTCCCTGATTCCACCATTTTTATTCAAATCTTTATGCTATTTTCTTTGCTTAAAATGTCTTTCCTCCTACTCTCACTCTTTATGACTCCTTTTCACCTGACTGCTCCTACTCAAATTTCATGTCCCAGTTCATATGTTCCCTCTTCCAAGAAGGCTTTTCTCCATGTAAATAATCACTTCTCTTTGTGCCAACATTGATCAAGAACATAATTCCACTATGTAGCATTTATATCACACTGCAATTTGTTTACATGCTCATTCCCCTTACTAGTGGGAAACAGACCATACTGATTTAGCATCATATCTCCAGTACCGAGCAGATGGTTTGTCATATAGTAAGCCCTCAGACACTACTTACTGAATGAATAAATTGATACATGAATGAACCATCCCTTCATCCCTATTAGTGAATACTGCATTTAGATCTCAGCAAAAGAGGTCTCTACCCGGAGTCACACTCTGGCCCTCCTCAGTCCATGCCCCTCACCACTGGGCAAGAAGTCCACGGAAACAAGAAGATATGCCCATATATTACTCCCTTCTAGCTGATACTCCAATTATCCAAAACTTTGAAATTTCTTACCTAAATACCTCAACCCAATTTCAGGGCCTGCATAGGCCTCTTTTTCCAGATGTATACAGCCTTGGGCCAAGAAAGAGCTGTTTGGAGGAGGGAGTATAAGAGCTTGGACCACGGGCATGCATGCAGGATGTCCACAGGCATACACAGGACACCCCTTTGTGGTGCCCAACAGAGCCAGGGATGACAGGAGGAGGTTGGGCTCTACCACATTCTGATATGAATCCATGAGTTTATAAATTCTGAATTCCACAAATTCTAAGTTTGAATCTTTCCTTTTAAGTCATTATGAAGGCGTATTTATCAAAATAAAAGACATATTTAACAATTTGCTTGCCTGGTTTAAATATTTAGGACTATTGTAGTAAATAAAAGTTTGTTCTAGGCCTTACTAATATTAGAGAAAGGCTTCCTTTATTCACTCAGAATAAAGTTTATGACTTTCATAAGCCTAGTTTTATCATTTAACCAGCAAAATAGAGCTAAAATAATATAGGAATAAAATCAGGAATAAAGAAAATATTAAGATTATTTTCTAATTTCAATAACTGGTTAAGTAATACATTAAATGACTGATCCAGGATTTAACTTATAACCCTCAAGTCTATCTTTTTTTTCCTTTATACCACACTGACTCTAAAAGTAGCTAGTTTACTAATAACTAAATCGAAATATTAGACAGACATCTCAGTATCAATTAAACTCTCGAATATTTATTTTAAAATGCTAAAATTTAATGCTTAAGGTGGTACCAATCTGTTTCATAATTCCTAAAAGAAGGTAACTGGTGTTCCTCTGAAAGAGCACAATTAAGAAGTGGTCTTCCTTTCCAACTATCCTGTGAGGACTAGTTTCCCATCATTAATATATATTACAGAGAGAAATTTCAGTTAAAAATTTTAGAAATACTCCCATATGTAGCAATTAGTTCACCTGTTCTTCTCTAGGTTGTCGTCGTTTTCTATAGCTTAACCAGATATATCTCATACTGAGAATCATTATGGATTGTCTTGAAGACGTCAGACCAACATAAGGCTGCGGACAAAAATCTCAATATATTGGACACCATCAGGAAAGTTACTGGAAACCAAACTGAAGGCACAGTGTATTCCACTATCAGACAAAATCATGGACTATGACTTGTTCTTATCACCTCAAGCAAGATGTAACAAAGGTGGGAAAAATATCCAACAAAGGTAACAAAAACAAAGGGACAGAGAGAGAACAGAAGAAAAGGAGAAACAGAAGACAAACTAAAAAGTAAAACAAATTAAATTCTACAATACTAGAATTAGATACTAATACTAAATACTATAATACTAATACTACAATACTAATACTACAATACTAAATACTACAATACTAATACTACAATACTAAAACTAGAGTGACCTCAGATTTTGGAAATGAATAAAATTATAAAATGTCTTCATTCATTCCTTTGACATTTACTGAAAACTTATGACATACCAAATTTATACTAAGTGGCAGTGGTATGTGCCAGGTTCTATGCTAGGTGCTAGGGATACACATAACACAAAATCTCTACCGTCTAAATACTGTCTAGTAGTCACATCACTTTAACAATTTGGAAAAGGTAGATAGAAATCATAGGGGAGAGAGCAATTAACTCTGCCAAGGGACTTCATGGGGTATTAAAGGATAAGTAGGAATTTGCTAGGCAAAAAAAAAGTGGGGAAAAGGCAGTCTAGGCAAATTGATTACTATATAGTAATAAAACAATGAAGTAATAAAACAATAGTAATAAAACAATAAAGATATCAACACCTAGCATTTACTGAACACTTGCTATATACTAAGCATTGCGCACAAATTATTCTATTAGATTCCCATAATAACCCTGTGATTCTCTTTTTATCCTGTTTATAAATAAGGAAATTGAGCAATTAAGTAACTTGCTAAAGATCATACAGCTATATAGGCATGACATCAACAGAGATAATACAAAACTAAGCTGTGAATGGCCATGACTTGTTTGAGGAAATATAAATAAGTAGGTACGGTATAGCAGAGGATAATAATGACAACAACCAGCACTGGGAATACTGTGATCGACAGAACAGAAAATAGCAGAGATGATGTCTACTCCAGGAAGAAAACATTATCTCCCATTCTATAGATGTAGGAACTGAGATTTGTATATTCTAAGTAAATTGTTTAAGGTCACACACTAATAACTAGCACAGTGAGAAGTGAACCGAAGTCTGTCTGACTCAAAGCCCAAATTCATTCGAGTTTACTGCACAGCCTATTATTCATTCATGCAACAGAAGTTTAGCAAGAACCTACTGTATGTTGAGCACTATGCTAGGATTAGAGAAATGAAGATATAAGTCCCTGGCTTTAAGAAATTCACAGGTTACTATGGAAAACAGTATGGAGGTTCCTCAAAAAATAGAGAATTGATCTACCATATGATCCAGCAATCCTTCTACTGGGTATTTACCCCAAAGACTTGAAAATTCACATCCAAAAAGATATTTGCACATTGATATTCATAGCAGCACTATTCACAGTGGCCAGGACGTGGAAGCAACCAAAGTGTCCTACAATAGATGACTGGCTAAAGAAACTGTGGTACATATATACAATGGAATATTACTCAGCCATAAGAAGAGATGAAATACTGCCATTTGCAACAACATGGATGGACCTCGAGATAAAAGCAAAATAAGCCAGACTGAAAAAATTGAAAATCACGTGATATCACTTATACGTGGGATATAAACCTAAAAGCAACAAATGAACAGGACAAACAGAGACTCGGGGACACGGACAATGGACTAGTGGTTACCAGAGGGTAGGGGGTGGGGGAGAAGGGAAGAGGCAGACAGGGTAATGGAGGTCAAATATAGGGGGGTTGATGGAGGGTGAAGTGGATAAAGGGGATCAAATATATGGTAGCTGAAGGAAACTGGACTCTGGGTGGTAATCACACAATATATAGATGTCAAACTATAATGTACACCCAAAAATTATATAATTGTATTAACCAATGTTACCCCAATAAACTTAAAAAAATAAAAAGAAATAAAATAAAAAGAAATTCACAGGCTAGTCAACAGAGTCAAATATATCAAGAACTGCAATACAGTGAGATAAATGCTATCACTGAAGTATATATAGGGTCTTAGAGAAGCACAAGGAATTCTAAGCCTAGGATGAGCCAGGGAATAGCAGAGAAACAATGACAGTAAGCAAGCAGGAGTCAGTTAACAAATCAACAGTGAGGAGGCAGAAGAGTATTCTAGGGAAGGGAAGAATGTACAGAAAGCTACAAAAATCGATGAGAACACAGCTTATCTTTAGGAATTATAAATTTGCTTAATCTTAAGCTATGCACTAAGAAGTGATACTATGTATGAAAAGATAAAACTACAGAATGAGGCAGGAGCCAGATCTCAAAGGAGTCTGCATGCTTAAGTAATGTGTTTACTTTACTGTCAAGGCAGAAGCTATTGAACCATTTTAAAGATAGGAGTGTTTTAGAAAGTTTCATATGATCATAGATGAGAAGACAAGTTGAAAGGAGCAAGCCCAAAGGTTAAGAAGACCAGCCAGGGGCTATTACATTAATCTAAGAGTCAGGACACATCAGAGAAATATTTGAGAGATAAATCACAAAACTTGGTAATAAGACAGCAACTCTGACTACATCATGTGTTTTTAAAGAAGCGACAAACAAAAACAAAACTAAACAAAAAAGAAGGCCCAATGAGAAAACCTGAGAGTAACTATATCAAAATTCAGAGTCAATGCCATACTTGCTAGGACAACCTATATATTTTATAAGTCATGTTAGGGTTATTATAGTAATAAAGCTAGCACAATCTACTTTTTAATCTTAATTGCTGATAGAACTAAGAAACATTTCTTGGTCAACTTCCTCTTCAGATAAATGGTTTAGGTATACTTTATGAAGCTGTTTCTCAAGAAATACTTAAACAGAAGTTGGATGACCATGTATCAGGGGTTTAATAAAAATGATTTTCATAGATGATTTCTAAAGTTCCTCAAGATTCTAAAAGAAGAAAAAAGCCATAACAAGTATATCACCAAGTATTTCAAAAATAGATCCCTATTGCTAACTAATGAGATTGAATCATAGAGTAATTCCAAATATCGTTCTGATACTACCAACAATTTTCTCAGTACTTAAAACCCTAACCTAACATAACCATATTTTCAAATGCTTAGGTAATATGAATAGCATGCTTTTAAAATGCTAAGGTTATAAAATTAACTACTGTCACAAATTCCTTGAAAATTCACAGCAAGTAATCAAAATTGGTAACAGAACTATATTACATCTAACAAAAAAAAAGGTTACTTCTACTTCACTGCCACCAAGCCCTATGTCTATAACTAGCACTGAGGAAAAAAAAAGATTTCAATCTGTTAAAGTAGGAAAATACCCTGCGGCATGCAGAAGAGCCAGCCCATCATTCCAGATCTCTAAATAGCTTACTCTCCCCATTAGTTAAAGAGGACTGACACAAAGTCACAAGCTCTTACAGAGATTCTTTGATTCAAGGAGCTACTCAATGAAATCCAAGATTCATCTCTGAATACAGTGAATCCCAAGTTAGTGAACGAACTGAAATTAAGGCAGAGTCAGTAAACTGGCATAAAGAAATCAACTCTACTTTCAGGTTCTGGGTGCAAAATGGCCACTCCAGTCACTAAATTTATCAATATTCTTACTCTCAGTAAACATTTTAAATGAAAATAAAATTCTACCATAAGGCTTACTTATAACAAAATTCCATGCCACATCTGAAAGCAAGAATATAAGACTGGCAGGGCAAAAATTTAATTATAAGTATATAAACAGATTTCCATTTCTGGCCAAGATGGAATGACAAGAACCAAATTTACCCTCCCGCCTGAAATTGGAAAAAAAAAAAAAAAAAAAAGGACAAAATATAAGAAACATTTTTTTCAAGACAATGTATATCAGGCAACAAAGGACAGTAGATCCCTGACAGATGAAAAAACACACAAGGTGAATCTTACAATTGTCCTAGCTTATCACCTTGAAAGAGTTTCTAGGCAACACAACAGGGATGGGGAACCCACGCAGAGCACAGTGGTCTCCCTGAGTTGAAGAGACAACTTAGTCCAGAGGTAGAAAGATGACTATCATAAACAATGCAGAGTATTTGAGAGGAGAGAGGTGCACAATAGATCCAGAGTTCTGCAGAGGATATCTCTCAAGTCTTCAGGTGAGTACTTATCAATACATACGTGTGAGGAGACTACCCAAGGACAGTGAAAGAACCATCAAAAAGGATTAGAGGGAACACCACCCAGAGCTCACACTGGTTCAGGAACAGTTCCTGTTCCCACTGGCCAGAGCACTCAGAAGGGTTTTGCCTCAATAATGTGACAAAATGGTACTGCCTAGCACAACTTAAAAGCAAGATCTGAAAGATCAAACTGTTTGCAAGTTAACTGCATCCCAGAACAAAGCTCAAGAATATTTAATGGAATTTAAAATATCCAGCACCAAACAAGGTAAAATTCCAAATGTCTGGCATCCAATCAAAAATTACAAAGCATACAAAAGCAAGAAAACACAATCCACAATGAGAAGAAAAATCAATCAAAACCAATCCATAACTGACACAGAATTATAGACCTGGACATTCAGCTAAAATGAAAAATATACTGGATGGGATTAAGAGCATATTACAGAAAAAAAGATTAATGAACTTGGAGACATAGCAAGATTACCCAAATGCAACTGAGAAGACTGAAAAAAAAAAAAAATTGAACAGAACATCAGTGAACATCAAGCAGCCTGATATACATGTAACTGGACTTCCAAAAGATGAAGAGGGTAAAAAATAAACTGTGTATGTAAATAATGATCAAATTGTTTTCAAATTTGTGAAAAAGCACAAATCCACAGATCCAAGTTGCTCAATGAACTCCAAGCACAAGAAACATGAAGAAAAATAAAGTTTCATTTACAAAGGATTCACAAATTAAATAACCAAATGTAATCTAGAAATTACTTAGGCTAACTTTTAGGTTAACTTTCTGGGTACAATTTCAACCGACAATTTAACAGAGTACAATAACTCAAACATTAACTTAAGTGCTTAACAAAAATCTTAATAATTTCAAATTTTGCAAAATATAGCTTTTAAAACAATGTATATTTTGTTATCCCATTGGGTAAATAAATAATTTATTAAACAGAATTCATGTTGATCTTATTTTAGCAAATTATTTTTTAAAAGCTAAAGTATACTTCCTCCTTTTTTTCTTAATTTTCTTTTCCTTTAATTTATATAGGTCATTCAGAACAGAATTAGGACGCTGAAAAATCTTTTAAAGAAACTGAGAGGTGGAACTGAAAACAGAAGCAGATTTGAGGTTTGGAATGAAGCTAGTCCTCCTCAAAAAACAACCTGGCAACTAGTATTTTGGAACACCATTACTTTCAAAATACCCATGTATATTTTCAAAATTGTACTCAAAGTAGAAACAAGCTATAGTGTTTTTAACACCTTGGCTAACTATTCAGGACTCAAAAATTTTTAAATTTTTTTTAGAAAAAGAATCATTCAAATAAAAACCACTAAAGTGAAAAACTAAAGTAATGTAGTTTCCTATTTTTGTGAACACACCTATTTTTTTTAGAGTTCAGTATACAAATTCAAAATTTGTCTAAAAACAAGCAAGAAAAGAGACATAGGGGAACAACTTCTGAGCATCTGATATAATGACTATCCTTCTTATGTATGTTCCCTAAAACAGAAGTCAATTTAATTATTCTACCATTTTGCTTAGGAAATAGTGAGCTATTTCAAAGATTAAAAAAATAGTTCCATGGGAGAGCTGCCAAAAATATATTTACTATTCCTGGAAATAATTAATGCCTACATTCCTTTTATCTTTCTTATGGAAAAAAATCTATACACTCATTTAGATAACATACGTATTTCTCTGGGTGTCAATACAAATAAAACACTTTAGTATAGTATAATAGTATTATAATACTTCTCTGTAGGAGCAACACATACGTGAAAAACAGCACACACTCTTTGAGCATACAGACTACATATCTCTTAGAACACACAGACTGAGAACTTATCACTGTAGCAAGTATTTATGGATTTGACTTCTCTCTTTTAAAGAAAATCGATAAATGTAAAACGAAAAATAATTTCCAATAAAATACAGAAATGATACTTTATTTAGGTTATTTGTCTATTAACAGTATGCTTATTCTCTAGTAACATTAATAATGCACTAAATTCCCACATAAAATATGAGAATGTCTTGAAATTGAAAGTTCCAAACTATGCTTGTAATCAGACTATTCAAGAGAAATAAGGCTAAATACACATTATTTTGAGCACGACTATAATATTGTTTGATAAACTATACTTATGTACTTAAAATGCATGTATGCTACAATATCTTCGATGATACAAATGGAGCTTTTTATTTCAATGATCCAGCTACCAAGATGATTTCAATATTTAATTCCCATCTCAAAACTTTCCTAGTTAATACAAACTCAACATCATAAACATAAGACAAAGATTTGCCTACCAAATCATTACCTAGTTGTCATCAAGATTTCAGTTGCCTGTATTTCAAAACTCGCTCTAATACCTTAAAATGATCCCCCAAATAGTAATCTAATAATTCACACAATAAATCTACTCAGACTTCAGTTATTATAGTTATTTAAATTACTTGCTACAGCAACAGTTCCTCCCCAATCAGAACTATTGTTTGAAATTCTCTCTAATGTTATTATTTCACCAGTTTCAAATTTTGAGCCATTTATTTTTACACTCAAAGGTTAATAAGAAACATTTCTGCATCAAATGCACCCAACTTCACAGCAAAGGCTTTTTCCCCCATAGGAAACTATTCTCATTCTGTCTCTCATTTTACCAAATTATCAAAGAGGACACGATGTGGTTTGAATTTCAGCACAAGACAATAAGTAACAATACATGGTTTGCAGAATGAAAAATTAAAGTTTCACATTTTTAACAGGTATATATTTAACAGGTATCATTGGGTTGTGATAAACAGGCTGGGCATGTACGATTATTACTCCTCTCAAGTTACAATTGTTAAACCACCTGAAATTTTTTGGCCAAAGAACCAAATTAGCTTAAGACATAAAAGCTCTAAGTTCACAGTGTGCAATTTTTCAAAGAAAACAAGTCACCTATAAAAGAAGAAAAAAACACTTACATTTGAAGCATGACCTGGTTCAAAAATACCCCATCCACCAAAGCCACATATTCATCCAGGTTGGTTCCATTTCCTGCAGCCAGAGGTCCAAACGTTTTAACCTAGAATAGAATGATCATCACGACACGAACGCCCACCTCCATCTCTGCAGCCACAAATAATGCAGCAAAATATACAATAAATACCACCACACTTACCCAAGTGACCAACGGGCTAATCATGAACTGCTCCAAAAGAGGAGTAAAAATCTCGTTCTCCATTTTACAGATAATGTATTTGAAAAAAAAGGAACTACCACAAAAATACGCCTAGGGAATTGGTCATTAAACGTAGAAGTAGAAATCAATGAAAGTCCATTTTGGCACGGGAAGAAAACCCCATCGTGGAGGGGAGGAAAAAACTCTCCCTCCTCAAAAAATACCCCAGAGGGAAACGAACCGAAATCCCGAGAAGTAGCTTCGACAGCAGCCACGAGCCGCAGCCTGCACTGGAAATGTCTGTACCGGGCGAGGAGGGGCAGAGAAAAGGCATCTGGAGGAGGAGGAAGGGAAAAGGGGATGGAGGAGCAAGACAAAAAGCCCGTCAAGGTTGCCCAGCTTCTGGAGAAAGGAGCCAGACCAGCGAAGCTGCCTCCAATGAATTAATCCCAACGTGGGCTAAATGAAAGACCACGTTAGATGCGGTTTCGAGCGGCCGCCAGGCTCGACCTCCGCGTTCCGCTCAACACGTTCCACCCACCAGTGGGCATGGAGCCGCTTCGACCCCGTGGAGCCTCCCCTGTCCGCAGCCCCTCACCAACGATAGGCAGGGCTCGCCCCTTCCCCTCGAACAGATACCATCTCTTCGCCGCCCTCAAGCCTCGCCTCCAGCCCCCTTCCCCTCCCAGGGGGTGGGGGCTTGACTGTGTGTCCCTAACGACCCAGTTTTCTGAGCTCCGCCAGCCTTTTCAGTGCGCTTCTGGGAAGCCCTGGGACAAAATCACCGCCGCGCTCCTGCCTAATCCTCTGCCCACTCCGGAGGAGCCGGAGTAACGGCCTCGGAACCGCAGTGCCGCATCACACCCCTCTCCTCGCAGCCCAACCAGCGCCGAGAGCCCGCCGTCAAAAGGAGCGCGCTGCTCCCTCCGCGCCCATATCCTTCCGCCGACTCCCCGCCCCTCCCGCGCCGCAGCCTCTGGATTGTGGGAGAAGAAAACCGCTGCATGAGCGCGCTCCCGAGCGGGCGCGCCCCCGGGCCAGCCCCGCCGCCGCCCAGATCTCGGCGGCGGGCGCGGACGTGGACGCGTCCTTGCTACAGCTGCTGCAGTGGCCGGCGCCTCGCTCGCGCCCAAGACTGTTGCCAGGGTCTGGGGGCGGGAATGGGGAAGGCAGAGAAGGGGTCTGTCTGCTAGCTCCAGCCTAATTATGGTTTATTTCCTCCCCGAGTGCCGCCTTTGATGTGTGAAGGGAAGGGAGCGAAATCCTTCTCTTTTAAACATGAGGGCTGCAGACAGCCTTTCGGACAGTTTGATTTGATCTGTTAAGCGTCGTTTAGCCAGCAAAACGGAATAGGCAAACTGACTGCAGCAAATAGCAAAGGAAGGACTTGAGCCGAAAGTTCGTCCCCGCCCCCCCCCCGCCACCCCTATTTTCTTCTCCTTTTTAAAATCAGGTCCTCTAAAGCATGAATGCTCTTCAGAGTGGCAAGTTAATGTAGTAGGGTTTTAAATATCTGTCTTTCAACATGTTGATGGTATTCCCTGACGAGCAAACGTGATTCAGACGTTGACTATTTGGCCATTGAAAAAAAATCCAAACAAAATCAAGAGCTACTAAGAAGAAACATTTGGAAGTCATCCAAATTGGGTGACAAATAAACAGATTACATATTTGTCATAAATCTCTATGCTATGCATCACTGGAACCATCAAAGTAATTTTAGCAATTCTCCAGAAAAATCAAATTTTATTCTTCATTTCGATGGAAAATAAAGACCTTTTCCCTGGGACAAAATAGGCATGTAAAACAATTTTTGAGAGAGAGAATAAATGTAGTATAGTTTTGCAGTATGTGCTGTTTACATTTACACAAACATCTACTTTGATTACTTATATATTTTAAATTATAGCAAAAAATGTTTTTGTCATAACACTGAATTAAGAAACAGCACCATTTCTTAATTAGGTGGTTGAGAGCCAGAGCTCGAGAATCTTCCTGACTGATTCAAATCCAGGCTCTGATACTTAACAGCTGTGTGAGCCCAGGCAACTTACTGAACCTGTTTTACTTTCTTCATGTGTAAAGCAGGGATAATAATAGGGTTAAAGTAAATGGCAACCTATTGTAAATGTTCTATAAATGTTATTGATGTTGTTCTCATGGCACCTATTGTAAATGTTCTGTAAATGTTATTGATGTTGTTCTCATCATGATTCCCTCCAAATAAAGAATCTTTAGGAAAAAAAAAAAAAACTTGAAATGTAATCCTTCCTACTTCAGTTACAGGAGAAAGGATCTTGCTTTGGATTGCAGAGAAATGCCCTTCTAAAATCATCTTAATTAATATTAGGATGCATTAATGTCACACACTGCTAACTCGTATACAGAGTAGAATCTTGCATTCCCTGGCTAGTATGCAAGCCTTTGGGTCATTCTGGTTGCTAGCAATCCTTTCCGTCTACTCTTTATGACACTTTCTTAATCACAATCCTTTATTTGGAAATGCAGACCAAGAAAAGCAAGCACCAAAAAGGAAGCATTGCTTTCAAGAACAGCCCAATGACAGGTCCATTTTTCTTTCTAACCCTCAGAAGCTTGACTAAACAACATACTAGTATACTAGAAATAAAATAAATTTTTATTTGCAAATAAAAATATTTTATTACCAAGGAGCTTGGTTTCATGCCTATACCAGGGTTTATCTTAAGATAGTCCAAACTGCCTCATTCATAGATGAAAATCCCATAAAGTATTAACACAACTACAAGAAATTAGGGGCATTTTGGACAATGATGACTGAAGGGTTAGCACAGGAATTGTATGGCACAAAGCATTGTTTATCCCATTTACATTTAGTAGCTAGCCCTCACTGAAATCTGGATTCCCCTCTAAAGCCAGATGGCCCCACATGTTTCCTGGTCTATCTTTAGGTTTTACACACACACACACACACACACACACACTCAACAAAGAAACATGAGGAGTTAATTGTAAAAACAGGAAGCTGTAGACCAGACTGAAGTCTGGAGTAACTTATTTGAAAACCTACCAATTCACAATTCTCTAGTTTAACAGCAGACTTAGAAATGCTTTATAATATCTCAAGAGTACAATCAGGAAATTTTTCTGTCTGGCAAAAGAGGGATTGTACGTTTATACGATTTAATGGTCTTTGAATTGCAACATCCTGTAAGGTTAAATCCAAAAGTTTGCTCCAATCCTCCTTTCATTTAGGAAGAAATTTCTCAAGATTCCTTCAAGGCACTTGTGTTTTGTGCTTTGTAGTCATTTATTTGTCCTGAATTCATCCTTTTTTAGAATGTTAAATCCATCAGGAAAGGATTTTGGAAAAATCATACTCATCTGGTTAGGGTCTAAATTATCTGTTCTGTTCTCTTCTATCAGAAGGTAAATGGTTGGGATGGACCATGATCCCATTTAGGAATCACAAGAGAAAGAGTCTCCCCTGTGTATTATAACTGAGGCTCCTGCTGCAGGTTACACATACTTTTAAAACTATACTTTTTAAAACTATGAAGGATAATTAAAAGATACACCTCCATCTTGATCTACACTATAGGAAGTAATAGACTTACCCAAACCAGGCTCCTTGGTGATAAATCAAATTTAAATTTATTTTATTTCTAATAAAATTTATTTTATTTATAGTATACTAAAAAAAAAAAAAAAACAGCAGCAGAATGGTACCATTGTTTATAATAACCAAAAAATGGAAAAAACCCAAATGCTCATCAAGTGATTAATAAATAAAATATGGTATACACATAAAATAGAATATTACTTGGCAATAAAGAAGAAGTACTGATACATGCTACAACATGGGTAAACTTTGAAAACATGCTAAGATAAAGAAGCCAGTCACAAAGAACCAGTTATATATTTTATGATTCCATTTAAATGAAAGTCCAGAAGAAACAAACCTATAGAGAAAGAAAGGAGATTAGTAGTTGCCTAGGCCTGGGAAGGTTGGAAGGAAATGGGGTTCATGGCTTAGGAATGTGGAGTTTCTTTCTGAGAAAATGAAGATATTCTAAAATTGATTGTGGTGATAAATGCACATTTATGCGAATATACTAAAAATCATCGAATGGGATAACAAATGGCTGAATTGTCAATTATCTCTCAAAAAAAGCTATTTAAAATAAAAGAATAGCACCATTTAAAAATATTTTAAAAGACATGCTATCAACAAATCCAATCTCTCATGCTTTTCAAAGGGGTCTCTAAGTTCTCTTGATCTAATGAATAGGATTTTAAATTCACCTGAGAACATTGGAGGCGTACCTTTTAATTATCCTTCATAGTCTTAAAAGGAAATATAATACAGTGAGGAGGGGAGAATGAGAGAGAGAGAAATTAAAAATTATTTTATTTTCTCTTATTTTCTCATTTCTTTATTTTCTCATAAAAATGTTTTATTGTCATATTTGGAAAAATCAATAACACATAAAGAAGAAACAAAAATCAAACCTATAATTCAGAGGTTAATATATTGCTGCATTTAGTCTATATTATTTAAAAAACTGTACCACTGTCATAACACCATTAGAAAATATAACAATGATCGAAGCTTGGACATGCCTCTCACTTTAAATTAATCAATAAATGGAATACAAATACATTGTTAATAACAATATTCATCATATCTTAAGTGTGTAGTACTACCTGATTACCAATTTGTAAAACATAGAACCCTGAATTCCCATAACCACATCAAAAACTTGACTAATAAACCTTGTGAATGAATGAAAGTATAGTATCTGGGTTGACAGTAAAACTGCGGTTATGAGTTCTATCTTTGTTAGTGTTTTCTCACTTTCTTCATTAATCAATATTTATTAAGCTACCATATGTGTTAGAGAGCATATTGAGCATACAAGAAACAGAGAAGATTGTATCTAAATGAAGACAAAAGAAATAAAATGGCAAATATATCATTCAATCAATTAGTTCAGAGGTCAGCAAACTTTTTCTGTAAAAGGCCAGATAGTATATATTTTAAGCTTTCAGTGCCATAAAGTCTCTTTTACAAATGCCATGGTAACATAAAGCCATTGACTATTTGTGAAGAAATAGGCATTGCTGTGTTGTAGAAATACTTTATTTCCAAAAGGAGACAGTGGACCAGGTTTGACCCCCAGGCCATTGTTTGTCAACCTCTAAACTAGTATTCACTATATTTACACTGGATGCAAGCAAAACAAAAAACAGGATTTAATATTTTCCAGTCAATTAATTTCAGAAATAATTAAATTAACCATCCAACTATAATGTGTAATTATACAATGTGCAGAAGAGTTCACCCATAAGTTGTTTGGAAATGGATTCCATTATTCTTGTGTATCAGGTATAGTTCCAACTATTTTCAATATCTCATGACATTACCATTGAAAACCTTTCCCCTAGATATAAAACTATTTTGGGGGGAATTCTCCTGAGCTCCAGTGAGAAACAGAGGGCACCTTTGAAGTGTTTAACAAGAGAATTTAATGATGGGATGACTTAAGTGTGGGGAGTTAAGTGAACCAACAGAGGATGGTAAATCACCCAGGGAGGAGCAAAAGTAGGGAGTGCTTCCACCCCTAGACTTGAAGGGGCAAAAGGAGGAAACTGTTACCAGAACCCTGAAAGACCATACAGTCTTGGAAGAGGACCCACTGGTTAGGAACTGTGTCCATAGAGAATGGCACCACTGCTGTCATCATGACGCAGAAGAAAAAAATAAAAAGAATATCCCAATCTTTCTGTTCTCACTTGTATTGCCGGCCAGTGCTTTTCACTGCTGAACCCCAAGAGAATCAGAGAGCAAGAGAACCCAGATGATGCGGTTCATAGAGATTAACCCCTAGGCACAGAGAAAGACAGAAAGATAAGAACTAAAGGCCGGAAAGAAGACTATCTAGCACAGA
Source organism: Pteropus vampyrus (assembly GCF_000151845.1). Classification (NCBI taxonomy): domain Eukaryota; kingdom Metazoa; phylum Chordata; class Mammalia; order Chiroptera; family Pteropodidae; genus Pteropus; species Pteropus vampyrus. Next base: position 4,705,078 of record NW_011888872.1, on the reverse strand, counting down.
GCTGCATGTGAAAACTGTAGATAACACCTAGAACCATTTCTATAGATTCTCTGATAGCCACATAAAATGGCAAGTCTTTCCAAATTAGTAGAAGCTTAAATCTTTAGTGGAATGCCACGATGAAATAGAAGGAAATGATATATGTTAACAATAAAATTTCATAAAATTTGTGGCATACAGTTTGACATATATGATCTTTTAATGCAAGGTATAAACCAAATCTTTTTTATTTGACTGACAAATATCAGTGCCTTGCAGTGTCTTGTACATAGTATATGCTCTACATTAGTTAAATGAATAAATTTGTTAAAAATAATATTTTTTATAACTTTAAACTTGATTTTTAAGTATCAGGAAATGTGATTTATTAAGACTTTTTTTAAAAAGTAACAAAATTAAGTTAATGCTGCTATGAGACATTTATGATTCTCTTATCTATGTCCTCCACTCACAGCAAAAACTAGAAGCTTTACACACAAACCAACTTTTACTAAAACCCATTCAGTCAGCATTTATTTAGAATGTGTCTGAATTTGAAATCACTTAGTCATCATTTAGTTTAATAAGAGCAAAATGAATAACAAATCAGTTATGTCCTTTACTTGTATTTGAGAAAGTTCAATTAGCCTCTTCCAAAATCATTGTGAAATCAATATAGTAGACAGCCATGGTCCTGACTGAAATAATGTCATAGTGAGTAATACCAACTAGATAGTCTGTATTTCACAACACAGGTGAAGACTTTGATTCTAAATTAGGAAGAAATCTTTTATGGATAAATGTTACCTTTCACAAACTCATGCGCACCCTCTGTGGAAATTTATTAGCGTAAGTCTAAATAGACCGTTTTCCAAGTCCCGGATTGGGCATATTTTTATTCCAGAAGGCTTTAGATCTCATCTCCTGCTTCTTTTTAGTTTAAGACATAGCAATTGCATATTAATTATATTGCAACAATAAACAATTTTCAAGTTTTGGTCATTCTGAATTAGTTACCAAACTGTCTCAATCTCCTTTATTTTCTCTTTTATTTACTACGGCCCTATCTAACTCATACTTGAATTTTATTTTTAACAAGGGTCATGAGAACAATGGACATATTTTTCCTGTAGCTCAATGTGAAAGCACTTTTCCCTTACTCATTTTGCAGGGGCATATCAAATTACATGGAATTGGCAAAAATCAACATGATTTTGTGAAGAGCAAATCCTGCCAAACTAATTTCTTTCTTTTTTAACCAACTGCAGACCCTGGCAGATGGTATAGCAATGATCACCTCTACAAAACATCATCTGTGTCTACTTACTGGTATATATATCATGTGTTTTTAAACAAACTGTGGTACGCAAGTCTGAGGTGGAATCGTGAAAGGAATGCTTCCTCTCCCCTCATTGCACTCTTAAATGCTTATCTCAGCATAAAAGTGTAAATGGGACTGGAACTGCTTATTGAGTGTGCCAAGTACACACAGATTGTAGATCATCTCTGTCTCCAGAGAAATAGGAAAGTGGAATTCCACCTGGCCTAGAAATCAAGTGACCTGGTTCTTCCAGGATTTCTCCAAATTGAAAAGAACATAATATCCCTGTATTTCTGCACTAAAAGACACCATCTTGACAAATATTATTTAAAAAAAAACAACTGGCTGCTAAGAAGTGATGAAGAAATTAAAATTCACCAAAAAAAATTCCTGTATATTTTAAAATAACAATAATAATAATCTTTTAGGAACAGCTGATGTTTCCTGAACTTGTAAGAAGCACCATCCACATGGATTAGCTGCAATTGTCAATCCAAATTTTATATTAAGGTGCTCTGTCCAATATGAGAACTTCTTGTTTAGTTCCTTTTCTTTTGTCCATTTAGTTAACACACAATTTTGAGTATTTATTGCATGCCAGACACTGGGGATACGAAGATAAATAACATGTTTCCTTTTGACACACAGGGACCGTATGTTCAGCCAGGAAATACAGACACACTGATTATTCTAAAATGGTGCAATGCATGATATGTGATATGTAAGGGAGAAACAAAGTTCAATTTTAATGGAAAGTTAGGAAAGTATTCACAGAAAGGTGATTTTTGACCCAAGCCTTGAATGAAAAGTAGATGTTCAATGTAGAGGGGAAGTATAGAGAATTTCAGGTGGAAGAACAACAGAAGCAACATATCAAAGTACAGAAGAGCATGGTGTGTGTTGGGGAGTCATGAATAGCTTAGCATGACTAAAGAACATTGTTTCTGAGGGATGGACAATGGTGAGAAATAAAAGTTCAATTCATATTGTGAAGAAACCTAAATATCACATTAAAGAACTGGCCTTTATCCTATAGGCAATAGGATTCAACAGAAGCTTAAAAAAATCAAAAGAATGATATCAGATTTCTCTTTTAAAAAGAAATTTCTATCTAGTGGCACTGTAGTGGGGGGGTTTGAAAAAAGTGAGACTGCAGGCAGAGAAACCACACAGGAATCCCTCCTGTTAAGTTTTATAGCTTCAACTTGTGCTAATTTTGTTTGTTGCAAGTTTAAGACTGACTTTCTTGAGTTTTGTTGATAGATAGGAGGTTATAAACCCTATCACCAATCCAACAACTTGTTCATGTGGCCCTCTACTGGCAGAAAGGAAAAAAATTACTGTTTAGGACATTATTTCACATTTTACTTGCAGACAGTATTTCAATTTCCCTGAAATAATGTTCATTATGTTTGGTGATGTAAAAGGACTTGCCAGTATTGTTTTATAAATGTATATGTACCCACCACTTAGGTTTTCAATCATTCTTTCCACAATATTAAACACAACTACATACGCAATTTTCTCCTTTCTTGAAATTCAAATCAGTGATAAATTCTGTTGCAACTGTCTGTATGCCAGTCACTGTGCAAGAGCAAAGGATACAGAAAAGAATCTTAAGAAGATCATAAGAATAAAAATAAAATAAAAATAGCATTTGTGTGGTGGTCTTAATGCATAAATAATATTAACATGTGTTATACAAAATACTCTGATAAATACAGCTAATCCATATCTGTGTCTTGAATACTTATTACACATTTTAATATATTCAATAATAATCATATTAACAAAAACTATAACATATTTATATAAGTTTACTTGTAAGAATATTCATCAATGTGGGAAAATCAGATATGACAGAGAAATACAAAAAAAAAAGATAAAAGAAAGGAAAACAAAAGGAAAAAATGAAAAAGATTTCATCCACAATCCCTAGATGTTTCTAAATTACACACAAACACAATATCACATACATGCATACGATTATATCATAGACAATGTACATTACTTTTTTCTCTCTTAACAATATGCTATATTGCTAGGACCATATTTACATTCAATAAAAAGTTTTTAGAATATAATTAGAATTAGATGGAAACCAATTAAAAAATTTTTTTACACCTTTATTCAGATATTGTTGACAGATAACATAGGTAAGTTTAAGGTATGCCACGTGATGATTTGATACACATATATATTGCAAAATAATTACCACAATAAGGTTAGGTAACACCTCTATCCTCTCACATAATTATCATTTATTGAGGGTAGTGATAACATTTCAGATTTCCTCTCTTAACAAATGTCAAGTATATAATACAGTATTGTTGGTTAGAGGTTATATTCCCAGAACTTACTCATCTTATAGCTGAAAGTTTGTGCCCCTTGACCAATACCTCTCCATTTTCCCCACCCCCAGTCCCTGGCAACCACCATTCTGCTCTCTACTTCCAAGAGACTTTTAGACTCCACATATAAGTGAGAACATATGGCATTTGTCTTTCTCCAACTTATTTCACTTAGCACAATGCCCCCAAGTTCATCCATGTTTCACAAAAAGCAAGATTTCTGTCTCTTTTAATGGCTTAATAATATACATGTATATACATATACATATACATATACATATACATATACATATACATATACATATACATATACATATACATATACATATACATATACATACATATATAAATGAGACATTATTTATATATTATAAATAATATTTATTGTAATATTTATTATATATTATGTATTACTTTAATATATAATAATGTATTATAATATATCCATATATAAATAATGTTTTCTTTATCCATTCATCTGTTGTCAATGGACACTTAGGCTTCCATGTCTCGACTATTGTAAATAATGCAGCAATGAACATGGGAGTACAGATATCTCTTCAAGACATTGATTTCATTTCCTTTGGATATATACCCAGAAGTGGGATCATATGGTAGTTTTAATTTTAATTTTTTGAGGAACCTCCATATGGTTTTCCATAGTGGCTGTACCAATTTATATTCCCATCAACACTGAATAAGGGTTCCCTTTTCTCCCATTGTGTAGGTTGCCTTTTCATTTTGCTGATAGTTTCTTTGGCTGTGTAGGTGCTTTTTAATTTGATATAGTCCCACTTATTTATTTTTTGCTTTTGTTGCTTGTACTTTTAGTGTCCAAAAATAATTGTCAAGACCAATATCAAGGAGCTTTCTCCCTATGTTTTCTTCTTGTAGTGTTACAGTTTCAGGTCCTACATTTAAGTCCTTAATCCATTTCAAGTTAATTTTCATTGAGTGGTATAAAATAAAGACCCAGTATCATTCTTTTTATGTGAATATCCAGTTTTCCCAACACCATTTATTAAAGAGACTATTCTTTCCCCCATTGAGTATTCTTGGCTCATTTGTCAATTATTAGTTGACTGTATACTTATTTCTGGGCTCTCCATTCTATTCCATTGGTCTATGTGTCTGTTTTTATGCCAGGACCATACTGTTTTGATTACCATAGCTTTGTAAAAAGTTTGAAATTAGGTGTTGTAATGCCTCTAGCTTTGCTCTTTTTTCTTAGAATTGCTTAGGCTATTTGGGGTCTTTTGTGGTACCACACAAATTTTAGGGTTATTGTTTTCTATTTCTATGATTCATGCCAATAGAATTTTTATAGGGATTGCATTGAATCTGTAGGTCACTTTGGATGGTATGGACATTTTAACAATATTAATTTTTCTATTCTGTGAGCACAGGATGTCTTCTCTTTTATTTCTGTCTTCTTCAATTTCTTTCATTAATGTCTTAGAGTTTTCAGTGTACAGATCTTTCACCACCTTGGTTAAATTTATTCCTAAGTATTTTATTGTTTTCGATGTTATTGTAATGGGATTGTTTTCTTAATTTCTGTTTCAGATTGCTGTTGTTAGTGTACAAAAATGTAACTGATTTTTATATGTTGATTTCATATCCTACAATTTTACTGAATTCACTTATTAGTTCTAAGAGGTTTTTGGTAGAGTCTGTAGGGTTTTCTATATATTAAATCATGTCCTCTGCAAACAGAGAAAGTTTTACCTCTTCATTTCTGATTTGGTTAAGACTTCCAGTACTGTGTTCAAAAAGAATGATGAGAGCACCACCCCCCCCACCCTTGTCTTGTTTCTGATCTTAGAAATACCACTGACTATGGTGTTAGCTGTGAACTTGTCATATATGGCCTTTATTATGTTAAGGTATGTTTCTCCTATACCCAATCCGTGGAGAGTTTTTTTTGTTTTTGTTTCATTTTGTTTTGTTCAACATCCATGAAAGGATGTTGAATTATATGAAATGCTTTTTCCAAATCTATTGAGATGATCACATGATTTTTCATCTTTCATTCTGTTAATGTAGTGAGTCACATTTATTGATTTAAATATGTTAAACCTTCCTGGCATCCCGGGGGTAAATCCCACTTGATCATGGTATATAATTCTTTTAATGTTGTTTTTTATTTATTTATTGTGGTAAAATATAAATAATATATAATTTACCATTTTAACCATTTTTAGATTTATGGTTTAGTGGTGTTAAGTACATTCACATTGTTGTACGACCATCACCATTATCCATCTCTAGAATTTTTTCATCATCTCAAACTGAAACTGTATCAAGTACACAGTAACTCACTATTTCTTCCTTCCCCCAGCCACCAGTAACCACATTCTACTTTCTGTCTCTATGAAGTTTGACTATATAAATGGAATCACACGATATTTGTCCTTTTGTCGATGGCTCATTTTATTTTGCATAATGTCTCAAAGTTCACCCATGCTGTAGCATGTATTACAATTACATACTAAGAGTAGGAAAGCCCAGCTCCCTTCTTTCAATCTGGGACAAACTCTGAGGCATAACTAACATCTCAGAGTTCCTCTGTGTGATCAGGCTGAAGCTATCCTCACAGGTACTTTGCCTGAAGCCACACCTCTGCTTGGGTTCTTCCCTTTCATTATCCTGCTCCTCATACTCCACATTATTTTCTCCAGGGAGCACTTTCTCAATAAACCACTTGCACTAGAATCCTCATCTCATGATCTGTTTCCAGGGAATTCAATCTAAGACATCTTAAGACATCGAGAAACAACTTGTAACCAGAATGTTTATTTTTAAAAAGTCCTTCAACATTTTGGTTCTCTGAGTGGCACCATGACGGTCAGCAAGAACAAGCACGCTTTATGAAAGGTGGCAAAAAAGGGAGCCAAGAAGAAAGTGGTTGACCCATTTTCTAAGAAAGATTGGCATGATGTGAAGGCACCAGCTATGTACAATATAAGAAATATTGGGAAAACACTAGTCACGAGAACTCAAGGAACTCCAATTGCATCCGATGGTCTCAAGGGTAGTGTTTTTAAAGTGAGCCCAGTTTGCTGCAGAATGATAAAGTTGTATTTAGAGAATTCAAGCTAATTACTGAGGATGTTCAAGGCAAAAATTTCCCAAGTAATTTCCATGGCATGGATCTTACCCATGACAAAATGTGCTCCATAGCCCAAAGATGGCAGACCATGACTGACAGTCATGTTCATGTCAAGACTCCCAATGGTTATTTGCTTCATCTATTCTGTGTCAGTTTTACTAAAAAAAATGCAAAAATCAGATTTGGAAGACCTCTCTTATGCTCAACATCAACAGATCCACCAAATCTGGAAGAATAATGGAAATCATGACCCAAAAATGCAGACAAATGACTTGAAAGAAGTGGGCAGTAAACTGATTCTAGATAGCATTGGAAAAGATATAGAAAAGCCTTGCCAAACTATTTATTCACTCCATGATGTCTCCGTCAGAAAAGTCAAAATGCTGAAGAAGCCCAAATTTGAACTGGGAAAACTCATGGAGCTTCATGGCGAAGGTAGCAGTTCTGGAAACGGTACTTGGGATGGGATAGGTGCTAAAGTTGAATGAGCTGATGGATATGAGGCCCCAGTCCAAGAATTTGTTTAAAATTCAGAATTTCCATGGTGACGAATGAAACTTATATGTGATATTTTAAAAATAGCAAAAAAAAAAAGTCCTTAAAAAATAAGAAAATGCAAACTAATAGGAAAAAGAGCTAAAGACTTGAACAGATACTTTATAAAAAGAGCATATCCAAGTGATCAATAAACGTATGAAAAGGTACTCTACTTCATTAACCACCAGGGAAATGTAAATTGAAATCACAGTAGTACACCACTACACACCCACCCAAAAAACTAAAATAAAATTACCAAGTGTTGGTGAGAATGTGGAGCAAACAGAGTTCTCATATTGCTGGTGGGAGTGTAAAATGATACTTGGGAAAACTATTTGGCAGCATGCACTAAAACCCAGTGTGCATATTCCATAATACAGTAATTCCACTTCTAAGTATATATGCAACAGAATCATATGTTTCTGTATACCAAAGACATGTGCTGGAATGTTCATGGTGGCTCCGTTTGTAATAGCCACAAACTGAGAACTACCCAAATGTCCATCAACAGTATAATGGATACATGAATAGAAAACTATATAGCAAAAAGAATGAATGATTGACACCAAATAATATAGATGATTCCTACAATATAATGTTCAGTCAAAGAAGCCAGACACAAATAAGTGCATATAGTATTATTTCATTGGTATTACGAACAAAAATAGGTGAGACTATCTCTATTCTTAGAAGTAAGATAGTGGTTAGTTACCATGGAGAGTGGGACAGGGGTAAGCAGTAGCAGGAAGAAGCACAAGGGGGGCTTTTGAAGTACTAATAAGGTTCTCTTTCTTGACCTGCTTACTGGTTACCCTTGTGTGTTCAGTTTGTGAAAATTCACTGAGTTGTACACTTTGATATGGACATATAATTTGAATGTACATATGTATATATTTCTATAAAAGTGTTTTGTAAAACACTACATATAATTTAAAAATAACATCTGTAAGAATAATTAAATATGCAGCAACAAACATTGATATCACACAGCTCATATCAAGAATGAGGAAGATCACTATGAACCAGTATGGACTAATTTAAGGATAAAGTTTAAGTGTAAAAAGCAAAATGCAAAAGAGTATTTACCTTCATGTAAAAAAAAGGGAAAATAAAATACATCTGTATTGCTTGTTTGTGGAACAAGAATGAGGAGTAAGAGGAGAAGGGACAGAAAAGGGTTTTATCCAAAACCATTAATTCATACTGCTACTCTTTTCCAGTTTTATTGAGGCATAATTGACAAATAAATTATATCTAAATTGTACAACACATTTGATATATGTATACATTGTGAAATGATTACCACAATTAAGTCAATTAACACACACATTACCTCACACAATTATCTTTTTTTGTATGTGTGGTGATAATGCTTAAGATCCACTCACTTAGCAAATTTTAATACACAATATGCACAATATAGTATTATTAATTATAGTCACCATGATATACATTACATTCCCAGAACTTATGCAAGTAAAGTGAAACTGTTCTTGTAACCCTCTACATTGCATCTATTCTCGGACTTTTTGCTCCAATTATGTGCTGGAACTGGACTCCCAGACTCCCACAAAGGAAATTTCATCTGTGCATGATTGTCAAAATGGATGTTCTTGTCGCGGGGTGATGGTAGAAAACTCCTATTCTGCCATCCTGCTCCAGATACTTTTTATTCCAATTCTACATCATAGGGGTCATTCTAGCCTCCCTCCTTTCCTTATTTGTAATTCCTTCTTCTGATGCTGCAAATACTAATAAAAAATAAGACCTTATTGAGAACCTAGTCTCTATCAGGACTGTGCTAAGAGCTTTACATTACTATCTCATTTAATCTTTGTGAAAACTCTACAATAGGTAATAATTTTACTTTCATTAAATAAAAGAGTGAGATATCAAGAGGTTAAGTAATAATTGCTAATTATTTATTAGGTGTTAGGGCCAAGATTTGGATTCAAGGAGTCTGACTCCAGAATTCATGTTCTTGAATACTATGCATATCCTACTAATAAAACCCGAAGAAGCTATAACAATACAAACCAATCTCACCCATATAGATAGAAGTAATGGTCTAACTAAAGAGATTTAAAATACAAATACATGTAAAATCTCAAATACTGAAACTAGAAGAAAATATAAGTGAATTTTTATTCAACCTCAGGATGAGAGAAAACTCCATGATCTTACAAGTGTCCAATTCCCAGCTGCATCATCACTTTAGGATATACTTGCCCCTTTTTAACCATGTTAAAAAGGAAAATGTAGCTGCATATATTTTTTTCTCAGGGATCATTCTTGATTTGCCTGACTTCCTCCCTGTTTGAACTCTCTTTGCATTGCCATCTCTGTCAGATGGATCAGCTTTGAATTAGAGCTTCCTCTTCTCATTGTCCTGTCTGAATTTGGCATCCTGACCCTAGACTATTGGTCTTGGCACTATTGACCCAGGAACTCCATAGGAAACTGCCCTGGTAATTATCCTCTTGGCTCCATTTACCACAGCTTCATGCCCATTTCCAGCCCAAGAACTCAGGGCTCTATCATGCCTCTTAGGCTCCCATATGTTCAAGACAGGAGTTTGTGGTCAAAAAATAATGGAAAATACACATGCAAACAAAGAAGAAAAGATGGATAGATGTGACATAAACAATGAAGTATAAAACTTTCATTTAAAAAGAAAAACTTTCATTCTTCAATTTTATGATTCTATATATACATATGCCATGCACATATACAATAAGTGATTTTTAAATTGCTAACATTCCTTAGTACTTAGTTTTTGCTCAATATTATTCATTTTTCTACAAATGTATATTCTGAAGATTTTCAAACCTACAGGAAACTTTAAAAACTAGTACAATAAACACCCATATACCCTTTGCCTATATTCAGCAATCAAGAACTGAATTTTCCCACCAGATTTAAATATTTATTATCTCCATCCAAAAAAATTCATGTACATTTTGAATCTTGTCACATGCAATATGTTTCAGGGGGTCTCATGACAACCAACATTTGGCATGCACTATAAGAACTTATAAGACTCAATATCAGGTTATACTCATGGCTAAGGTTTATTACATTATAGAGAAGAGATGTCTTAGTTGTAGTAACTATCAGAGACAGCATCGTGTATATTATATAGCACTGAGTAACGATAACAGAGTATAAAGCTCTAGAAGTGAAAGTTAACTTGAGGAGTTTCTGTTGATGACTTAAAAAAATCTATAAGGAAGATGAGACTATTTCAGCTTACCTAATGTATGGGCTTGAGATTTAGGTGAAGGAAACCATTATGATATTGGAGGTCTACTAAATTGGTTTATTGCTGCAGGTAGTGATTCAGATAAGAGAGACCCGTGTATCACATATGTCTACATCATCAATACAAGTACTATTGCTTGGGCACTTGCACAAGCCACTAAAACAGTGCTCATAACTATTAGAATGGTGCTTCTCAAACTTTAGGGTGCACTAGAAGCATGTGGAGGTCTTATAAAACACAGATTGCTGGCCCTCCTCCCGGAATCTCTGATTCAGTAGGTCTAGGGTGGGGCCAAATAATTTACATTTTAAACAAGTTCCCAGGTGATGCTCATGCTGCAGGTCCACATACTACACTTTGAGTATCATTCATGTACCCACAACAGTATATATTTTCAGTATCCTAACGGCAATTCTCAGCAACCAGCTAAGTCATAAATAGCAGAACTTAGACTTACTTTATCACTCACCTTCTACCTTTATTTTGATCTTATCTACTTATCTGAGGCTGCGGTCTTTTATACATAGAATAGTAATATATGTTTTTTGCTACAATGGCACTTCTCTTCAGAAAATATTCAGTAATAGAATTTCATGCCAGAAAGTTGCTAATAATTACATCCAAGTGTTTCTGTTAACACTCACAATTGCAATTGATACCATTTGTCCATTTTTAATTGACACTGCTATAAATTAATCATCATGATATACTGGTCAGAGATCATACCACAATTTATTGTTGTCTGAATAATGTTCTTGTCATTTGTTCTCTTTGTTCCTCTTTGAAGCTTCTTAGTAACTGAGAGAAGTGGAAAAATAATGGGTATCCACATTGTGTGTGGTCACTTTTTGGCCTGGCACTTTATGCCTGACAGACACTATGTTGAGTGAGCTATTATCAGCAATCTGTTCATTCTACCCTTCAGTAGGCACAGCAAATAGGATGTGTTCCAACTAGGCTGTCGGTCTCCTTGAGAGCTAAATTCTACATATGGCATTTGTTGAATCATTTTATTGTCCACAAGACAGATATTTATCAAGAGCATCATTCACCTGGAAAATCCAGGAGCTTCATACCTATAGACAGTGATTAAATATGTAAATAGCCTGTTTTTCCTAGTCCCAAATTCAACTAATTTCTAAGGAAATTTATTTTGGTTATGATATTCACTGCTAGAACACATTGGTCCTTTTTTTTCAGATCAATGTTAGTCCACATCGACTTTTAAAAACCTTCATATTTCCATTTTAATGGTATCATTTGGGGGAAAAACAATCCCAGAAAGTTCTCATGCCAACTGTTCTACATGGTCTCTTCTACTGAAAAATAGAAGGTGGATCAAAGTTTATGTGCTGCAAAAACCTAAGACATAGAATGCCTTTAATTTTTCTTGTTTTCCCATAACATCCAATTTAACACACACAAGCCAAAGAAAAGCAGGGAAAGGAGAACAGGAAAGGTGGGGAGGCTGTGACAACTACAGTTTTGGGAAAATCGGCTCCACCTCTTCTTTTGAAAACAGTTCTCTTCCTGTCCCCCCTCCCCCCCCAATGCACAAAGAACAGAGAAAGTGACCCAGACTTAGAGTACTCTAACCTCTGGCTGGAGAGAGTATCCAAAGATCATTATTCAAAGCAGGTGATACAAATTGAGATAATCAAATCTTTCTCTATCAGGCTCTGGCTTGGAGCTAGATAGAAATAAAGCTAGAGGGTTTTGCATGACTTGTGAAAAGTCTTATCAGAAATAGAAGAAAATGAGTGCAAAATATAGAGAAATAGACCTGTGAGGAAGAAACAGAAAGCAGAGCGGGGCGGTGGGGGGGGGGGGGGGGGGGGTGGAGAGAAAGCGAAAGCAAGAATGAGAACTTCCAGTATCCTTTTGAGTTCCTGGGTCCAGAGTGCCTACAGTCAGATCCTTCCCTATACTCACCAGGACCATGATCCACTAAATTCTGCTGTTTGCCTAAATGAATTTGAATAGGATTTCTGCCCCTTGACTAATAGTAAGGCATATTCCATTTTATCCATTTCGGAGTCATGGCAACTGTTTTTCAAATCAATCTCACTTTCACCCCTATGAAGAAAAAAAAATACTGTGGGAAATAAAATCAGATTTAAACATTATTAGTTAAAAGTGTCTGATATTTTGTCTGGAATTTGCTTGAAAATACTCTAGTTTGATGTTTATGTGTGTGTAAATTAATCTACATCCCAGGGACAATGATATAACATTTTTAACAGCCTGATCAAAGGAGGCTAGTATAATACTTTACATATCACTATCTGAATCTGCACCATAAGAGATTTTTTTTTTATAGCGAAATAAGCATTATTCAAAATATATGGTATAGGTACTTCCACTTTGCATAAAATGAGTATGAGAATCTAGCAAACTGAAGCATAACAGCCTTTAAGGTAGAAACCAAAGTATCTAATTCTAATTTGTTTCCTTCTGTGTTAACTTGCTTAACTACAGAATTCTTTCACTTGAGCTGACTGGAAGGTTAGCTCATCTTCTGTTGGAATACAACTGTGTTGGCATCCAAATGAATGTTCCATGCAAAGCAGCTTGTTAGAGTGCCCAAAACAGGAAGTGTGGACTTCAGGAAGTTTAGCATATGTGCTGCCGAAGCGAGCACAGACTTCACAAAGTTTAGAGGAATTGTTTGTATGAATATTCTATTTGGCCTAGTTGCTAATATGTTTTTATCTGTGGAAAAACTAGATCTGAGACTAGGTTTCATTATAATAAATCACAGTAACAAAGTCGTAGAAGATGAAAGAACCTCTAATCTCTGAAAGCTACTGCTATTTTTACTAGAAGAAGTTGACAATTACTGAACGAAAAATTGGCTTAGGTCAGATCTTAACAGTGAGAGAAGCTGCTCCATGCCTTACCAGGGGTGCCATACAAAATACTACAAACTGGTGGCTTAAGCAACAGAAATTAATTTTCTCACAGTTCTGGATGCTAGAAGTTGTAGATCAAGGTGCAAGCAGATTCCATTTCTGGTGAAGCTTCTTTCTGGCTTGGAGACATCACCTCACTTGGCCTCTTCTCTGTGTACACAGAGAGGGAGAGGAAGGGAGAGTGGGAAGGAGGGAGAGGGAGAGAGAATCATTTCTGGCATCTCTTCCTCTTCATGTAAGCACATCAGTTCTGTTGGATGAGTGCCCCACCCTTATGACCTCAGTTAACCTTAATTACTTCCTAAAGGACTTACCTCCAAATACAGCCACCTTGGAGGGTAGGGCTTCAACATATGAATTTGGAGGAGACAATTCTGTCTATAACAACCTTCACACTACAGTCAAGAGATCTTTCAGAAACATAAAACTGATCAAGTCACCTCTCTGTTTAAAGTCCTTCACAGTTCTGCTTACAAAATTAGGGTTCTTTTGGTGAACAAATGATTGACGCTGATCATCTTAAGGGGGTTTCAGGAGTTAGAGGCTTGAAGGGAAAGATGAAAAACCAGCTTGGAATTAGGCAGTTCTTGTGGGTTTTGGTAGTAGGGATCCCTATTTGGTCTTGATTGGGTACTTATGCTCCAATGATTAGACTCAATCTTTTCCTCTCCTTATGTTGCACTGCAAAATACAAAGTCCCTGGTTACACAACATTGTGAATGTACTTGATGCCACTGGACTGTGCACTTAAAAATGGTTAAAATGGCAAATTTTGTTTTATATATATATATATTTTACCACACAAACAAAAAATTAACAATCATCTCGATGTAGCCAAATACAGGAAATACTCAGGAAAGCAATTTTAGAGCAATGAAACATCAATATAGCTTTTAATCTTTCTAGGAATCAAATGGCACATGATAAAATATGGAATTAAATAAATGTGATCAAGTTAAATAAAGCTGATAGGGTTGTATTTGACTTCAGAGGTAAGAAAGAGACAGACAGAGGCAGAGAAATGCAGACTGTGGCCAGACCTGGGCATTTCTTCTTTCCTTCAACGAGGAAAATGCTTTTTTCAGGCATTGTTAGTGTCAGTACTAGGCTCTGAAAGGACATTTAGAAAGCATCACTTCTAGCACAAAGCAATATTTTCATCAAACTAACTAAATTAATCCAATGGCTTATATTAATAATACTGGAAAAATATTCCTTGATATATTTCTAAGATTTGCCTCTAAAAGACCTGGAAACTGAAGGAAAAGGGGAAGTGTATAAATAAGGCAGATTGGCCATTAATTGATCATTGTTAAGAATGAGTTTGGGTTCATTATTCCTTCTACTTTTATGTATGTTTGAATTCTCCACAATAAAAAGATGATTAAGTCCCTTCCAAAAAAAAAAGTTCCTAGACAGAGTGTAGTTGGTCTAGTTCAGCTCACATGCTCACCCTTCTTTTTTTCTGGCTTTATTGAAATATAATAGACAGAAACCATCAACAAAACAAAAAGACAACTGACTGGGAGAACATATTCACTAATGATACATCTGACAAGGGGTTCAAATCCAAAATATATAAAGAACTTATACAACTCAACAACAAAAGAAACAAACAATCCAATTAAAAAATGGGCAGAAGACCTTAACAGATACTTCTCCAAAGAGGAAATACAGATGGCTAATAGACATATGAAAAGATGCTCAAGGTCACTAATCATCAGAGAAATGCAAATTAAAACCACAATGAGATATCACCTCACACCTGTCAGAATGGCTATCATCAATAAATCAAAGAACAACAAGTGTTGCCCAGAATGTGGAGAAAAGGGAACCCTTATACACTGTTGGTGGGATTGCAGATTGCTACAGCCACTATGGAAAACAGCATGGAGGGTTCTCAAAAAATTAAAAAGAGATATACCTTTTGACCCAGCAATTGCACTTCTGGGTATTTATCCAAAGAAAACCAAAACCATAATTCGCAAAGATCTATGTACTCCAATATTCATGGCAGCACAATTTACAATAGCCAAGATATGGAAGCAACGTAAGTGCCCATCAACAGATGATTGGAAAAGAAATTATGGTTCATATATACAATGGAATATTACTCAGCCATTAAAAAAAAATGAAATCCTACCATTTGCAATGACATGGATGGACCTAGAGGTTATTATGCTGGGTGAAATAAGTCAGATGAAGAAAGATAAATACCATATGATTTCACTTATATGCAGAATCTAAGGAACAAAAAGAACAAACTAATCAAAACCAGACTCACAAATATAGTGGACAATTTGGTGACAGACAGAGGGGAGGGGGCTTGGGGGGTTGGGAAAATGGGGTGAAGTGTTAAAGAAGTATAAATTAGTAGTTGATAGTTGGTCACAGGGATGGGGGGTGGGGAGCATGGTAGAGGGAATGCAGTTAGCATTAATATGATGGCTAGGTGAAGGGCCAAGGGCGGGAGGGAGCAACTGTGGGGATCGTTTTATGAACTATATAGATGTCTAAGCAATGTACTGTATACTTGAAACTAATTTAAATACATAAATTTAAAAAGAAACAGAGCCCAATAAAAAAAAAAGAGAAATATACTAGACAATTAGTTACTCAGATTTACATTGCACAATCCAATGTTTTTTTTTTATTATAGTTGGCACACAATAATATATTAGTTTCAGTTGTACAGCATAGTGATTAGAGATCTATATAACTCATGCTCACTCTTTGACTACATCAGGGAGGTGAGAGAAAAGTCCTAGGGGAATGAGGGGAGGGGCAGGAAGCCTACAGGGCTCCTTTGGTTTCTGTACAAGGAGAACACCTGGGTTTTACCAGGAGAACACCAGTGAGACATAGTGGGGAAGAGATAATTCCCCCAATGGACACTGTGGTATAATTAAGAAAAGGGACAGTGACTGAGTGGCCAAATAATGACAAATGTCCACTTCTCTGCATTAACATCGAGTACTTTATCAAGTTTTCTTCCTTATTTCCTGTCATCCCTGCTGTATCCTACACTCCGGGCCAGCCCACCTTGTGCTGTCATGCACCCTGCTCTCTTTTGCTTCTGGACTTTTCACATGTTGTTCTACCTGCCTGATAGGTCCCTCTGCCCCTTGTTCCAGATGAAAGTCTACTTGTTCTATAGATGTCATCTCCTTTGACTTTCCAAGCAGGAGGTAAGTACATCTTGAATGGTTCTTGACTCTTCATCTCACATTAAAAAAGCACTGGTTCTGCCTCAGGATCAGCTGAGAGCTGGTTAAAACACATTGCTGGTCCCTACCCTTAGAGTTTTGATTCAGTAGGTCTGGGGTGAGGTCCTAAGAATTTGCATTTTTAGCAAGTTACCAGGTATGCTGATGCTGCTGGTCAGAGGACCACACTTTAGGGACTTCTGCTTTGGATCACTGGTGTTCAAATCTGTTAACATATCAGCCTCGGCTACAGAACTGATAAAAATATGATCTGCTGCAAGCCTGCAGAGTCAGACACTCTGAGAATGAAATCCAGGAATCTATTAAAGAATAGATTCTTTGACTACTATTTCTGAAATAATCCAATATGTTTTTTGAATAAGCATTTGGGGACCATTGTAATCATGTGTGGTCACTGATTAGTCAGCCCCTGCCCCCGTTTTAGGCAAAGTGACAGAAGAGCTCCTCCTAATACAATAGAAACAGCCCTGGAAAAAAGGATGTCTTCTTACTGGATAAAAGATTATGTTTGGGAAGGTTAACAAAACTTTACACAAACATTTAGAAAGTATTCATCCTAATTAGTAATTTTAAAATTATAATTAAGACCAGATCAATTTCTACCTCTTAAAAGAGCAAAACATATGAAAAATAATTTCATAGATTAGAGAGAGTGCAATGAAATGTGTACTCTCATTCATTGCTGTTGGCATGATACCTTGATACATTCTCTTTGAAAAGTAATCTGGCAAGCTCCATCAAGAGCCAGAAAATGTTTGATTTTGTAATCTCGATTCAGTGACCTTTGATTCAGCAATCTCTCTTCTGGGAATCAATCCAAAGAAAATAATCCATAATATATTAAAATTCATGTAAATAAATATATATAATAGTAAAACACTGGAAACAATCTAAAAGTCTAAAAATAGAGTATTGGTTAAGTAAATACATGCATTTAATGGGATATTATAAAGCAATTTAAATGACTGATTATTCATTCATACAAAAATAAAATAGTTGGCTCCAAAGAGGAAATACAGATGGCCAACAGACATATGAAAAGATGCTCGAGGTCACTAATCATCAGAGAAATGCAAATTAAAGCCACAATGAGATATCATCTGATACCTGTCAGAATGGCTATCATCAATTAATCAAAGAACGAGTGTTGGTGAGGATGTGGAAAAAAGGAACTCTCATATACTGTTGGTAGGATTGCAGATTGGTATAGCTGCTATGGAAAACAATCTGGAGGTTTCTCAAAAAATTAAAAATGGATATATCTTTTGACCCATCATTGCACTTTTGGGTATTTATCCAAAGAAAACTAAAGATCTATGCACCCCTATGTTCATGGCAGCACAATTTAAAATAGCTGAGATATGGAAGCAACCTAAATGCCTATCAACAGATGATTGGATAAAGAAATTATGGTTCATATATAGAATGGAATATTACTCAGCCTTTAAGAAAATGAAATCCTACCATTTGCAATGACATGGATGGACCTAGAGGTTATTATGCTGAGTGAAATAAGTCAAACAAAGAGAAATATCATATGATTTCACTTATATGTGGAATCTAAAGAACAAAAAGAACAAACTAATCAAAAACAGACTCAACATATAGAGGACAATCTGGTGATCGCCAGAGGGGAGGGAGTTTGGAGAGCTGGGAGAAAAGGGTGAAGGGTTAAAGAAGTACAAATTAGTAGTTGATAGATGGTCACGGGGATGGGGAGCATGGCATAGGGAATGCAGTCAGCAGTAATGTAATGTCTATGTGTAGAGCTAGAGGAGAGAAAGAGCAATCAGGGAGATTGTTTCATAGACTATATAAATGTCTAATGAATGTACTATATACTTGAAACTAGTAATAAAATAAAATTAAAAAATAAACAAATGAGATAAAATAAAATAAAATAGTTGCCAAGTTCTCCCCAAAGAGTTATATTAATTTGTACTCTTCCCAGCACTGTACCTGTATCTTCAATGAAAATTGACATTCTCATTTTAAAAAAATCTGCCAAAGGTATCTTGCATTGTTTTATTATTTTTATAGTCGAAAAATGCTAAAATTATATTTTTAAAAGATTATGTCAATGAGGGAGGGATGTATACCAGGTTTCATGGTTGAATATCAGTGTTTTTATTTCTTTTAGTTCCTGTAATTGTATGTGGCCTAAATTTTGAATTGGGTTAATTCAAGATAGCTTTTGCCTGTAAATAGAAGTGTTCATTGAAAGCCTGATGGTATCCTGTTTACCTCTTATTTAATTCCATATATCTGGTTCACTTAATCCTGATTGCCCATGAAGGTCAAATTTCTCCTATGTGTATACTGGTATTCATCTAAATAGGGACTCATAGCTAAAACATATCATGAGACTTCAAAATGTTCCAATATTTAAGCCCAGTGATTATATTTCTGAAAATAAATGCTAAGGCTATGGGTATAATATTTTAAAATTTTCCAAAATTAGAGAAGATTTGTGAAAATTATATTTACAAGATAGTTTAAGAACATGAGAAAATGCTATGTTAAATAGAAAGTATATTAAGCTTGTTTATTATGATTGTAACTATAAAATAAGCATTTAAAATATTACAAAAACTCTAAAATGCTAACCTATTTATACTTGAAGCATGACAGAATATTTTATTTTTTCTTTTCTACTTATCTGTATTTCCAAATATGATTTAGAGTGAATATGTATTACTTTTAGAAAAATAAAAATATAAAGACTATTTCAGTTGAAATTCATGGAAACACAACTCAAATGAATTTAAGCCAAAAAAAGGAGAGCAGTTGCAGGGAGGGGGAGAAAGGCAGAGAGAGTTTATGGAGAGGTTTGGCTATAGGCATAGGTGGAAATCATATCATCAGGTCTCTCTCTTTCACTCTCCTCCAGTATCTCAGCTCAGCCTCCTCTGTGTAGTGACCTCATTTTCTTCCATCTTCCAGGCTGCCAGAGAAGTAGGTTGCCAACAGCTCTAGGCTTACATCATCTGCTTTAGGAATCCCAGTGGAAAGAGACCTCTCTCCCCCAATGTCTACATATCACTTGTAGGAAAGAACTCTCATAGGCCCTGCTTGGGTCACACGCCCACTCCTATACTAACCACATTGTCTGGGGAATGGAGTATTAAGACTGGGTGGGCTTGTGCCCATATCGGTTCCACAAGAGAGGATCTGGTACTGGAAGAGAGAAATAGCATGATGGCCACCAAATTAAGAAAGATAATGGGCAGTATAGTATGCTATCACAGTTCACTGTTATCATCCACACTCTGAATGTGCAATTCTAAAAATGTCCCACACTAAATTTAATGCAATACATCCATGTACTGTTCGTCTCCCAGAAAGACAACCTAAAGTCTTGTCCAGTGACCACACTGTCTTAAAGTCTGTGAACTCTGGGCCATATGCTTTCCTCTTATGAAAATGGGGCTCCTCCTAGTCCTGAAATGTAAATATCATCTAAATTGCTTCCCTTGCACTGAAGTAAGTTTTTTAGTGGTTCGATCTTGCTGCCCCTGGGTTTGCAAATGTGAGAAGCAAGTATCCCTCACCCATCATATTCTAGGATGGCACTACTTTAGCCACTTACTTTTTATTGGCCTACTTATGGAGCCTGGGTTTTGACTTAGCTTTGAACATTCACAGGCTTGTTTTCAAATTGGATTTTTTTGGCAGTATGACCCCCTTCAGATCTTGGCTGGCTTTTTGCCAAATTTATACCTGGGGACTCCATAAACAAGGTACCAATACCAGAAATCTTACCCTGTCCTCACAATTTCTGTCTCTTAGCAACAGATTACAACTTTGCTTATTCTATAGGTTCTCAATTTACAATCTCCCATAATGGTTAACCTGCCCCTAGGCTCCACTTCAGTGAGTAGTGTTTTGCCACAGGCATGATTTCTAATTATATTTGGCAGGCAATAGCACAGTTGTTTGAGAGAAAGGGACAAGGGAAACAGGGTTCTCTAATTTTTATCAGGACTCTGGTGTGTTTCCTGCCTCCTTCCTTTGTATTAATTTTAGATTGGAGCATAGAGTTCAGTTTTTTCAAATCAGCAAGAATAATTATTATTTAACCCTCAGTGGTCCTAGATTGCTGGTTAGAGGTATAAGGGGCTTTCCAGAAAGCTGCTTGCTGTCTTTCTGCTTTCAGACAGGTGAGACTGGATTCAAGCTTGTTCCTTCCTCTTAACTTAGCAGGGTTTCTTTCTAGCATCTCCATGTTTGTATCATCCCAGTTTGTCTGTATGTCCAGAGAAATGGGGTACTATGTTTGATTGGCCTGGGTCATGTGCCCACCTCTGAGGAGGTGGGTTTTACTGGAGAAAGGGGTGAGGGGTGAGAATCCATGCTAAGGTAGATTGCAAGTTACCATTTAATGTTTATTTTTAAAAGAATTTATAGCACTGCATATTAAAATCATTGAATCTAAAACTGAAAATGTATGAGTAGAAAAGATTCTTAGCATCACACCTTCATGTTTAAAAACTGCAACGTGATCTCAAACAGAATGAGTAAGAGCCAGAACCAGAGAACAAGGAAAACAACAGAAGATGTTGTCACCCATCTTCACACCATCAGAAATGCAAGAGCCAGTCCTGTGAATATTCAGTGACTTCCTTAGCTTTCATCAACCTGCAGCTTCTTCCCAACATGTGACAGGTAGAATCTAAATTTCAAAAGTACTTTTAGAAGGTGCGTCAATCAGTGTTCTACCCTACCCATCATTTTCATCTACATATATGTTTTGTTTTTATACTATTATCTTTTTCTAAAATCTCATTTCTAGGT
Source organism: Pteropus vampyrus (assembly GCF_000151845.1). Lineage (NCBI taxonomy): Eukaryota > Metazoa > Chordata > Mammalia > Chiroptera > Pteropodidae > Pteropus > Pteropus vampyrus. Next base: position 4,683,583 of record NW_011888872.1, on the reverse strand, counting down.
TTATATTCACACTTAGTGAATATCAATATTCATAAACTAGAGGATTTCCCCTCTAGTCAAGAGATTTCTGCCAGCTTTGAATCTCTTTCTCCAGAAGCTCTTTTGGCTCCCAACCTGTTCAATTTTGCATCTTGGGTCTTGGAATTGTGGGCCTGGTCCCCTTATTCATGGAGATAGATTGAAAAAAAGTAACTGCAACATTAGGCTAAGTTGTTTTGAGTTTTTTAAAAATAAACTTTTTATTTTGGAGTAATTTTAGATTTACAGAAAAATTGCAAAAATAGTACAGAGTCCCTGCATATCCTTCATCCAGTTCCTCCTAATGTCAACATTTTACCTAGCTAGAAAGCATTTGTCAAAACTAGAAAATCAATTTTGGCACATTACTATTAACTAAACTCCAGACTTTATATGGGTTTCACTAGTTTCCCACTAATAATCTTTTTCTATTCCAGGATCCAATCCAGGATAGCACATTGCATTTAATCTGCTAAATTTTAAAACAAATAATTTTCAAGCATTTCCAGTTAAGCTATAACAATTATTAAGATTGTGGTATTGTAATATTTAAGATAAACTATTCATTAGCAAAAACAACACAAGTCGTCAAGATGCCATGTTCTGTGATTACGAGCACCTCTGGGGAAAAGTCTCTATTATTTGTTTGGCACATTTTAGCTATATATAGTTTCATACATTCACCACAGGATGTAGTTTTCACAGCAGTAAGAGTTGAGAGAAGCGCAAAGAAATTTGAACATTTTAACTTTTAGTGGAAAACATTTTATTCCTCCTAATGTAATTAGTAGAGTTAGGATTTTATTCCAGCGACATGCTATGAAGGTAGTGAAAATATAATTTACGAATACATTACAGGTCTGATCTAATCATCACAGCTTAAGCTACAAATTACCACTGGAACAGATTTTTATCCAACTAACTTCACTAGGGAAAAGGACACTTGCCAGCAAAGCCAAGAGTTCTCTCTAGGAATAAAAAAAAAAAAAACTCTCTAGGAGCAATATCTGGAGTAATTTAGGGAAAAGTGAAAGTTACTTTGCAATTTGAAATAGAGATTTTTTAGATCTATAGAGGCTATCTTAATATAAGAAGACTCCTTTAAAAAATTTACATGTGTCTTTCATTTTAAGAGAAAAATATTGTAGTTATTATAACAAAAGAGTTCTAAAGAATTCTACCTGAAGTCAATTCAGGACTTACCCAATCCAAGAGGAACAGAACTTTGCTTGAATATATATTCCAGCTAGCTCCTGCCACAATTAATATTTATCTTTAGGTGTTGTCATCAATTATAGGATAGTATGTAAAATTCCTGTAGAAGTCTCTTTCTCCATCCCAGAAAAAAAAAAAAATTCAAGACTGATCTTATTTTTTTAAATAAGTTTATTTATTTAAATTAGTTTCAAGTATACAGTACATTGGTTAGACATCTATATAGTTCATAAAATGATCCCCCCAGTTGCTCCCTCCCGCCCTTGGCCCTTCACCTAGCCATCATATTAATGCTAACTGCATTCCCTCTACCATGCTCCCCATCCCCCATCCCTGTGACCAACTATCAACTACTAATTTATACTTCTTTAACACTTCACCCCATTTTCCCAGCCCCCCAACCCCCTCTCCTCTGTCTGTCACCAAATTGTCCACTATATTTGTGAGTCTGGTTTTGATTAGTTTGTTCTTTTTGTTCCTTAGATTCTGCATATAAGTGAAATCATATGGTATTTATCTTTCTTCGTCTGACTTATTTCACTTAGCATAATAACCTCTAGGTCCGTCCATGTCATTGCAAATGGTAGGATTTCATTTTTTTTTTATTGGTTGGTTATATTCCATTGTATATATGAACCATAATTTCTTTTCCAATCATCTGTTGATGGGCACTTATGTTGCTTCCATATCTTGGCTATTGTAAATTGTGCTGCCATGAATATTGGAGTACATAGATCTTTGCGAATTATGGTTTTGGTTTTCTTTGGATAAATACCCAGAAGTGCAATTGCTGGGTCAAAAGGTATATCTCTTTTTAATTTTTTGAGAACCCTCCATGCTGTTTTCCATAGTGGCTGTAGCAATCTGCAATCCCACCAACAGTGTATAAGGGTTCCCTTTTCTCCGCATTCTGGGCAACACTTGTTGTTCTTTGATTTATTGATGATAGCCATTCTGACAGGTGTGAGGTGATATCTCATTGTGGTTTTAATTTGCATTTCTCTGATGATTAGTGACCTTGAGCATCTTTTCATATGTCTATTAGCCATCTGTATTTCCTCTTTGGAGAAGTATCTGTTAAGGTCTTCTGCCCATTTTTTTAATTGGATTGTTCGTTTTTTTTTTGTTGTTGAGTTCTGATCTTATTTTTTAAAACCCAAAGAAAGCAAAGATAAATGAAAAAGCAACAAGAAACAACAAAATATTTTGCCAAACATAGTCTATAAAAAACGAATGCAAATGAAGATATTATGTATTTAGATTTTCATTTAACAAATTGTTTTCTGGAGGAATAACAAATATAATAATTCAAAGAAAGACTGAATACTTATATAGTGCCTTATTGCTTCCTAAGCACTTGCTCATATATAATGGATTGACTAGTTAGTTAACTGGTAACTTTATATTTTAGGCATAGCTGCCATGGATGCTGTCACAAAGTATACAATGTCTAATTGTCCTCCGAAGCCACTTCAAATGTAACTTTTGTGAAGTCTTCTGATTGTTCCCGGACCCTCCATGAATGAAGAATCTGTACTCTTTTCCTCTGTGCTCTCTAGATGCATGATCAATATTACATATTTCTATGATAGCACTTATTGCATTGTCACCTCTTTTAGGCATAACATGTTATTTAACTTTTATCTTCATAGGTTAAGTGGCAGTGTTATGGACTTAATCCAGAGATGGTGTTGCTGTCTTTGGTTTCCTTCCTAGAAAGAAGGAAATAATCATACTCTGCCTTGAGAGGAAGGTATTTAGTGTTTAAGGCTGTAAAGCTACGTAAACCTCAGAATGTGACTGTATTTGGAGATGGGGTCTTTACAGAGGTGGTTGAGTTAAAATCAGATGGTTGGGGTGAGCCCTAATCTAACTTGACTGGTGTAAGTTTAGTCAGATAAGAAATTCTGACGCACAGAGAGACACCAGAGATGAGCATGCACAGAAAAAAGACTACATGAGGACACAGCAAGGCGGCCACTATCTACAAGTCAAGGAGAAAGGCCTCAGAAGAAACTCAACCTGCTGACACCTTGATCTTGGACTTTCAGCCTCCAGTGCTGTGAGAAAATTTATTTCTGTTTAAGTAATCCTGTCTATGGTATTTTGTTACAGCAGCCCTAGCAAATATAGACAGTCACAGGTAAATAGCATATAGTTAGTGCTTAAACATAGTAGTTATGTATAATTGACAGTTATTATATATATACAGTATATCTCATATATAATTTATGCATATGCTTATCAAGTTTTAAGAAGTTACGTCTCTGTGTTCATATCTCTTTTATGGTTGTCTTTAGGTTCTATGAGTGTCTGTTTCTTTGTGTGTTATGCAATCAAGTGAATTATTTTTTTAAAGCTTTGTATTCAAGAAATTTTGAAAGGATTCTTATTCATTACGAAGACTTCTATCATGGATAAAATTGACTCCCTGAGGTAAACAATTTTGTTCTACAAATCAATTCTAAAAACATTTCAGTCAGGTAAAGGGTATACGAAATTTTTAAGATCCAAATTAATTAGAGATAAGAAGCTCTGGATTTAATTTTCCAATTAATTTTTAAATAATTATTTAAAAAATTCATTTACTTTTTTCATAAGACAAATACAGAGTAATAAAACCACAGGATAAAAATCCACAGGAAAAAAACTGGGTTGTAAAATTTTTGGCCTTACTCGTACGACTTGTGAACCTAATGTAAAGTGTAAATGCAATCATATCATTCTCTGTTCTCAACATTTCAAGAGCTTCCAGTCGCATTTAACTTAAGAGCTTGAATGACCTGGCTCCAGATTACCTGTTTGGATTTCGCTTTCTACCTTGTTCCCCTTTCCCTCTGTTTTTTAGCCTCAGAAGCTTCCCTGTGGATCCTGAAACATGCTGAAATAATTCCATTTGCCAAGAGGACTGCTTTTCCTGAGTTGCACGATTCATCCTTTCTCCTTCATTTCATTCTTTACTTCAGTGTCACCAGATCAGGGAGGCCTTCCCTAATCATCTAGCTATAGAACATCCCCTGTCAATCTCCTTACCTTCCCCCCCCCCACCCCAGGGCATCTATTAGTATCTGGTCTTTGTTTATCTGCTTATTGTCTTTTCCCCTCTACCAGATTTTCAGCTCCATGAGGACAGGAGCTTTGTCAACAAATGTTGGTTGGATGGAAATCTGTAGCATTAAGTATTAAAGTCTGAGAAAAGAGCTTGCAATATTCCTTAGTGATATAATGAATACTGGAATGAAGTAGTCAAATAATCCTGAAGACATGTATTCCACTATTGATGGAGTACATTAGGTTGCCCCAGAAATCACCGTATTTATTATTTTGTACTGTGTAACTGACACCTTCAAGGGTGTCTGTTCTGCTCAGAACTTTTATCCAGTATCTTGAAGCCGCCTCTGGTCCTCAGAAATGGATCCTCAGTAGCTATACAGAGGAATGCTGTCCAGTAGAAATATAATGCGCATCATATATTTACTTTAAAGTCTTCTAGTAGTCATAGTCTTTAAAAGTAAAAAGAATAAGTAAAACTAATTTCAATATTTTATTTAATCTAGGGTATCCAAAATATTATTTCAACATCTAATAAATATAATGTAAATACAATTATTAAAATATTTTTTATTGCTTTTATTTAGTGTTTAAGGCTGTCTTCAAAATCTCATAGCACAACTCAATTCAGATGGTAAATTTTAATGATTAAAGTGAAATGCAGTTCTCCCACAATAATAAAGTTGTATTTATTGAAAAAATATTTTAAATTGCTTTAGTTTTAAATTTTACATAATATCAATTAAATAAAATGAAATATTCAGCTCCTCAAATATACTAGCCACATTTCAAGTGCTCCATGGCTACACATGGCCCTTGGCTTCTGTATTGTACAGTGTAGATATGAAGCAGGCAGCTCTGGCTCCTGGCTGTAACTGACTGGAGCAGTAGCAGGCTTCTGACCACAGCACAGCCAATCAGATTTCCCCTCTCAGGAATTTGAATTTTGAACAGAGATACACAGAGACAGAAGTTGGTTCTGAGTCATGTTAATGGCAGAACTCCAAAGCAAAGGTTGTGAACAGCTGTTCTTAGGGTCCCCAGAGCTTCCTTGTCTTCTGTCTTTCCAGAAGCCTGACTGGTGGTTCAGTTCTTCTTTGGGTTTTATGAGATAGCCTCATATATTTCCAATAAGTGTTTATTTTCCTGTGAGCCAGCTCCAGCTGGTTTCTGTTACTTGTAATGACATTAATAAAAAAATGTAAAATGAACAAAAAATCACAACAAATTTCTTTAAAAGGAAATACACAGAACATAATTATGCAGAAGGGTATACATTTATGCAAAACCATTCTGACTACCTTAAAAAATCATAATTGTCCAGGGTGTTATCAACTCTCAACAGAATGGAGCAGGGTGTAGATAATTCAAAACAGTAAATTGATACAAAAAGAGCATCTATTTGATTTTGGAATGCATTTATGTGAATTGGGGGTGGGGATGGGGGCAGAGCAGAAACAAGATACAGCTTCCTAATTGTTTTACAGAGAATTTAATCAGCATGAATTCTCCAAGAATGACGTTGATCACACAGCAGGTGCCTGATAAATGCATGTTGATTAATTGACTTAGAATACACCAGCTGTCAGTAAAAAAATGTGATCCACAATCAAACCATTTGACAGAAGAAAGCCAGGATGGCTTATAAAATTAGTAACAACATGGAATTCTACATGCAAATAATCCAGAGACGGTGTTGCTATCTTTGGTTTCCTTCCTAGAAAGAAGGAAATAATCATATTCTGCCTTGAGAGGAAGGTATTTAGTGTTTAAGGCTGTAAACCTAGGTAAACACATTCTCTAGTCATTTGTTCTGAGTCTCAAATGTGTATCTGGAAGGCCTTTTGATTGTATATACCAAGTCAGTGTGTGGGTGTGTGGATGTGTCTGGGGGAGGGAAGGTGCAATTATAAATGATGGCTCCTGATCCTGGGAAGCTTTGATTTTCCCTCTTTCTTACATCAGATAATCAACATTTTAAGTTTACAGGGTGGAAAATGAGAAGCAAAAAATACCAGGTTTAAATGGGTGGAAGTAAATCTAATTAAGCCTCTAATATTACTAACAGTCTACAGAAAGTAAAGAACGCACACAAGGATACAATCAGCCAAATCCAGAATATGGAAAATTCTATAGAGCGAATGACCTGGATTTTTCAACAAATAATAAATTCTATAATTACACTGTAAATGGCGCAATTACATTTAGAGGACAATGCCACCTGGTAGAACATTACTTTAGGCAGAAGTTTATTGGAGAGATATCTCTGAGGAAGTGAGGAAGGTAGGATTGGACAGTGGAGAAGCTAGTGGAGAAGCTGACTCCAGTGAGGTTTCATCTGAGGCCCCAGTAATTCAATGGGGAGTTCTGGAGTGGGGACGACCCTTCAGCTTTGTCTCAAATTGAGGCTAAGGGGCCAAGCTTTGTATTCCTGCCTCAGCCAGGCATTTGAGATGGGCTGCCTTTTAGCAGGGGGTATAACTTTAGGAGAGGGAGTTCCTTGCACCCAAGGGCTGTTCCCAGCAAGGTATGCAGCTATCAGACAACAGCAGTTAATATTCCCAGTAGCTAGAGGATGAGAATGTTGACCCTTCATGGAACACAATAGTATTCACTAAAATAATGTAAAACAGAAGTAAATCCTGAGAATATAGTGACATTTACCTATTATTCAACCCATAATTTGCCTAATAATGGATATTTTATTAAAAATTACAAAAAATATATGACTTTACCATGAAAGTTCTGGTATTTTATATCAATTGATTACCTTCAGTTATATATTTTGATGCAGGGAAATAAATTATTGTGTAGTATTCACTTATTAAACATCTTCATTTAACCAACATTTCTGGAACTCTGCGAGGGGGCGTATTTTCTTCACTTGGCTCCAACCTCACTGGCAACTCTTTCCTAGTCTCCCCTAATGGCCTCACCTCATCTACAGACTCTGAAGTTTGGAGTTCTTAGGGCTTAGTCCTCAGATCCCTTCTTGTTCTCTTTTTTAAAATCTTACTTTCATTTCCTAAGTGTTCTTATCCAGACTCATGGCTTTAAATATCATGTATACCTTGATGACTCACAATGTTTATCCCCAGCCGGGTTCTCTGAATTCCAGACTGGTATGTTGAGATGCTTACTCGCATCTCTTCTTGGGTATCTAGACACATCTCAAACTGAACATGTCAAACCAAGCCCATAATTTTCTCCCACTCCATCCCCTGCAAAACTGCTTCCTGCTGCAGGCTTCAGAAATCTTGGCAAATAACAGCTCCATACTCTCAGTTACTCATGCCAAAAATCTTAGACCCATTCTTGAGTATTTAAAAAAAAATTTGGATATTATGTCAATTCACTCGTGTATACTTCATTGTGCATCTCTAATTGATAAGGACTTTTTTTTCACATGAACCACCATGCTTATCAAAATTTTATAGCTGTCATTTTATAGTTGCCTTGTTCAAATCAGGATTGAAGGGAGAAAGTAAATTAACAAATAAATATAAAATACGTCAGGTGGTAATCAATACTGCAGAGTAGAGGGGTACAAAGTAGAAGGGACTGGTTGCTTGGCTATTTAACCCATAGTGCACAGGAAAGGCCTCTGACAAAGTGACATTTGAGCAGAGATTAAAGTGTTTTTAAGAGGACATGATCAAATGTGTCATATACTACAATAGGTCATGAAAGGTGAGGATGAGAATTTATCTTTGGATATGGTAACATGAGGGTCACTGGGGACCTTTACTAAAGCTGCTTATGTGGAGTGGTGGGGGTGAAAGCCTGATTAGAATGGGTTCAGGAGAGAATAGGAGAGGAAATGGAATCAGAAAGTATAGACAATTCTGTAGAGAAGTTTTGCTTATAGGGAAGCTGACTACTGGGGCATTGGCTGCAAGAGATATAGAGTCAATGGATGATTTTTTTCCAAATGGGAGCTATTGTAATATGTCTGATACTAATGAGAATGATTCACTAGTGAGAAAACACTGCTGATGCAGGAGCGAGAGATGTTTAACCTGAATCTAATCATTATGAAGCAATTAGGTAAATCTAGAATGTAGGACATTTGATAAAGCAATTGCTGGGCCTTTTCAAAAATGTCAATGTTATGAAAGACCAAAAATAAAGTAGAATAAAATAAAAGCAAGGGACAATAAAGGAAACCAAAGAGCTCTTTCTGTTATATGTAATGAGTGAGCCTTGTTGAATATTGGATAAAAAAATAGCTATAAAGCACATTCTTGGGGATAATTGGGAAAATTTGGATATGGGTTATGTCATTGGTATTATAAAATCGATATTAAATTTCTTGGGTCTGATAATAGAATTGTGGTTTTGTACGAAAATGTCCTGTTCTAGGAGAAACATGCAAGTGGTGAACTGTCATGCTGTCTAAAATGTGCTTCAAAATAACTCAGCAAAAACAAAAGAAATAAAGCGAATGTGGCAAATTTTAACCGTTTCTGAATCTAGATAAAAGGCATTCAGGCATTTATCCTCCTATTCTTTCAACTTTTTCTGTAGGCTTGACAACTTCTGATTATTACATTACAGTCATTTGAACTAAGATTTTCAGCATAAAAGAGATGGACATATAAAATTAAAAAAGCCAAGTAGAACTCTATAATATTATATTTAAACAGTTTTTGAGATGATCTGTAAAGCCCCTGGGGAGAGGAAAATGAAATCTTAGTATCTAATTTTCCCATCAACAATATTTATATAGTTATATCAACGATTGTTAGTGGTTTTCAACTTTTAGAAGCAGCCTATGAACAAAACAGGTAAAACTTATAGTTACTAGAGAAAATATAAATGCCGATCTTTATAATGTGAAAGTCAAGGTATAAGCACAGAAAGCAGAAGGAAGATGGAGAAGAGTTGGAAGAAGAGAAGAACTCACCTAATACAGTGATTTACCAACTAAATCAAGAAATAGCATTGTTCAGAATTAGGGAAGTAACCACTAGAAAGCCTTGAAACAGAAATGATTAAAAATGGTTCCTTCTGAGAAAGCGAATTAGGGGTGGGAGAGGAAGAGGGGGTAGACTATGGTTTTCGTGATAAGTCCTTATTGTTTTTTTCCTGTGTGTGATTATTGTGATAAAACGTTTTAAAATATGGACATTTTAATAAAGCAAAGGAAATGGCTTACAATTCATAATGCCTGGACAAGCAGAACAGAAATCTGGTGTTTAAATTACGTGAGTTTCACAGGGATTCCAGGGTGGAATTGGTTATTAGAAAATCTATCAGCTTGAACAGCCTAGGAGCCTCATGTAGAGCAAGAGGGGAGAGGAGGGGTAGAGGAAGGAGAGGGAAAGCGGAGGAGGGAAAGTAGGAGACGGGGAGGGGAAGGGAAATAAGCTTATTGAAATATAAGGTTTGGCTGTCAGAGTAATTTTGAGAATGGTACAGTGTATTAATCATATTATTCTCTATCCAATGGTGTCTCAGCAACTAGGAGCCAAAGCTCTAGAGAAAGATGGCTATTAATTTAGAAAAGAGTGAAATCCCTGGAGTCTCTGACTGTGAGATGCACAAAGCAGCACTGCTCAGCATCTGAAGGTGGCAGGGGACACTGCTCTCCTCTCAGCAGACTAGAAACTCACGTTGGATAGGTACTAAGAAGGATTCTCCTCAGCACCATGGGATGCCTTGCAGAAGCACATGCACTACCTGGTAAATTTGGAGAGAGAAAGATGAGGTCTTACATTAGTGAGTGTATAGGCTTAGCTGGAAAAATACTGTTTTCTTAATGTTATTTTAAGCCATAGTAGCCACAGCCTGGTGTGGCCTATAAAAACATGATCAGCACAGCTGATTTTATAGCAAAATGCATTAAGGGAGACAATATTATGAGTAAAGGTACATTTAAAAATGGAAACATAAATGCTAATATGGTAAGTCCCAGATATAATCCAACACTAAAATGGAGTTTTGAATTGACAGGAATGCAAGGATAAACCTTTCTGGTTGCAGCATTAAGGGGGATAACATGGGAGCAGATAATACTATTGTTCCCTAATATTTGTTGCCCTGCCCATCAAAGGATTATGTCTACCACCCCAATGCCATCAAGTTTAGCCTCATGACTTGCTTTAGCTTGTGGAATGTATGCAGAAGTGATATAGGCCCCATATCTAAGCAGAAGCTTTAGGAGACATCCTGTGGTTCAGCCATGAGCCAGCGTGTCTCACGTAGAGGCTGCTCCTTCAGTCTACATCCTGGAATGAAGATCCCAGAACAGAGCTCTAGCCAACATGTGCAGTGAATGAGCAATAAACTTTTATTGTTGTACACCCCTGAGATATGGGGGGTTGTTTTTCTACAACATAACTTAGTGAAAGCTAACTAATATACAGTAGAGCATAATCTTCAAACCCTTTGCTACCAATACATATAAAAGCTAGTTGAATTATAACAAACATAATTTTAAATGTATACTTAAACTCCTTCAGGACCTCTAAATTAAGGAGATATTGAAACAAAATATAAGTCCTTGAAATGATGTCGCTTTAAATAGTAATAAGAAAAAAAGAGAAATGTAATAGATTAACCTAAAAATATAGAAAAGGAAATGGGTAATATCTTAAAGGCAAGCAAGAAAAGGGAAATATTAAAAATAAAAGCAGAAATGAACAAATTGAGTAACAGAAAAGCAGAACACTAAACACAAGTATCCGCTGATTATATCTATTCATTTAAAGATTGTTTCTAGACTGTAGCCCCTCCGTTTTGTGGTCTCTCTTACTATTAGGCTTAATTTACCAATTGTCATAGATTTGATGCTCACTTTGAGAAAACTAATAAACTTTTGGTACATAATAAATATCATTTACTAACAACAAATTAAGGTTACATACAGAAACTATCTAAATTCTGAACAAATGTTTAGGCTTCCTTTTAAAATAAGACAATATATTTCCCTATCAGAAACTCTACATCTTGACCATAAAGTTGTCATGATCTAGGTTAGCATTTTTTAGTTGAGGGTTTCAACTTACTAGTGAATTATGAAATCAGTTTAGTGGGTTGAAACTGACATTAAAAATAGAAGAGAATAGAATTGAAAATATCAGAGTACAATACATGTAGTAAAAATAAACACTGTTTCATGAAATATTAGAAGTTTATATAATATATGGGGGGGGGCATGTGTGTCCTAGGTTGAAATCAAACTGTATATCTTAACTGTAGGTGGGCTGGAGTCAAAAAAACTTGAAAGTCATTGATTTAAGTTCCTGTTATCGAAAGTAACATTCAAAATACTTCACAATTGGTAAAGCTTGGGCATAGCCCAGTAAGAACTAAAGCTGGTGGCAGTTTGAGAACAGGGCTCCAGGAAACTCTGCTGTGCCAGGAGTGACCCCTTTTGTTACTGGATTGAGAGTTCCACTCAAGGAACCCTGGTAGCTGAAGCAGTGGGCTTGGGGCAGTGGCTTTACAGGTATTATCAGTTTTATATTGTTGTAGTAACAAATTGCCACATAATGTCTTAAAATTACACTAATTTATTAACTTATGGTACTGTAGGTCAAAAATCAGGCCAGAAATCACTGACCTGAAATCAAGGTGTTGACACAGCTGTATGCCTTTCTGAAGGCTCTAAGGGAGAATCTGTTTCCCTGCCTTTTTCAACTTCTTAAGGCTGCCCATATTCTTTGACTTGTGGCCTCTTCTTCTATTTTCAAAGCCATCAACATTACATTTCCCTCTCACCCGCAGTCACATCTGCCTCTAATCGTGGCTGAGAAAAAGTCCACTTTTAAAGATCCGTGTGTATCACCACACACCAAAATTAACTCGAAATGGATTAAGGATCTGAATGTAAGACCTGAAACAATAAAGTACATAGAAGAAAACATAGGAACAAAACTCAAGGACCTTGGACTTAAAGAAGACTTTATGAATTTGACCTCAAAAGCAAGGGAAGTAAAAGCTAAAATAAATGAATAGGACTACATCAAACTAAAAAGCTTCTGCACAGCAAAAGAAATCATTAACAAGGTAAAGAGACAACCATCCAAATGGAAAAATATATTTGCAAGCAATGCCTCCGATAAGGGCCTAATATCCAAAATATACAAAGAACTCATAAAACTCAATAACAACAAAAAAATCAAACAATCCAATCAAAAAATGGGCAAAGGACCTAAACAGATACTTCTCCCAAGAAGACATACACGTAGCCAATAAACATATGAAAAGATGCTCAACATCGCTAGCTATTAGGGTAATGCAAATCAAAATCACAATGAGATACCATCTCACACCTGTTAGAATAGGTGTTATTAACAGGACAAGTAATAACAAATGCTGGAGAGGATGCAGAGAAAAAGGAACACTCACATACTGCTGATGGGACTGCAAACTGGTACAGCCACTATGGAAAACAGTATGGAGGTTCCTCAAAAAACTAAGAATTGATCTACTATATGACCCAGCAATCCTTCTACTGGGTATTTACTCCGAAGACTTGACAACTCATATCTGAAAAGCTATTTGCGCACCGATGTTCATAGCAGCATTATTCATGGTGGCCAAGACATGGAAACAACTGAAGTGTCCTATGATAGATGATTGGTCAAAGAAGCTGTGGTACATATATCCAATGGAATATTACTCAGCCATAAGAAGAGATGAAATACTGCCATTTGCAACAACATGGATGGACCTCGAGATAATCATACTAAGAGAAATAAGCCAGACAGAAAAAGTTGAAAACCACGTTATCACTTATATGTGGTATATAAACCTAAAAGCAATAAACAAATAAGACAAACAAACAGAGACTCATGGACATGGACAACAGACTAGTGGTTACCAGAGGGGAGAGGAGGAGGGTGGGAGAGGTAGATGGGGTAACAGGGGTTAAATATGTGGTAACAGAAATCTAACTATGAGAGGGGAACACACAATGCAATACTATATATATATATGCTTTACTGTTAAATTGTACACCTGAAACTTACTGGATTTTGTTAACCAATGTCACCATAAAAATAAATAAATAAATAAATAAAAGATCCATGTGATTTGATTAAGCCCGCTAGATAGTCCAGAATAATTTCCCTATTTCAAGATCCTTAATCACACTTGCAAAGTTCTTTTTGCCATGTAAGGTGACACTTTTACAAGTTCTAGAGGTGTAAAGAATTAACATCTTTGGGGACCATTATTCTGCCTACCATGATGGGTATGGAAATGTTTTATTATTTGAACCAACAGTACAGCCAAACCTGTGCATGCTGCCTGAAT
>NW_011888872.1:4473843-4669349 GCF_000151845.1 Pteropus vampyrus | reverse complement strand
TTGGCTCTTGCTACTCAGACAAAAGGAAAGGTTTCTATTGTTTTTCTCCTATTTCCACCTGTACTCTATAATAGCAGGGGCTGGAAGCCTGTAATTCCATTCCCCAGAATCCTTTACCAAATGACTTCCCATCGGGTTTAGCCAATGGGAGTCACTGGTGGGAGAAAAGAAGAAGCCATTCTAGTCTGGCACCAGCGGTAGAGGTGTCTCAATAGCAGATTGGGCACTGGCAAAATGGTGCCCCTTCTGCGAAGGTTCAGTTTCTGTACTGGCCACACAGTAACCCCCAGCAGCAAATGCAGCTGGGAGGCTCCAGGCTAAGAGTGGTGGCAGCAGCTTTCTCCTCTCGGGGTAACATTGCTTCTTTTCTCCCCTTTCTCCTTCAGCCTTCCAACATCTTCGAAACTACTTCCCAGAATTAAATCCCTTTGTATGAACCATGCCCAGCGGTTTCTGTTTTCATTGACTGAACTGATTAGACTGACTATAGACTAAACTAATTCCTAAACTACCAGAGCTTTGGAATAATAAGATGTTAATATGTGAATATAGTGTAATGTTTCTCTGGAAACCACTCCTTCCCACAGACTGTTATCAGGTGTTTTATGCAGTTGTTAGTCCTAAGCACACAAGGCTACACCCAAATGCAATGGATTATGGAGTTTGACTGAGCCCTGTTTCAAAGGTACAAATGGGATATGCAATGTGTAGTTTGGCTATCCTGAAAAGTGGTGATGGGCAACAGTCAAAGTCCTTGGCCTACGGGCAATACAAACACTGTAGCTAGGTTTATCTGCTGTTCAGAGTTACCCTAGACCGAGGTCTCAGGCTCCAGTACTTCCTTGAATATTCATTGAGAATATTTAGTAATTTGCAAGTGAAGATTGTTGGTCAGGCAATAGAAGGTTTAGGTACCTAACTGAAGGTGGAATGGTGGTTTAGGTGCTGTCCTACCTAGTTCTTCATCTGTTTGACAAATATATCCAATAAGTCTCTCTCAAAGTCTATTTCCAGCCTTTGTTTCACAGATCAGGGATAACCTCAAAGGCAATGGTGTTAATTGGAGAGGGTTCCTGTGGCTCCCACTATAAAATTCTCCATTTCGGGACCAGTTGATGCATTTATCTGGTTGAGTCTTTATTTAATGTGTCTCCCCTTGAGGTCTATCTTTGCTCAACACTATCCTTAGAGCATAGGAAAGTGTGACATACATTCAATCATTCAGTCCTTCATTCATTCAATTAATATTAAATGCCTTTTTTTTTTTTGCAACACACTAACACAACAATAACCTCTTCAGAAGTCTCAAAGTTTATGGCAACCGATTCTCAACATTTTTAAGGTTACTTTTCCTCTAACAAAATCTTCCCTATACATGGGGAAGATTCCCTATGCACCCTTGCATGTATAAGCAGAAATCGCTGTTTCTAAAAAGATTTGCAGATATTCTGGAGTGTGATTAGCCTATGTTATCCTAACTCTGATGTAAAGAGTCCTCTGTCTATATATAATAGCCCAGTGCTCTCAGCACCATAAAGTCTCAAAATTTAATGAATGTAACGTGTATGAAACAAGTAGGTATTACTTTTAATTAAGAAAATAGAAAACAAAAGAAACTTCCATTTTGGAGAGAGGAATATAGAATACTTTGAAGAGTTTAGTAAGATTCTTGGAAATAAGGTAAATATATAAAATTGCAAGAACAGTCATATGTACCAACAATATTCAGTTTGAAATAATTAAAAAGGAATCCTAACTTAAAATAGCAGCAGACATGACTATATGTTAATGACCTTTAATGGAAACTATATCACCAATACAAAGAAAACTAGAAGATTTTCCTGAAAGATACTAAGTACTAGAAAAGTGGAACCATATTTTAGAAGACCAATTACTATACTTAAAGCAATTAGGCAAAACCCCATAAAAATATGTTAGAACTTGACAAAACAATTTTGAAATTTATCTGAAATAAATGGGTAAAAATAGCTAATATCCTTAGCCATCCTAAAAAATGATCATATATTACATTAATTTTTAAAATGACATAATCATATAAAAATAGATAAATAAAAAGGATTGTCTGTTTTATATTATTTCCTGAGTTGACATTATTTTGTTAGCAAAATTTTTTCCTAAGAAACAATGCAAAATTAAATTTTATATCATAAACTGTGAGTTGGTAGGGACCAGGGTAATAAGATTATATTTTATCCAGATGCTCATCTCAGTTACTGATCTGAGTGAGGTGTAGTATCTCATATTTGCTCCTTCCTGAAGCATTCTTAAGTCACCTCTCTCACTTGTCTTAGAATGGCCTCCATCACCAGACTCAGTAACTTTATAGAAACTTGAGTTCTTTTAAGTATCTAGCCAGTCCAGTGTTTCAATGTTTCAATATCTGGATTCCAGTCACAGATAATTTCATTTAAAATCAGCTTTTGGTATTTTATATTTAGGCAGCTATCATTAGCCTCAACTATTGAAGATTATGACTCAAATAATTATTTTATTAAATGATGAAACTTCAGCTTCAAATGAATGGTTGTTCCAACCTCTCTAAAAATAGTACTTTCCAATTTGTTAATTGAAAAATAATTCACTGAAATTATTCTTTGATCCTATTAGGTCACTTGAAACCATACAACTTTTCAAGTATACATTCAAATTGCTCCTAAAGAAATACAAGAGGCAACACATGCAGTATTGTTACAAAAATATAATCCCCAAATCTTAGTTTTAATAATAATGGAGCCAGACGTGGATACTACATGTAAAACTGGTATGTACTAAAATGCATATTCTTAGCAAGTTTAAAGTGTAATTACAGTAATGTATTCAGTAAAATGGCTTCATCTTTGAAAAGCAGTTCAATGATATGGCTGCAATTTCCATACTAAAGTGCCAATTCTATTCTTATAAGTTCTCATTACAAATTTTTTTTGAAATTCTTGATAATTTTTTATCCGTGACTGTTTTATTGATATCCATTACTACACACGGCAAAATGTTCATGTCCAATAATTAAATCAAATCACTTCTTTTTTAAGGAACTGACAAAAACTCAGTAGGTTTGCATGCAAAATTACAAAGACTCCTAATGGCAGAGCTCAAAGCATGTAAACAAAGGGGAACAACAATAAGAGCAAAATGTCAGTGACAGGAAAAACAGGTATTTCTCAGAATGGCAAAAGAAGGTAGTTCAGATGGAGGTAATTATTAAACTATTTTAAAAATGAGTGGAAGTATAAATAATTTTGGAGAAGTGAGCAGAGACTAATAATGATTATCAGTTGTCAAAATATTGGCCAAGTGAAATTTATGTCTTTAGTGGTGAAAATATTCTGGGTTTTTAGTGCATCATACTTTGAAGCTGTACTGTCTAATATGAAAGCCACTAGCCTCACGTGTCTACTTAAATTTAAATTAATTAAAATAAAATAAAATAAAAATTCAGTCCCTTACATATACTAGCAATATTTCAAGTCTTCAGTGCCACAATGGACACAGGGACGTATGAAAACAGAATGTTTCCATCACAGCAGAAAGTTCTGTTGAACAATGCTGTGATCCATCATGAGGAGAGTCATAATGAAGCTTTATCAATATTATTCATCTAGAATTTTACCACGACTACTTTTTTTTTATTATCCAAGCCATGAGTTACTTCTAGATACAAGATATATATCTAAATAAAACAAGGATCAAATTCTTTATTGCTTTTTTTCCTCCCTCAAGAAAGACTTCCTTGGAATATTACTATCTACCAGCACCTAAGAAATACAACAGCTTATTGTGAAAAAATATACAGGCAGCAACTTTTGACTTGGTATAACATTTCAGATACTGAATCACTAGGCGTAATTTTATTCTTTTGATGATTGAGCAGAGCACTAGAGAAAAATAAAGGATTTTGTCTGCTTTATGTAATAGTATAACCCACAATACACCTAGATAGAGATAATTTTTTATAATGGGTTCAGTAGGCATTTCTTTAACATATTGAGGTAAGAAAAATAACCTTTATTACAGTTCTTTTCGGTTTTGAATTATAAAACATCTCTAATATAACCATTTATTTATTTTTGTTAAAATTTTTTTTAAAAAAGCATTCTTTTCAGACATGCTTTAGTAATAAAGATAAAAATCATTACATATTTACTCTGGAAAATAAAGAAAATTATCGGATGTTATCCAATTCTTTTATAAACTAAACATAGTTCTGTCCCTATAATCCAGTAAAAATATGACATATCAAAAAATTTTATAGACAAAACTTACCTGTGAATATTAGACATGAAACAAAAGGCTAGCAAATCTAGTTCAAAATACATTAAAACTTCAACCCATTGAAGTCAAGGGGAATTTACCCGACTAAAAAGCTGGCAATATAAGAAAACTTATTAATAAAATAATAACAACGGATTAAATAAGAAAAATCATGATCTTCTCAGTAGATGCTGTAAGGCCATCAGATGAAATTCAACATCCATTTATATTCTTAAATATATTATTATATAAAATTAAAATAAACACAATAGTATCTATTCCAAATAAAAGGTCAATTATATAAAGATATATTATTAATCATTATAAAATATTTTATATTTTGTCATTTTTAGCCAATGTATGAAGTATGAAACAGAAATAAGAGAAATAAACAGTGTAAAGGAAAACACAAGAATTTTATGGTATTTTTCAGATTATATAATTGCATAGCAATATTAAAAAGAACTAATTTATAGGTATTTCTTAATAAAAAATGGAGATTAAACATTAACTCTGCAAAAATCAATATATTTCTGCAAAATCATCAAAATTCAGTTCAAATATATGTAAAATAAACCCATTCCTAAGTAATATTCTTAATGAGTGATGTGGGTGATCTCTATAATGAAAACTGCAATTCTTACTGAGAGATCTAAATGGAGACTTATGTAAATGGGGAAAATATCATGTTCTTTCATGGGAAAATTAAATGTCATAAAGTTCTTGATTTTTTTTCAAATTAACTTACAGTTCTGATGCATCTCTAATTAAAATATTATTTTTGGTGGCCTTTAGAATGATAATGAAATTCTCAGGAAAAAACAAAAATTATAAAAGATATTTTATCTGATAAAATACATCAGATAATGAACTACATTACTATTAGATAATTAAATATATTAATATAGTTTAAAACAATGCCTTTGATTAATCCCTTCCACTCTCAAATACTAATAGGAAACCAAGTTCCTTAAGACCTCTGGGCCACCCTGAAAATTATTTCTTCTTCTCCTTTTTTTCTGTGGTCTGCCATCTCGTGGCCTGAACCAACAACTACGTTTTCACTGTGGCAAGATGCCTAGGGTTGGCTGTTGCTGCTCCTTTAGTTTACACTTTTTCTCCTTAGCCAAGGAATTAGAGGTGAGTGCCTGGGTCAAAGGGCACTAAATGACATCTTCCAATCTTACTTAAAAGCACTCCTATATTAAATGACATGATGTTTGGGTTTGGCAAAAAATTGACAACTGCTGAAGCATGGTGCTTCTTTTGTGTATGTTTGCGAATTTGTATAATAAAAAGTTAAAAATAGAAACAAAACACAAAATTATTGTTCTCATGATTATAAATGGCCCATTATTACATGGAAAAAAATCTTCAATCTCATTAACAATTAAACTTAGGCAAACTAAAGCGACTAAATTTTTTTACCTTTAAGATAAAAAAAGCATTAAAATACATAATTTTTAGTACTGAAAAGGTTTGAAAAGTAAACACTTAATCTTTTGGTTAGAGTACCAGTTAGTACTGTCTTTTGAACAGCAATTTGGTAACACTGATGAAAAATTTTTTTGTTCCAAGAATTTTATATCCTTATACACAGAATTACACTTCTTTTCAGAAACTACTCAGACAAGAATGCAAAAATACATGTACACTGATGTTTATTACAGCACTGTTTAAAGAGCAAAATATTGGAAATTAGCATGAATAAGATATTCATTAAATAAAGGTGCATCTATATAATGAAATAACATGCATCAATTTAAAAGAACAATTTCTTTGTATTAATATTGAAAGATATCCTTGCAAAATGAGGTAAAAACAAGTTGTATGAATGGGAATGGCCTCATTTTGGCTACAGAAGATAATATTTGTTAATATGTGCATTTAAAAAAATCTGGAGGTCAATAAGCACAGAATTACAGGTTTGTTTTTTTTTTTAGGAGGTAAGAAAAATAGGAGACTTTCACTTTTTTCATTGTGTACTATGATGTCTGGGTTTTTCTCAATGTACATATATTAGTTTTCCAACATAAAAAGAAATAATGATAAAATTCAAAAATGAATAAGTAAAAGAGTGTTTCCCTGATATCTTTAAAAAATGTTCCATTATTAAGCCCAATTCCCTACTGCTTCGCACATCAGGATGGTTCCCAATCAGGATGGTTCCATCTCTTCTGAAGGTAGAAAGGCTTTTGTCATCATTTTTAGTTTGAGAGTCTGGATCTCAGTGTCCTGGGCTCCAAGTATAAATCTTTAAATTTTCTTTACCATTTCTCCCAGAATATTCTAAAAGGGACTAGAGTAAATAGGATAATATCTGGCTTCCTTACATACCAGAATCCCAAACTACTAAGTTTATCAAGCTCAAACTAGTGGCTTTCACAGTGGGTGCACAAGATGATTCACTGGCACTCAGGGGAAAAGTATTAGAATTTCAACCTATATATTCTTATCTCATACTTTGTTAATTTCATTTTTTTTTAGTTTTTAAAAAATTATTATACAATTGTTTATATTCACATATGTATATGTACATGTATGTAGTTCTTATGAAATACATATTCACATATTAAGGCGAATAATAAAAAAGTTTTTACTGATGAAGTATCTGGTTAAAAAAATTTAGAAGCCATTAATCTAGGCTACAGATGCTTTTAAGAGAACTAAAAGCAGGTCTAAGTCAATTATAAACATGTTCTATAAATTAGTCATCCTTCCCAAATTCACCAGTAAAGGAAAAAGAAAACAGGAAAATAGTTGAGAAAACATAATGGAAGACAAATGCAAGAGTCATCTTAGTAGGCAATAAAAGGTAGACAGAAAGAAAATAAAACAGGAAAATTATCTACACATACATAAATAAAACAATGAAAACAAACATAATAAATAAATAAAGGGAGATGAAATAAAAAGAATAATTTACAAAAGACCCTGAACATTTAGAGATGAAGTGAAAGTAAGCAAACTGTCATATAGTTGGAATTTAGAATGTACCATATCCAGAGCTTTTTATTTCAGTGTCTAGCATAATGCTTGGCACATAGTAAGCACTCAAAGAATAAAGCAAAGATTTTAAGCTATGTCATTTACATCAAGTAAATGTGCTTAGCCACGATTTGAAAAGTCATTGTATTTTTGTTATTTCTTTGATGCTATTTTAAATCAAACTGTTGAATATTTTATAGACATTGAGGAATAGAAAACAAAAGACATTAAAAAGAGAATGGAAATTCTGTGATACATTAAACATCTAAAAAGTCAATGGAGAACTTAAAGATATGGCAAGTAATTATTTTCCAACCCATGGAAACCTCCTCTCTATCCTTTTGCTGTTATATAAGCCAAATAATCAAGTAAGAATATTTGCAAAGAACCTATAATTTAGAACTTCTAAAAAGTCTTGTTATAGCTAGAATAAAAGCAAGCTCATTAGTAATGTTGTATATGTTCTATAAATTACATACGAAAATGACACTTCCATTGAATCAGTATTTTTAGGCCTATTGCTAATAATAACTTTAAGCCATCTGATCTAGAATGCAAGCATTTTTTGTTAAAGTTAAAAGGAAAAATTTGCTCTGCCAGTAGTCACACCTTTATTCTCTCCCCCAGGGGCAGAAAAGAGAAATGGATTATTTGTAGGCAAATGTGAGGCAGTATATACTGAGATCACCATTTACATATTCATCAAATATTTGGGGTTCTCTTAGTGCCAAGTCTTGTGTTGAAATTGGAGATACATTTGTTAAAGAGTATGCTTCCCGGGGAACTCACAATCATTTTTCTAGTCTTCTCTTGATTAAATCTAAATTTTCTAAATTATCTAAGATATATTTGTGTGTGAGTATGAATATGTAGACTCATGGATGTAAAACAATAATAAAATGGAAAAGAATTACTTAACATTAAACCATGATTATTACAGAATGCACAATACTTTCTCTTAAAAAATGATTCTATAGGTACACATGTCTTTAAAAACTGCATACTGTGTGATTTAGAAATTCTACTTATTGGAATGATAAAGATTAGGTGCAAAGATTTAGTTATAATGATGCTCACAGTAGAATTATTTTTTAAATAGTGTAAGAAACAGCCTAGATCAATACAGGCTTGTTTAAATAAATTGTGTTATATTTACACAATGGAAAAGTAGGTGCTATAGAGTGAGTTGTTTGCGTGCCCCTAAAATTGTTGAAATCCTAACCCCCAATGCAATCATATTAGGAGGTGGGGACTTTAGAAAGTAATTACATCACAAGATTTGAGCCCTCATAAATAGGATTGGTGATTTTATAAAAGAAACCCAAGACTTTCTTGCTGCTTCTACCTACGGGGACACAGAGATTAGATGGCTGTCTATGAACCAAGAAGCGGACTCTCATCAGACACCAATCTGCTGACTCCTTGATCTTAGATCTCTCAGCCTCCAGAACTGTGAGAAATAAATTTGTTTATAAGCTACCTAGTACATAATATTCTATCACAGCAGCCTGAGTTGAGATCATGTAGAAATGTTTTGGCAAGGAAAATTAAGAAGGATCGTGTAGAAATGTTTTGGCAAGGAAAATTTCTGTGATGTATTATAAAGTGAAAATAGGAAGTTACCATGTTGCTTAAGTATCAAGCACAGAGAAATGTAAGCCCTAACTTTGCTCTGTCTGACCCTGGGCAAGAAACTTGACCTCAGTCTCAGTTTCTCATTTGTTATGGGCTGAATTGTGTCCCCCTAAATTTATAAGTTGAAGTCCTAAGCCCTAATACCTAAGAGTTTGACTCTATTTGAAAACAGGGCCTTCAGAGGGGGTAATTAAGTTAAAATGAAGTCTTTAGGGTGGGCTCTAATCCAATATGACTGTGTAGGGAAGGAAAAAACCTTTCTCTACCCTCTTTGGTTTAGTAGCCGGGGCCTGTGAATTAAACTGACAAAAGAGAGATTAACAGGAGAGAAGGCACAAAATTTTATTAATATTTAAAATTTTATGTGTATGGGGGCTTCACAGAAAAAGAAGTGAAAAAGTCAAAGAACAGAAAGACTTGGGGACTTACCATTTTATCAAAGGGTGATAAATTGTGGAGAAGTAGCTAGCCAAAGGAAAGAGGATTTGGGCTCCTAGGACTAATAAATTGTGTGAGAGTGATTAAGAAATATATGAGAAGGGGTTAAGATAATTTCTAATAGAAGATAAGGATTATTTTAGTAAGGTCTGTTCATGCAGACTCATCTCAGCATTGACTCCTCATTGCCAGTGATGAGTGCTCTCCTCTCATCTTGTCTTCCTGGTATATGGACAGTACCTTTCTCATGGGAAATTTATGTTCTCCTTTTATGTAGGTAGGGGGAGAGCAGAGAGCTCTTTCTGTGCCTGCTGTTTCTCAGCTGCCTTCAGCTCAAAACAATCAATATACCAAAGTGGCATATTAGGGGGTATCATATCCTAATCTCCTTCAACTGATGTCATTATAAGAGGAAATTTGGATGCACGTGGGTTAAGAGAGAAGAAGATCATGTGGGCACAGCAAGAAGGCAGCATCTATAAGCCAAGGAGAGAGGCCTTAGATGAAACCAACCCTGCTGACACCTTGATCTCAGAATTCTCATTGTCTCCAGAACTATGAGAAAATAAAATTCTGTTGTTTAAGCCACCCAATCTATGATGCAGCAATCCTAGTAAACTAATTCACCACCTATAAGATGGGAGAAAACTTTAATACCATCTTTACCTAGCTCTCAAGGTTGCTCTGAGTCAAACAGATTTTTAAACTATTAAGTACTGCATAAATGTGAGTAGTTGTTATTCACATGGTCCCTGAAAAACCTGGAGGAATACAGTCATATTATTAAGATTGGACATTTCAACCCTTTACTAAGGAAGAGGCTCAGTACTCACACAGAGGATGGGGAGAAACATGAGATTTCAGTAGGACTGCAGTAAAGAATACAAATGACTTGTCAGTGAAAGGAGTGAGGCAAAATAAAGAGAATGGTTTCTTATACCCACGCTGCAAGTTGTTTTAAAAAAAAAAAACCAAACAAACCTAGATTATATATAATAATAATAATAGCTAATATTTACTGAGCATTTACTACCAAACATTAAACCTCCTATCAACTTTATGGTAAAAGTACTGTGGATATGTGTGTGTGTGGGGGGGTGGGGGTAGTGTATATATGTTATCTATTTCAGTCTCTGTTACAACATAGATCCTCAATGTGAAAATTTGTTCATATGTAGTAAACAGCAATAAAACTGACAAAATGCAAAGTGATTTTTCAAGAGATGACTATGTTTGCACTACTGCAAAACATGAAAACCACTACCTGACTGAATGAATGAGAGTTCTGGCAAAATATACAACACCCACGTACCTCATCTTTCTACTCTTACACCAATGTACCCAAGTGCATTGCCCTAAGACGGTGTGCACTGTTCTTCTGAGTTTATTTCATGATAAACATATTGAATACATCATATTAAACCTATATAAGCATCCTGGTTATAAGAATCCCAAGTAGTGAATAAAAAGAAAAGTCCTAAGTTTTAGGAGAAAATCGCAATGTTTTGAAATAAATAAAGAGAACTTATAGGCCTGAGGGAACCCACATCGCTCACATTTAGAATAATGTTGAGAAAATAAATGAAAAAAGAGCTTGTGCATCCCACTAATCATCTGTGTCTAGTGGAATTGGAAAGCACTTGGAAGAAATTGCAGATAAGGACTCTAATGCCAAGTAATGCTGAATGCAGTTGAATAGCACTTTGTGGCCTCTAGGCTCAGTAGAAACCATACAAGCAACTTCTTTATGAAAAGAGGAAATTCTCAGAACAAATGTGGGATTTCCATTTTAGGCTGGTTTAGGAAACAGAAAAACAGAACAACAAACCAGAGTATCCAACTCTGGTATCACATTATTTTAGTCTAGAGATGATGATATCCTTGTGGCCTTTTCCCTTTCCTCAGTAATTAAAAAATCACAACACTTTACCACACTCATTTTCAGCAAACAGTGTCTGGAACATGGCTATCCACTAAGGAAAATAATTAACTTATTACCTCTCGTTTTGTCTATATAAAAAATATATAATTTCTATATGGTAAAAGACACAAAAATCTTCTAAATCAGAAGTCAAATTATAACATGTGACAAAGGGTTAACATTCTCAATGTGTAAAACTCTTACAAATCATTTAGAAAAAAAAAAATATCCCAATAAGAAATGGTCAAAGGATATGAAAAGATAACACAGGAAGAAATACAAGGTAGTCAATATGAAACAGTACTCAACCTCAAATTTTAAAATGTAAATTAAAATTACGCATTTTTAACCTAGCAGATTGGAAAAGGCATTTTTAAAAAAAGATTAAAAAAAATAGGTTCAGTAATTTTCCCTTCGGGAATTTATTAAAAGGAAACGAGACTCATATTCAAAAACATATGTGCAAGTATGTTCATTACAGAACTATTAATGAGTTTAAAGATTGAAGTAATTTAATCTAGCAATTGAGAATGGTCAAATAAATCAAGATATAAACTTTCATTTAGCAATTCTGCTAGCATCTACCTACTTGGAAAGGCCAATAAAGTCAACAGTTCTTAGCGACAGAGACATGTTTATTTCGGCAGTTTGCAGAATTAAATAATGGTGCAGTACGCCTACATCAAGGGAATTTTTTAAACTGTACACTAATGATCACATTTACGTAACCACGTAAGATAATGTGTGTATACACAAAATAAAAATGGACTAAACGGTAGTTTATAGAACACTATGCAGTTTTAAGGAATGGAGTTTTATATTTTATCTTAAACTATGACTTTATTAAAAGTGAAAAATGCTCCGTAACTGTGCATATAATGACCCGTTACGTATACAAGGTTGTTTGAAGGTAATTCTGGGACGCCAAGCACCTTTAGTATGGACTTCCATCTAAATAATTGATTTGGTGTTATTTGACCTAAGATTTGGTTAAGCAAACACTTATTTAAATGAATAACTTTGATTTTGTTCTTGAAAAGCTCCTAATTCTAGTTTTTTCTATCTATGCACGAAAGGTTAAAGACCTATCTCAAGCTACAAGAAGCAAAGGCTGCAGAGCCAATCAGCAAGTTTCACAAAGCTATTTTGCTTGGCTTTGTATTTTCAAACAACCTTTTGATTACAAACGCTTCTGGGCCAGCAGGTCTGAAAATGGTTGGCACTTTAGCTGAATTCGAAGCCCTTGAAGCCCTTTTAGTCGGAGACCAGCTCATTACCGGAACCTCAGTACGCCATGCTAAGACTCAGCTTCCACGCACTTACTCTGAAGAGGGAACGTCGAGAGTCCTCCAGCCAATGGCTACACTTCTACTCTCAGCCCCAGCAACTCCAGGCCAATGGGCGGAAGGGTATCTTTTGATCCGCTACTGTTCTTTTCCAGCCAATCGGAAACGTTCTTCAAAAGCCCCTCTATAAAATGCGCAGGCTCCAGGAAAGCAGGCTTCACTTCCGGGCGGCTGCCCAGGGCGGCTGCGCGTGTTGCCATAGCGACCATTTTACGTTAACTGGTTTGCGGCTTTCGCCCAGCTGGCGGGGAGGCCACGGGGCCTGCTTTTTCTTTCCCGACACCGTCTAGGCACCTTGCGGCCGAAAGGTCTTAATAGGGTCCGGGGATCTGGCCTAAGATTCTGCGGCGCTCCGCGGGGGCAGGATGGCTGCGGAAGAAGAAGATGAGGTAGAGTGGGTGGTGGAGAGCATCGCGGGGTTCCTGCGAGGGCCGGACTGGTCCATCCCCATCTTGGACTTTGTGGAGCAGAGATGTGAAGGTAAAAGCCAAGAGCCCTAAGCGACAATCTCTCCTCGCCTCTCTCACACCAGCGGTCAGCAGGGAGGTGGACCCCACAAAACATCTTCATCTCTTAGGTCTCCACCTTTATCGGGCAGGTTTAAAGCTGATTTGTAGGAGGTTATTGCTGTCACTACGCCAATGTTTTCTTTCACGGTACTGAAAACGGGGCCGACACTGCCCTCCCTCAGGGCCCAAACACACGTCCGAAAAAACATTAAACTTTAATCCTGTGTTGAGTCTCATACCCATCCTGCACGTTTCTGCCCTGGGCAAGTGCACTGTTTGGGTGGGCTTCTTCAACAATTTCCCGTGACTTAGGAAGAGAGGTGTCAGTTTGCCTCTGAGTTCCTTCTGATCCCAAAAGTTGACCTCAAAGAGGGGCCTGTGAATACTCCTGCAGGCCCAGAACCGGTGATCCCGGTGTATTCTCTTTATTGAGCCTACTGACCCTCGGCTATACCCAAATGGGTGGTTGTTGGGGGGTATCTTCTACTAAATTAAGTATATAAACGTAGCATAATATTACTTGTGAGAGAAAGGCACCTCCAGGTTCTGATCTGTTCACGATTGGAGTTCTGCCTTCAGTCCTTGGAGACAAATTGGAGCCCATTCGCAGAAAAGGACCCAGAAACCATGCCATGTGAATGAATGTGGTTGTTCAGCCAGGCAAGACTTTGAGGGTAGTAATATCCATGAATTGTTTGAATTTCTGTCTTATGTTGGAGGGATTAGATTTGTAAAGTTCAGTGGGATAGAGCTAGGGTCAGTGGGTACAAACTACAGGGAAACAAATTTCTATAAAGAAAGTGTTTCTTAACAATGTATCCCAGATAAATTAGCTTGCCTCAGAAGGTAATGAGTCCCCCAGGCACTAGCAGTGTTTGAATGGATCTGACAGTAATTAAATGGAGATTTTATAGAGGAATTCAGCTATCAAGTGGCTGGTTATCTTGGATGACCTTTTAAGAGTCCTTTCATCCCTAAGTTTTCATGAATCTGATAGAGATGCAATTTAGTTGACCACTGAATCTTTTCATTACATTCTCACTGCTATAATCAAAATTCAAATAATATATATTGTTTATACAGGTAATTTAAGAAGTTAAAAGTAACTTATTTGTGCTCTTTTTAAGAATTTAAAATGCTATTGTGAGAGTGATGAAGCATGTGGAATTCTGACCTCCTTTAGTAGAAAAAAGAAATTGTCGCTTTTTGATTTCATTTACCCCCATGGAGACTAGATGCTGAAATGGAAAAATATTAAACATTGTTCTTCTCTTTATCCCCAAACATCTAAAGTGGTTGCCCCTCTGTAATAATGCACCTGTAATTTTACAGGGAAGCAGTAATCGTCAACCTTCTAAACATGTAGTGTAGTAATTTGATTTCAGAATTAGCTGAAAACAGCTTCTGTTTTGCATGTAAGCCCAGTGTTATATACAGCAGATGCCAGAGGAAATGGAAGTAACATCCCAGTGACACTTGAAATAACAGTGTTTATACTTCACTGACTTGGGGTTGTCAGTGTGCAATTTTCCACCTCAGATAATTTAAAGATTAGTTTCGTACAACTTTGTGATAACAGCACTTATTTCAACAAACATTTATTGAGTGTCTTTGGGCCAGAATCTGGGGATAAAAGATGAATAAAACCAAATCTTTGTGCCTGAGAAATTTATAATTTAGTGGGGAAAAAAGGCAAATAAATGTGATTTAAATATAAAATAGCAGTTGCCATAATAAAGGTAGGGACATGGTGCTGTATTATAAGAGTTCAGAGGAAGGATCTAACCAGCTTAGGGGTTGGGAGTGGGTAGCAGCAGGTCATGAAGAATGTGCCACTTACAGTGTCTTGAAGAATGGTTGGGAGAAGAGGGGCCAGGTAAAAGCAAAAAAAATCTAGGACTGGCTTGAGCAAAGGCATGAGGGTTTGACGCACCATGTGTGTTATATTTGGTGGTATTCCAAGTAATTTTGTATTGTTGAGTGCAAAGTTGGGGTTTTGGAGTAATGAGAAATGAGATTTAGGATCCAGTCTTGGAGGGTTTTGTCTGGCCTTCTAAGGATTTTGTACTTATTTTCTAGGCAAAGAGCAGTCATTGAAGAGTTTTAAATCCAAAATTACAAAAGTTAGTTTTGTAAAAAGTTAGTTTTATTAGTTTTCAGAAAGTAGTCTTTTTGAAAGATGATTCAAGGGAAGATTCAAAAAGCGTTTATTATTTACAATTCATGAATTTGTCCTGTTTCCCTAGTTAGGTTGTAGCTTCTTGAGGGAGTGTACATCTTTCTAATCTACATTGTTTCACATGTATGATCATTCAGTAAACATTTGTTTTGGTTTTATTTATTTTAACTTCTTTATTTATTGATTTTTATGTAACAAAAATGTCCTAGTCATTCTCAGTAAAATTTGCATCAGCAAAAGTCCAGTACAATAAAATAATCTGGAGCCTGTTGTAAAAAGAATTAATATTTAAAAACTATCGACAATAAAAGTTTATAAAGAAATCGTTGACTTATATTGATTGAAAAGTAGCAAATTTGTGTTTGTCTTACACATGAAGTAGATCTTAGGTAGGAAAAATAACTTGTTTACAGTTAACACTATATATACATGCACATATACAAATATATGTACTTGTAAGTACAGGTACAAATATCTATTTGTAAGACATAAAGAGTGGACTTTTATATTTGCATTAAGGAAAAGATTTATCTTTTTACACTGTGAAATATTTTTCTCTTAAACTTAGTTTTTGATGATGAAGAAGAAAGCAAATTGACCTATACAGAGATTCATCAGGAATACAAAGAACTAGTGAGTATTTTTTTACTCATTTTAAAGGTAATTAGAATAATATTAATTTTAGCTTTTCTAAATTAAAAAAAAAGGATTTATTCATTAAAATTTTTAATTTAAAAAAGTTCCATCTACCTTAATAATACTACCATTTGCAATCAGGCTCTAAGGGTTCTTTGAGCATCTCATCCTTATGACTTCTCTTATCTCTTCTCTAGAATCTAAGGAATGTATTTAGATCAACTATGTTAAGGGATCTTGCATCTAATCTTTAAATTTTATTCTTATTTTTCTGCTGATGCATCCAGGGAAGCGTTAATTATTGTTAGTCATGGTTGTTTTGTGAGTTTTAAAAATGACTCTGGGTAGCAGAAGAGTTGTATCATCAAACTTCATAATCCTTACTTCAGTTATTTCTGGAAGAGGAAATAAAATTTCATTTGACTCTTCAAAAATTTTAACTTTTTGTTGTTTGCTTTTTCAATCAAAGACGTTGTCACTGCCATGTAGCATAATTTTATATTTAGATTAATAATTGCAAACAAGCATTTGATTATACTTCTCTAAACTCAGTACTTAACATAAAAACTGTCATTTGGAATTTTTTAATGTAAATTATAAAAGTTAAACTTTCTTTTTAGGTTGAAAAGCTGTTAGAAAGTTACCTCAAAGAAATTGGAATTAATGAAGATCAATTTCAAGAAGCGTGCACTTCTCCTCTTGCAAAGACCCGTACATCACAGGTTTTTGCTTTTGCGTTATTCTGCTAACATAGTTTTGACAAAAAATGCTCAGCATTTTACTTAAATTTGCTATGTTTGATTGTCAAAGTATAATATTCCAGACATTGTAAGAGTGAAAAGCTAATTCATCACATATGGGTTCTTTTTTATAACTACCTTTAGTAATGATAATTTGAGGCATTAATGAACTAATGCAATTAAAAAGGTTTCTGAACTCAGAACTATAATAGATCACAGGGTTTATCCAAACTACTGTTTTATTTATATAGATCTCTTGACAGTTTTGCAATTGCCCCTTTTTTAATCTTAGCAGATCCACAGTACACAGTTCCTGGGGCTTCATTCTCTTGGAACTACTTTTATTATCTTATTAGTTCTGCAGTACAGTGCTGGGCTGAAGTAAATATCATGTATTTATAATCAATATTTACTGAGGGCTCAGTCTAGCTGCTGTTTTAATATATATCAAAACACTTGTTATATATTATCTCATTTAATTTTCCTGACACTCCTAAGAAATTGGTACTATTTTACTTCTCTTTAGAAATGAGAAAACTTATGCACAAATATTTTAAGCAACTAGTGCAAAATCTACAGCTAAGTGAGTAGTAGAGCTGGGGTAGTAGTAGAGCAGAGGCTGAGGCTAGGGATACTTTACTACTACCCAAATAGCTTTCTTCTCAAAGAGTTGATTGAGCTTTCCAGCTTCTACCAAATGAACTTTATGTAATTCCTTAGATGATAGGATTGTCTATGATGTGACCCCAAATTATATTTTCAGCCTTATTCTCCTGTTATAGTTCTCCAATACATTACGTACTACACTACTACAGTCATTCCAGGCCCACTGACTCTTATAAGCATCCATGCACTTGGCTTTGCTGATGCTAATTCCTTTACTCTGGAATGTTTGGCCCCCACCTCCCCCTCAACCCCACCATCCTTTCCTTACCCAGAAAAATCCTTATCATCAGGGCCTGGCTGAAATATCACTTCTATTTTTTTTTTTTTAATTAAAATTATTGGGGTGACATCAAATAGGATTCAAGTATACAATTCCGTAATATGTCATATGTATATTGCATTTTGTGTTCACCACCCCAAATTAAATTTCCTTCCATCACCAAGTATTTCACCTCCTTGATCCCTCTAAGTCCTCATTCTGCCTCACAGGGCACTTCTACATTTTTGGTACTCTGCCTTGAATTATAGTTTCTTATAAGTCTGTCTGCCTTATTAGATTGTAGATTCTTTGAGTTGTTTTTAGTACCTTTGCATTCTCAGCATCTAGCACAGAGATGAAAACCTAGTTCCTAGTAGGTAGTTCTTAGTAAATGTTTGTTAAATTATCTTTTTACTGTGGTTTAGAAGAGATTGCTTTGACTGTTTAATCCAGCACTTCCTTCTACATTTCTCTTTTGTACAACTTCTGCTCATTGAATGATCACCTTTAATTCTAGAGATAGAAAATCTTTAACATGACATTTAAAAAGATTAAATGTTATTGATATTCCCACAATAATGTAAACAAACATGATTTTATTAGTTAATAATTCTATAAAACAAAAATTGTTTTACAGTTCACCAATAGCTTTTATTCTATATGTACCATAGTTTTAGTTTAAGGAATAAAGACCGGCATTATTTTCTTCTTTTTAGTGGACTAGGAAGAAATTGATTGAAAATTATTAACTGGTTTTTAAATTTCTTTAAGACATTGGTATTTGTTTTTATTTTCCTTGTTTTTCAAGAATATTTTCTGCTTTGCTTAATATTTGTCAGTCTCTTAATTAATGAGTGAATTGCTTTGTGAATAAAGATGTTCACAATAATAGTAATAATAGTAGACACATCCATCTTTTGCTTTTGTTATCAGGATAACTTTAAATTACTTGTGAGTGAAGATATCCAGAATTTTAAAATATTGTTTTTAGATCAAGAATAACATCTTTCTCTCTTGTTCTATTATTCAATACCTTTTAATTTATTTGGAGTGCATTGGTACAAGGAGGCAAGTCTGTTGATGCAGACAGATCTAGATTTGAGCTCTAGATCTTTCATTTACTAGCTGTAAGACCTCAGACAAAAAATTATTTTACAGTTTTCTTTTCTTATCCTTACTGATTCTGTTTCCACATCCATAAAATAGGGATAGCATCTACTTTGTGCAATTTAAGAGATAAAGCTCATAAAACATTGAGTACAATACCTGACATATATAAGGTGGTCTATAAAAGGAAGCGCTTCTTAATTATCGGTAGCTATTTTGGTGGTTGATTAGTGCTGTGCTAATTAGGCCAGGGTCATAGGTTCAATCCCCATGTGGACTAGTTAGCTTTATTCTTTTCTAGAGCAAACACTTAGCACCAGATACTGAATAGCAACATGATTGAATCAGCCTAAGATCATCACCATTACCAGGAAAATAGCTCAAAGCACAGCTATGCAGCAATCATGTAATCTGTATACATAAAGATCACAATGCTAAGTCCATTATGCCAATATGGGGTGCCTAAGAACAAAGTCAAGAAACCAGTTGCTTGCCCTGGGTAAATTAGGAGGTAATTTTTATTTTGTTGTGGTTTGCCTGGTTTGATTTTGATTTTTAAAATAGCTGCCTACTCCTATTGAATTGTATTGCTAAAGCCAGCTTGGAAAATTCTTTTCAACTGGTTTGGTCATCATTAGGCCTAGACCGTTGGTCCTGGATACTCTTTATGTATTAAAGTCAGCAGCAGTAGTAGTAAGGGATTTAATGACCATAATCAGATGAAAAATCTCTAGTTTAAGAAAAGAAAAAAAAAAAAAAAACCTTTTTAAGAGCATGTTCTTCCAGTATATATGTGTGGTTTCTTTAAAAATGCTCATGACTCAGGATACCTTTCTAAATCATTCAGAAAAATATGACAATATAATAAATACTGAGGTATTTATTATTTCAGTTGTTTTCAGTTGAATTTTGTAATTCTGTGGTGTTTTCCAATCTTCATTGCTTAAGATTTTTTGGTGAAGATAGAACTCATCACTAATATCTATGTATTGCAAAAGCCAGGGACTTATGTATGGCAAGAAACAAACAATATTTTTTCTTTTTTCTTGATTTGCTGTGACTTTTGTAAGGTAGATCATGGTAAGTAGCTATACCATTTTGCATTAACATTTTTAGAAACATTTGTAATAATAGTAATTTGGGAAAATTATGCTTTTTTCCCAGTAACTTGGATTGTTGAAAAGATTACACATATGGTGTAACTTTCATTTTCTAAAAATACACACAGGATAATTAACAATATTTTGTATGAGTGCTAGTAAGAGCCTTAATAATTAATAGCCTTTTTATAGAGCAGTTTTAGGTTTACAAAAAAATTGAGATAGTACAGAGTCTCTTAATATTAACATTTTTCATTAGTGTGATATATTTGTTAAAATTAATGTGTCAATATCGATATAGTATTATTAACTGAAGTCCATGGTTTACAATAGCGTTCACTCTTTGTGTTGTATAGTTCTATGGATTTTGTCAAACATAATGTCATGTTTCCACAATTACAGTAGCAAATAATTTCACTGTCTTAAAAATCCTCTGTGCTCCACATATTCATCCTTTTCATTCTTGCCCTAAACCCCTGGCAACTGCTGATCATTTTACTGACTCTAGTTTTGCCTTTTCCACAACATCATATTTGGATCATACAGTATGTAGCCTTTTCAGACTGGCTTCTTTCATTAAGTAATATGAATTTAGTGTTCCTCTGTTTATTTTTTGTTTAATAGTTCTTTTTATTGCTGAATAATATTCCACTATATGTATGTACCACAGTTTGTGTTTACCCATTTACCTTTTGAAGAACATTTTGGTGGCTTCTAAGTCTTTGACAGTTATGTGTAAAGCCACTATAAATTTTCGTATTCAGGCTCTTGTATGTACATAGTTTTCAATTCATTTGGGTAAATATCTAAGAACGAGATTGCTGGATCATATGGTAAGATTAAGTTTATCTTTATAAGAAACTGCCAACCTCTCCTCTAAAGTAGCTGTACCAGCATAGAGAATATAGTCGATAGTATTATAATAACTATGTATGGTGTCATATAGGTACTAGACTTACTGGGGTGATCACATATATGGTATATAAATTTCCAATCACTGTTGTACACCTGAAACTAATATAATATTGTATGTCGACTGTAACTGAAAAATAAATTGAAAAAATAAGTAAATGAAGTAGCTATATATACCATTTTGCATTTTCACCAGCAATGAATGGAAGTTCCTGTTGCTCCATATCTTCGTCAGCATTTGGTATTGTTAGCTTTTTGGATTTTAGTCATTCTAATAGATATGTAGTGGTATCTCATTGTTTTCTTTTGTTCATTTTTTAATTGAGTTGTTTTCTAATTTTTGAGTTGTAAGAGTTCTTTGTATATTTTTGGTAGAAGTCTTCTTTACCAGGTATGTGTTTTGCAAATATTTTACAAAATTTTCTTCTGTGGCTTGTCTTTTCATTCTCTTATCAGTGTCTATCACTGATGGTTTTTTTTTTTCCTTCCCTGATTTATCGGTTTTCTTTCATAGATTAGGCTTTGGGTGTTATATTTTAAGAAGTCATTGCCAAATTCAAGGTTATCTAGATTTTCTCTATGCTATCTTATGGAAGTTTTATGATTTGTTTTTTACATTTAAGTCTATGATCCATTTGAGTTATTCGTGAAAGGTGTAAGGTCAGTGTTTAGATTCATTTTTTGCATGTAGATGTCCAGTTGTTCCCAGCACCATTTGCTGGAAAGATGAACCTCTCTCCATTCGACTATCTTTGTTCCTTTGTCAAAGACCAGCTGACTGAGTTTGTATTGGTCTGTTTTTGGGTTACATTCTTTTCCATTATCAGTTCTTTCACCAATACCATATTGTCTTGATTTGTCATAGTTTATAGTAAGTCTTGAAGTCAACTAGTGTCAGTCCTCTGACTTTATTCTTTTTCAGTATTGTGTGGCTATTTGAGGTCTTTTGCCTTTCTATGTGAATTTTAAAATCAGTTTGTTGATATCTACAAAAGCACTTGCTGGGATTTTGATTGAGATTGTGTGAATCTGCAGATCAAATTAGGAAGAATTGACATGCTAACAATGTTGAGTCTTCTTATGTACATCTTGTGCATATTATTTTTAGATTTATTCTTATGTACTTCTTTTTTTTGTGGTGCTAATGTAAATGATATTGTGTTTTTTATTTAAAATTCCAACTGATCACTGCTGGTGTATAGGAAAGCAGTTGCTTTTTTTTTTTTGGTATATTAACCTTATTTCTTGAACCTTGCTATAATTGCTTATTAGCTCTAGGAGGTTTTTTAGTTTGTTTGATTTAATTCTATGGGATTTTCTACAGAAAATCATGTCTGTGAACAAAAACAGTACTCTTCCTCTGCTTCTATTTTCTGGAAGAGATTGTAGAAAATTGGTATAATTTCTTTTTTTTGAAGGATTCTTATCTGAGTGTAGTTTTTCACATGCATGTTCAAATACATGTATATGCTGATCTGAATCTTGCAAGGAGGGGTGGTAAAATAGCATAGAAACTGAGTCAGTTATATATTCCATAGTGGACCTCCAAGTTATACCTTTTTTCTCTTTAACTTGAATCGGTATAAATACCTTTACATCTGTTCTGTAGGCTATGCTATTCATCTTCTGCAAATAAATATTTAATCATTATTCTTTTAAGAAATAATATGAATCTGTAATGTTTCTTCAGAGTTTAATTTTTTTTTTTTTTTGGTAGAGAAGTGGTATACTTCATTAAATAGTAGAATTCACCAGTGAACCTAGCTGAGCCTGGTGCTTTCTATTTTGAAAGGTATTAATTATTGATTCCTTTTCTTTAGTAGATAGGTTTATTCAGATTATCTATTTCTTCTTGTCTGAGTTTTGGCAGATTGTGTTTTTCAAGGAATTGGTCCATTTCATCTAGGTTGTCAAATCTGTGGACATAGAGTTGTTTATAATGTTACTTTATTATCCTTATAATATCCATAGGATCTATACTGAAGTCCCCTATTCATTTTTTATATTAGTGATTTATGTCTTCTTTCTCTTTTTTTTTTAAGTTAACCTGGCTAGAGGTTTATCAGTTTCATTGATCTTTTCAAAGAATCAACTGTTAGTTTTTAATTTTTTTAATTGATTTTCTGCTTTCAATTTCATTGATTTCTTCTCTAATTTTTATTATTTCTTTTTTATTCTTACTTTGAGTTTAATTTGCTCTTCTTGTAGTTTCTAAGGTAGAAGCTTATATTATTGATGTTAAATATTCTTTTCTAATATGTATTCTATGCTATAAATTTCCCTGTAAAGTACTACTTTGGTACAAATTTTGATGTATTGTCTTTTCACTTCCATTTAGTTAGAAGCATTTAAATTTTTTCTCTATGACTACTTCATTGACCCATGTGTTATTTAGATGTGTGTTGTTTATTCTCCAAGTATGTTAGGTTTTTTCCAGCTATCATTCTGTATTGATTTCTAGTTTAATTCCATTGTGTTCTGAGAGAATACTTTGTATGACTTCTTTTAACTTTATTAAGATGTGTCTTATGGTCCAGTATTGTCTATTTTGGTGAATGTTTTGTGTGAACTTGAGAAGAACATGTATTTTTTTTGTTGTTTGAGGAATGTCAATTTGATCCAGTTGACCGAAGGTGCTGTTCAGTTTAACTATGATCTTACTGATATTCTGCCTGCTAAATCTGTTCATTGCTGATAATGAATATTGAAGTCTCTAACTATAATAGTGAATTCATCTATTTCTCTTTGCAATTCTATTAGTGGAGCAGCATAAGTGCATGAAATCTCTTGTACCTTTAAAAACTATGGTATGATTTAACTCTAAGCAGAGATAATAATAGAGTAACCTCAGGCTAAGTGTGAGTATGTTTGAGTGTCTTTTAAACTTATTTAAGTCATTCTTAAAGGCTCAGTGTTCATTTTGTTATTAATGTTTTTTTTCACAAACATAGATAACATCACATTTGCTTTATCTCATAATCTTTTTTTAAAGTAGTTTGACATTTCAGTTAATTTAAAGGATAAACTACTTGCTAGTTTTTTTTTAGTAACTCCCATATTTAGTTCTTCTACCTGCGCTTATTGGAAGCTCTTAGGAGAGACGTGATCCATTTCTTTGGAGCAGAAGAGCCCGACTACTTTAATGTGTTAGGTTTAGCACAACATTGATATTTAACTGGCCTCAAAAGTGCCAGAACAATTACTTTCATAGGTACTTTTCAGTTTAAAAAGTACTTTCTCATTTTAATTTTAACACCTAGCCAGAAAGTTATTACTGTAATTCCTTTATTCTCAAATGCAAATTTTTCATATCATAATATCTCTGTAATGAGAATACATTTTATACTTGATGGCCTGCTATAATTTAATTGGCAGGTTTTTTTTTCTTATTGGCACATGAAATAATGGTTTATTTTACGAATCTATGGAGTCTTAGATTCAGCAAAATACTTTATTAGTTATTATTATTATACTAATTTTCAGATGAAGAAACTGAAGCTCTAAATGATATGTCCAGAGTCACATAGCTAGTTCATTAAAGCTGAAAGTGGGCTTTTGATATCAACGGCTCATTCTTTCCCAATGTATCAATGGTTCTCAAACTTTAATGTTATAAGAATTATCTGGGGAGATATATGGGCAGAAATTAGATTCATTATGTCTAGGACAGGGCTCAGGAATATGCATTTAACAATCCCTCTTTCCTGTATCCTAGAACACAATTTGAGAAGACACTTTGAGAAGCCCTGCATTATACCTTTAAGTATTAACTCAAACTCAGACTTGCTGAAAGCTCTAGTTGACACATTGCCCTCAATAGTGATGCCCTTCAAGTGTTTGTTAATGATGAGGATGATGTACTTGATATTGCTAATAAGAAGTTGAGGAAGCCCCAGAACAAAGTTATGTGGTGGCATAATCCCATAAAGGGGCCCTGACAGACATGACTCATTTATCACAGAGGCTGCCCACTATTGTTTTCAATACTGAGATCTGGGCTGCAAGTTTCAAACACACATGAAGCTCATTTGCCATCCCCACCATGGGCCTTTTGAACAGTATATGTGAATTTAATGGAAAAGAAACTTTTTTCCCCACTTCAGTTGACTCTATAAATGTCATAGAGAGCTGCTTTTGCACTTTGTTTTGCTATACTGTGGTTGTCTAGGATGTGAGCTGGTTGCTGCAGGAAGGGCTCCTTCTTTTTTGCTTAGAGCTCTTTGATGGAGCTTTCGTTGAGGTGTTTCTGACATTATTGATGCTGCCTACCTGGTGAACAGTAGCACACCCTTTGCTGACTGCACGAGTGGTCAGCTTTTCCATTAATACCATGTAAAGCTTGAAATAAGATTTTAGTAAGATGGATAAAATCTGAGTGTTTTCTTTTGTATTTTCCTGTATTTCAAATTTTATTCTACTTATTTTTTTTTTAGCTTGGGAATTGGTTTGCCCTTTGATATAGCAGTTGTTCTCTATAGTTAAGGAAATGTTAATTTGAGTACCCTAGAGTATATACCTTTACTTAATTTTTCTAATTTTATTATACTTCAGTTTCATACAGAAAATGATTTTACATCATAATGTCTAACTATCCCTCTTCCATGAAACTTTCTATGTATAAGACAACTACAATTGCATTCTCACATTACTAATAGCTCATTTCACTTATTTTCCATACTCCATTTTTGGCATTTACTTTCATTTGGTACTTTTACTAATTAAGGAATACTTTCATACTTACTGATTTATCATTAAACAGTTAATTTCATGTGACAGAATATAAGCCAAACAGATTAGGCTGAAAAACAGATACTTTTTTTTATGTCTAATAAAACAATGTACATACTTTAATTAAAAAATACTTTATTGCTAAAAAATGCTAACCATCATCTGTGCCCTCTCTCAGTGAGTCATAATCTTTGTGTTGGTGGATGGGCTTGCCTCGATGTTGTGAAAATGCAGTATCTGTGAAGTGCAATAAAACTGAGATATACTTGTAGTTTTAAAACTTGAATCTTCATTTAACTTCCAGGTTTCTTTCCACAGGCCATTTTGCAACCCGTGTTGGCTGCAGAAGATTTTACTATCTTTAAAGCAATGATGGTCCAGAAAAACATTGAAATGCAGCTGCAAGCCATTCGAATAATTCAAGAGAGAAATGGTAAAATGTTGAATTTTAAATCTAAGTGCTAAATGCATTTTTTTTTTTTGCAGTGTTGACTATTCTGATTCTAACATGTTCTTAAATGTAGCTGCCTTGAATAAATTTATTTCAAGTTTGAAAAGTCTGTGGCTGACTTAAGAGATTCAGGAGTGTAAACTTTCTGATCAGTGTTTGACATCTCAAAGGCAGACCAGAATTCGATTTAATGATGTTTTAGGTTTCAGAGAGCTTGATTTTTCTGCCCAGCCATTGTGGTTATGAAATGCAATATTTTTGAGTGGTCACAGTTACTGTTTAGAGAACGTGACTATTCCTATTCTAACTTTCCATTGTTAAGGCTCTTGTAGGAGACAGTGGTTCTCAAGCTTTAGTGAGTGTTGAAAGTAGTTGGAGGGCTTATTGAAACACAGATGGCTCTCTTTCAGTTTCTGCAGTAAGTCTGGGGTGGGGCCTAATACTTTGCATTTTTAACAAGTTCACAGGTGATGCTAAAGCTGCTTGTCCTGGGACGGCACTGAGAACTACTGCTCTAGGGCAATAGATAGATAGGGTTGCGCCACCATCAGGTGGAAGAGAAGACAACTCAAGCCCTAGTAACTTTGGCTTTATCTTTTACCTGACTCTACCTAATCTCAGTTTCTCTCTAGCGCTTTCTGTTTTTGTTCCTTTCTTGTGCACTTGAACTATATTTGACATCTGAGTTTCTAACCATACGTCTTGTTATTGTACCATCTCCTTTTCAACCCAGATTATTATCTGTGTTTCAGATTTCTGGCTTTGGTAACATGACCTTAATAACCTACGTGTTCTTTGCTCACTAGATTGCTCCTGATATTCTTTACTGTTTGTACTCTTCAATGATTTGGTAGCAAGACCCTTTCTTTGATTATTTCTTGAAGATATGAGGGTTATAGTTTAGTTCTACTGTTTGCTTTTAAGGGCCTGGAACATGCAGCAATCAAGCTTCTGTTGTTGCAGGGCAAACATTAGAACGTGGCAGGGCCCTTGTTGTGGATTCTTCTCTCATTTGTCTGATGTGAGTAGAGACTCTTTCTCTTCGAGCCAATTACCACAACTATCCCCTAAAATCCTAAGATGCTTTTCACAGCAGGTAAGAGAGCTGTTGTCTGTGGCTAGGAGATGACACCACCTTAACCCTGAATGATGCATGACACTGTGCAGTTGCTTTAGTGTAAATAAGTTTGGAAGAGTCTCTTTCTCTTTGTCTTTCTACCATAGTTCGCTTTATAAAATTATTATGAATTTTTCTGAAACTCTGACCTATAGAATAGAGAATTTGGATAATTATTTTATGTTAAAATTGTTTTGGGGGATTAGTTTTAATAAAAGAAATAATAAACTTGAAATTGGCACTCTATAGTTTTCAGTTTCAAATGTAGCTGGAAACTCATTTAGATTTTAATAGAAAGGGAACAAGTATATATAGAGCGTATCTGCTGGGTGCCTCAGGCTGCCATTAGCAGAAAAGCTCAATGAAAGTGGCCTAGGCAATAGGAAGTTATTATCTCACAGAACAAGAGATCCAGAGGAAGGGAGGGAAGGAAGAGAGGTCCAGGGTTGGTTAATTTAGTGGCTCAGTAATGTTATCAAGGTTGCTGACACTTTCCATCTTTATACTCTCCCATTCTCAAGATCTCTCATGATTGCACTCTGGCTGCATCGAATGCAGACTCAATCGTATCTCATGAAGAAAGGGATGTTTCTTTCTGTACATCTCTTTTTGTTAGCAAGACAACACTTTCATAGAAGGCCCCCAGGAGTTTTCCCCATAGGTCCTATTGATCAGGATTAGGTCACATGCTTTTATTAAACCCTTCAGCAGGGGAATGAGACCATTATGACTAGCTTAAACCAATAATAAGTCACTCTGGTGGGGTGAGGTAGGGCAGAACCTTGCCTCAAAGTAGTTAGCTGCCTGATAATTGCACAAACCTGGCTTATATTAGTAAGGGAAGGAAATAATATGGAATTATGCTGCTTCAAACCACAGGGTGGGACAGTTTACTTACATTAAAACATAAACTAATACTGAGTTTCTGCCATAGAACTTTTAATACATGTATTTAAGAATGTTGCTTAACTTAGATCCAGGAGAAAGGACCTTAGACCAATATATTCAAAATTGCAGACGACTTACAAACTGTCTTCGTGGTGAGAAAAATTCAAAAGCTGTCTGGATCCTTGGTTGTACCTTATCAAAGAATGCAAATCAGAGCATTATTTTGATGGTTTTGAAGTATTACATACTGTTACATTGTTCTTTCCTTAGTTCTTTTCATTTTCCATACAAAGTTTATTAGGAGAATACTAATTGTAAATCTTTTGAGTTAGCAAAAATGTACTTAAGATTGATGAGTTGTATAGATGTTACTTTTCTGATGTGATACTGTACTGTAGTTTTGTATGATGTTACCATTGGGAGAAACTGGGTAAAGGGTACATAGCATCACTCTGTATTAGTTCTTGCAACTGTATATAAAATTGCAATTATATCAAAATAAAAGTTTAATTAAAACATTAAAACATCGGGGATTAGAATAGTAAAGCTACTTTAGAGCAGATCCAAAACCTATAGTCATATGTGGGTAATGAAATAGATGGTAAAAATTAAGAGACATGCTAGTGATATCATTGGAATATATTAATTATGGATATGAACTGAACACTTACCACCAGTCTGCCTGCTTATCAAGAAGATATAGGTGATAAAGCAAATTAAACCAACTTAAAATTACTTGCCATGAATTTTTTTATTTGCCTTGGGCTGAAGTTGGTTCTGCCCGGGTTTATAGTTATTAGCCCAATATCTGCATAGAAGCTTTGAGGGCAGAGATTGTTTTGTTCACCTTTATATTCCCCCTAAGTGCTTATTAGCACCTAGCTTTTTTGCATGTAGTAAGCAGGGCTCTTTTCAGTAGCATTTGTTGTAGTATGAATGAAGAGTATTAATGTCCTATTTCAGTGAACACTGTTTTACATTTTATTTTATAAACTCTTTTCCCATTTAAGGGATGCTTTTGAGAGCATAGTGTCATTATTAGGAGCTTATTGATTTCAGTGGTATATACTTAGTATATGATTATGGAGGATAATAGCTTATATTAATTTTCATTATATATAATTGTTATTTTTAATAGGCAATACAAATAAGAGACATTTCTAGATAAAACTGTGTTTTGTTTTGTTTTTTTTGGTGGGGCTGATTCCCTAAAACAAGACCA
This sequence comes from Pteropus vampyrus, assembly GCF_000151845.1. Lineage (NCBI taxonomy): Eukaryota > Metazoa > Chordata > Mammalia > Chiroptera > Pteropodidae > Pteropus > Pteropus vampyrus. The sequence continues at coordinate 4,640,238 of NW_011888872.1, read as the reverse complement.
TAGTTAAAAAGTAATAGCTTAGAACATTATTTTAAGTGACAGATCTTTAAGTTAATTTGTACGTCTTAATGAACTAGGATAGTGAGAAAGAAATGTTTTCAGATGAGTTGATATTATTCCATGTGCTCTTCGGTTTTGAACAGGTGTATTACCTGACTGCCTAACAGATGGTTCTGATGTGGTCAGTGACCTTGAACAGGAAGAGATGAAAATCCTGAGGGAAGTTCTTAGGTATCCTTCTTTAATTATTTTTTGAATGAATCATTATAATATTATAATATCTGTATGTATGCTTTTTGCCCCCAAATTATTAGAACTAGTGAAATATTTAAATTCTCTATTGAAGACCATGAAAATGATTTATTTTGTTTGTTTATAAGTACGTATATATTACATTTCTTAATGGACAGAAAAAATTATTTTCAGATGACTCATACCAGATTAACCCAAATGGGAAGCTCTTCTTCCACTTCCAACATGGGAATAGGAAACTAACCACGTGAGAACAAAATGCAGTAGACCTAACCTGATGCCCAGAAAGGGGTGTAGTGGCCTGAGCTGACTAGGAAACTCCGTGGCTTCTGGATTTCAGTATTGGAGGTGGCTCAAGCCACATGTCTCACAGTAGGAAGCTGGACATCCAGATTCCACAGACTGAATAGCTGACTGGGTGACAGTTCACCTAACAAGGGAGAGAGGACAGTAGGAGGTGCCTGCACCAGAAGACTGTCTTTTCCTGTCTCCAGTTCCATGATTCTCAGCCAAATGCCTGACATGGAGTGTGCAGCCCACTAAAGCATTTCTTTTTCCCTTGGGCCTGTTTTCCCTGACCCTTATGAGAGTTTTAGAAGAGGTAGGCAACTGCAGCACCTAATTTTTAAATCTCCTGTGAGAATGTGTGAGTTCAGGGCAAAAGGATACCTGCAGCCCCTGTGCTGCCTGCAGGATAGAACACTGGCTTTTGGGGGCCCTTCTTCTCTAGCTGTAACCACACACATGGCCATCTCCTAGCATTCTGTTGTTCCCCCACCCACCCACCTTCACACCTTGTTCCCAACTCCAAAGTGAAGGGAGAGGATGGGCCTAGTGGGGAACTGTGGAAGGCGCTCGAGGACTCACTGCTTAATTCCAGGGGATTTGAGTGGTTTTGGGGAGGGAGGCAGGTGTGCGGGTTGAACCCAGCCTTTTCCTGCCAGATCCTACTTTCCACGGCAGGGGCAAATGGGAACCTTGAGTTTGCAGTTTTAAAGAGGTAAGGATATTTGGTAATAGATTTAGAAGACTGGTGAAGTTTTGACGTGTACTAGGTGCTTTCGTTGGTTGATTGGTGGTGTGAAAATGATCAACATTGTACTTTTAGATTTTATTTTCCAAGGGCTTTGGAGGGTAGTTTACTACTGTATAAGTAGTAGAGCTTAGTTATGAATGCGTAAGAGAGTTGTCCTGGCTATGTTCCTAAATCATACTGTGTCAGTGAGCAGTTTACAAAAGCTGATAGAGCTTTGGCATAATGACTTCAGGAGGGCTTTGTGAAAGCTCAGGTGCCACTGGAAAAACTAGAATGTGGGGAGAAATGGATCTTATTGGAAGGGATGTAACTCATCTCTCTAAAGAGAGAGGTCAAAGTCTCTATTAATGGGATTTGCCATTCAAATTTGGATTTAGGATTTCACACCTGTTGATTTTTGTTCAGCTAGGGGTCATTCACATTTCTAGAAGAAATGAGTAAACCTGTATTTTATGTTACTATGTTACTAATTATGCTGTATATGCCTATATATGTCTTTCTCAGTTGACTGTAAGCTGCTTTAAGCAAAGCCTGTTTATTTCCATCTTTGTTTCCCAAATTCCTTGCACATATTATAATCTTAGGTGAGTTGTTGCTTGTTGAATATTCTACCTTTTCTACTTTATTTTCTATATTTCAGAAAATCAAAAGAGGAATATGACCAAGAGGAAGAAAGGAAGAGAAAAAAGCAGGTGCTTTTCATATAACAGAAGTATTTCATTGTTGTTATCTCTAAAGTTTAAAAAGACACTTGGTTTTTGCTGTTAAAATTTAAGCTAATGTGGAACTACACAATTCCTCAGATTATTCATATTATCTTGGCAATTCTAAGCATTTATATTTAAGTTTATAACTTTATTCACTTTATCATTCGTCCAGCAACCTACATGTAAATTTCCAATAAAGACAGATTATTAACTCCAAAAAACTGTAATACCATTCATATTTTAGGGGATTCCTTTTAAAATTTTCCCTTAATTTTACAAATAAAAGAAGCTTAAGAAAAATATTTTACTTTCCCACTCGCCTTGATTCCTTTACTGTTTTGTAACAGCAACTGCAGTTACTACTGAGGAGTCCCAGCAGGCTTCAAGGTTATCAGCCTGAAGCGGAATGATTCAGCATCATGTTCCCTGCCATACTCTTCTCCATTAAAACTACTTCCATAAAGTATCTAATCTTTTCAAAGGAAAAATTATAAATATATTTGGCTGAGGTTCCTCTGCCTTCTTCTAGCTGCCTCTCTCTCCACATGCCTCTCTCTCCACATTTTCCTAAATCTCCCTGAAGGGGAAGGAAACCTAATAGAAACTCAATCACTTGAAAGTCATTTTCCATTTTCCCCTTCAGTCACTATAATACATGCTTGTATCATTCACTGTCTTGGAAAAACCTGTTTCACTCCAAGGCACCCAGTTAAGAGCAGAAGAAGAAGATGTTTTAGGGTTAAGAGGTGATTCATGTATCTTTGAGTAAATCATCTTTTAGTAAATTCATAGATATTAATATTTTTTTTTTTATATAAGGGTATAGAGCAGAAACCAGTTCAAAACTTATCAGAAGACAGTAGTATTAACTCTCTAATTTATAAACAAACTATATGAGGCTTCTTGAATAATATGTTTTTAGGGGCATATGGTTTTTTTTTTAATTCTGTTACGGAAATTTTTAAACACAAAAGTAGAGTTGACAATAATAACGAATTTTCATGTATCCATCACCCAGCATATAGGGGCTTATGATTTAGATATTCATGAATTACCTAATAAGCTGCATGGATTTTCCTCTGTTTTTAAGGAAAAATAAATGATCAGTTTACTTTAATTCCTTCCAGGATTTAAATGATGTCTTTAGTTTAAATGTACTATCCCATTTTAGAAATGGAAATAAACCAATTTGTGGCTTCAGGAATATCGTAGTAGTGGGATATAGATAATATCTAGTGGAAAAACAACTTATAATTCAGTGGTTTTATTTCTCTTAGAGTATTTCTTGGTGTCTTGCTCAAGGTCACATGAGTAGTAAGGTGAAGCTTGAGTTTGAACCCACTTCTTGCTAAGTCTAAAGTCCTAATCATACTAGTTTGTTACTGTTAGCACTACATGATTTGAAATGAGAATGTTTACCTACCTCAAAAAGTAGAAGATATAAAATACTGGAAACATCTTAAAAACTTTGGAAAAATAGAATCTTTTGTCTATTATTTAGTAAATTGTAATTCAATGTCTTTGGATCCCTTAAGTAGTAAATTAGTCAAAATTAACCTAAAATGTCTTTTTATATTATATTTTGGGCTCCTGAAGTTATCAGAGGCTAAAACAGAAGAACCCCCAATGCATGCTAACGAAACTACAAAAATGAATAATTCTCAAGGGGATGGTGAACATTTTGCACATCCATCCACAGGTAAGCCTGAAGTGTTACTAAACTTTCTCTAATAATATGAATACATAAACATTGTAAAGAATGTGTTACTTTCTTAATACATACTTAACCTTCAAATCCTCTGGGAGGGAGTATTGAATGGCCATTGGTATTTAAAGCTCTTCATGAATTTAGCTAAAGAAGTTGCAGATAGAAAATACCCAATAGACAGGGAAAGTGTAGTCCCCAAATTTCTAAGTGAAGTTGGAACCCAGAGCAATGCGCAGATTCCTTGAGGGAGCCACCAGCCTTTGGTGCCACAGCTGTAGCATCCAAGATAGGTTCACATAACATTTGATATTCTCTTCCTTGACAATTATATGGTGCTTGTAAATTAGAAGCTGAACTTGGAGAGATAATATTGTTATTTTCCTAATGATTAAAGCATAACTAGAAAATAAGAGGTAGCCACTTTATCCAGATGTTTAGAAACTATTATTGAAAGCAAAATCAAAGAATCCTTGTGGGAAATGTTAGTAGATGAACTTGTTCTATATGCAGCAAATCCACTTTCAGTATACTCTGATTTCCTTTATACAAAAATAAGTAATTTTGAAATAGAAATCGAATGATGATCATGAATGGATTCCATTCATTTTATTGTGGAGTTCTATGGTTTTAAATAAATATCTTTTTCTTGATTAAACAAAGCAATTCTGTGAGGTAGATATTATGATCCTCCTCCTCCTTCTTCTTTTTTTTTTTTTTTTAAGAAATTCAAGGAAATTGAGTAACTTGTCCAAAATCGCTGAACTCTTAAATGTTGAAACCGTGATTTATCTTGGTCATCTGACTCCAAATCTTGTGTTCTTCTACACTGTAGAAGAACTTTTATAATTGAGATAAGATGTGCTTGATATTTACCCATTGATTTTAAGGAATTATATACTTAGTCGATCAAACAATGAGACATATGAAACAGGAGCAGATTTATGAAGTTTCCTTCCTTTTACTTCCTCGCAAATTTAACCATTTTTTTTTCTTATTCTGCAGATTCTGAGTAGACTAACCTCATTTGAATTATGTCTATGAAAGCACCTGCTTTAGATTTGTCTGAGCTCTTTTATAATTTGCTGGCCCAAATTTAACTGTTTTATATAGGCCTATGCACATATACTGTTTAAATTTTGCATCTGACATAATTTGAATAAATTTACTTTTCCTAGTTCCTTATCTGTTAAGTGACGCTATAGAAAACTATCTCAAACCATGTATAACTCAATTATGCACATTAGTGGCACAGAACAAATGACAGTTAATTTCAAAAGTAATGATTTTAATTTTCAAAATATTCTATCTTTTTTAAAGAGTATCTGATATTCCAGGAATCACTTCATACAAAGTAACAGAAGTCCATTATGAAGACCTAATTTAGGAGGAATAAAGGTGTTCGACTTCCTGTTTATCTTTTGCTCATGTCTTTCTCAGGTTCCTGTTAGAAATGGATAACATCTCTTCTCAGATTGACACACAGAGTTGCCAGAGATGTGATGATCTTTCTTTAAACTTGCTGGCTTTCTGATTCTCCATTCCTAGAAATCAGGAGGCTAAATATTTTGGCCTCAAGTACTTTCCTGTCTAGGTCTGAGTTAGAATATACAAGATGTTCATACCAACTAACTCACAGCAGAACTATCCAAAGCAAGTATGTAAATTGAATATAAATGCTTGTGTGCCTGGGATCCCCTGCCTCAGAAATGAATTGAATTGTCCCTTCTCCAGCTCTTTGGTTCCACATTTGGGTGCTAAGCCTACCTGTGCTTAAAGTCACCATCAAAGAATGGCATGTTTAACTCTGTTTGCATATTAGGACCATCTTGTTTAAGCTCATCTTTATTTCTGTAGCTCTCTGTCTACAGTGGTTGGACTGTTCAAGCGCCAGCCTCACCTCTTCCTGGGGACTTCCCTATACTGTCCAAGAATCTGAAGAACTTTTCTTCTTCCAACCTCCCTGGCACTGCAGTTAGTCCACTCACCCCATGCTAGAACACTGGTCCTTTGGCAGGTTTCTTGCTCATGTAGAATTCAGGTTTTACTGTGCTGGGAAAATTTTTAATCATTTGGAAAGATATATGTCATGTTCTCCTATCATGCTTTAGTTCTTGGCATCATTTTTATGAGTCTTTGCTTATTTCTGCTGTTTTTCATAGTCCATTGTACTTACACTGAAAATGGTTTATTTTTTTTAAAAATCACCTATCTTATAATAAAAATGGCTCAGAAAAGCAGTTAGCATGTTAATCCTGTCTCTTGGCATAGTCACTAAAAAACTGGATAGAACTGAGTGCTCATGTTATATCTGCTTCCAAGTTCTACTTATTCTTAATGTATTGGTAGGTTGGTTATCTTCAGTATGTATTACAAAAATTATTGGTATTACTGGAACTTATTTTTCTGCTACAAAAAAACATAGCTTTAAATTAATTGTTCTGAAAATGTAGGGTTGCTTACAGTTTTTGCCTGTAAACAGAAGTGTGGAAATCAATTACATTTTTAGTAAGAGATTTTAGTGCTGTTTATTTGGCATATGTTGAAACCTGTATTACATTATAGTGTAGTTCTAATCTTTAGATAAGAATTATAGTATCAGATAGCAGGAGTTTGGTATTTGTTGAAATGTCATTATACATAAGAAACTGTAGTTCAGGCTCCTTGAAGAGAGAGACCATGTTTATTGTTCTCACTCAGGGCCTGGCACAATGTGGGCACTGAATCAGTGTGTGTTGATTGAATTGATGTGAGAAAAAAACAAGTATTATTAATACTAGTTCATTTTGGTGAATCTAGCCTAATACTTAATATTTATTATAATCTAATTGGTCTCTATCTAATTACTGCCAGAAGTTAAAGTGCATTTTGCTAATCAGTCAGTACAACCTTTGGCACGAGAGCTGGAAATGTTGCCTGAAACTTCCACCCTTCCACAAAAAGGCCTGAAGATTCCTGGCTTTGAACATGCAAGCATTGAAGGACCAATAGCAGTAAGTAAAAAGAAAAAAAATTACTTTTTAAGAAATGAGCAAAGTGACAGTACTAGGAACAAACAGTGTCAACAGCCATTCACTTGGCTTTTGTTGTGATCTTGAACTCAAAATTCTAATTGTATCAGTCATTGGGTATCTGTGCCACTTATTATACAGACTTGAATTTAAAATAATTCCTTCTCTTTTTTCACCTAGAATTTATCAACACTTGGAACAGAAGAACTCCGGCAACGAGAACACTATCTCAAGCAGAAGAGAGATAAGTTAATGTCCATGAGAAAGGATATGAGGACTAAGCAGATACAAAATTCGGAAGAGAAAGGAAAACCTGCTGGTGAGGTAAAGGTATGTCTAGCCTTAGTATGTCAAATTTGCAAATATAGAATTCTCAAAATCAGAGTATGTGCAAGAAGGCCTTGATAATGAATGTTGCTCATTGATCCATTCATAATTTACCTCCCTGCTAGTGTAGCACCTGCTAATCTCTTTTCTAGGAAGTGAGATGGTTGTGATGATTTTATGAGGTAGAAATAATAGCAGTTTCATGATATATTTATTATTTCTTTCCCTGCTCTGAGTGCTTCAGGGTCAGCAGTCTATTTTACCTGAGCCTTTGAAATATTTTATCAGAGAGCAGCATCAGCATCCTAGTAACCACCTCCAACAGGCTTCCCCAAGAAGAGAGATTTTTACAAAGAGATTAAGGAAACTCAGTCCATGTGTGACTTTTAAAAAAAAATTATTTACTGAAAATGCTCTTTTTGTTTGAGGAAGCATGTTGGGAATTTGAGACAAATGAACCCATCTTATACTGTAGCCAATTTTTTTTTTCTTTTTTTTCTTTTTAAGGAAATGACAGAGAAACCAGAAATGACAGCAGAGGAGAAGCAAACATTGCTAAAGAGGAGATTGCTTGCAGAGAAACTTAAAGAAGAAGTTATTAATAAGTAAATTTAAAACCAATTTTGCAAAACAGAAGTTCAAATTTTCTAAAAATAAATTATTTAATCCTTACACTGAATCCATTAGTCTCAGATACTTCTGTTTGTAAATGCAAATATAAACTCTATTAAATATTTAAGGTAAAGGGTGTTGGGGAAGGCACCCGGTTATGCTGACCAGTTTAATATAAATTTATGAATAATGTCTCATGGAGAGAAGTATAGAAAACTAATTGATAGTGCATTCAGTCATTCAAATGTGGTTACCTATTGTTTCTGTTAAGTACTGTGCTAGGTACTAAGGATACAGTAGCCAACAAGATCAGCATGGTCCCTGCCTTCATGGAGCTGATGAAGGAGGCCCAAAAGCAAAATGTTTGAAGGGAAAATGTACAGTGTTACAAGCAGGGCTGGTCATACCTCCTTGAGAAAGTGTTTAAGCTCATTGGAAGACTAATTGCAAGGAGAAAGGGTGAAAAAAACCACTCAGGTCCTGTAGCAGGAAATTATACTGAGGAGTTGTCAGTATGACTAGTGTATGTGTTGGGTGAGGAGAGAGGGTTAGCATATGAAATTGGAGATAGGTGGGATACTGATTTGTAGGGCCTTATAGGGAAAGTGAAGATTTAAAATTTTGACAGTGGGAAGTCACTGAAAAGTTTTAAAGTAGAGAAGTTACATGATCAAAATGTTCATTTTAAAAAGATGACTGCCTGCTGTATGGAGACTATTGGGTGAATTAGAATAGTTGTGGGTGTACCAGGTATAAGGTAATTCAACGATAAGAGTAGTTATCTTAGGCAGGTAAGATAGTTTTTATTTTAGCATCTTAACAGTTGAGGCAAGAGCAAAGAGTACTTGGAAAATAGATGGGGGCAGGGGAAGGGGTATTAAAAATACTCAACTTAGAAAAGCTACTATTGAAACAGATAATAAGAACAATTAACTGAGCCTTTTGAGGAGAATGCTGTCATGAATAACAGGTTTTTTATATATGAAGTGATCCTGGATGGTTTTCTGTAGTCTGTTTGCTAAAAGATAACCGGAATATGGATGCTCCTTTACTTACAACGGGGTTATGTCCTACTGAACATCATAGCTTAGCCCAGATTACATGTACTCAGAACACTTATATTAGCCTACAGTTGGGCAGTTACCTTGAGTTTCGTCTCAAGAGTAATTGCTGCCTTCTGCTTCACACCAGAAGCAGGAGACACAGATGAGTGTTTTGTAGACATGATGAGATGCAAAAAAGGAAACAATATATGAAAAACACTGGCAACACAGTACACTTTATAGAGTATTGGTTGTTTACCCTTGAGATCATGTGCCTGACTGGGTGCTGTGGCTTGCTGTGCAGCATCACTTGAGTATCATACCATGTATTACTAGTCTGGGAAAAGACTGAAATTCAGAATTCTAAGTATGGTTTGTACTGAATGCGTACTGCTTTTGCACCACTGTGAAGTCAAAAAATCATTAAGTTGAATCATAAGTTAGGGACTGTCTGTAGTAGAAGAAAATCCTTTCTTTCAGAAATTTCCTGTGTTGTGTCATTCCACAGACATATCCTCTTTTTTCTAGTTCTGGACCAATCCTGAAATTTAACTTATAATTCCATTCTACAGTTGTAAACTTAAAAGATACCAAAATTAGTTTAGCTCCAACCTTCAACCTGCAGAGAAAAACCAGTGTTAATTTACATTTGTTACATTTTTGTCACTTAGTGGACAAGAGGAAAACTAGTGATTAAAACACAGAAATCTGTTTCATGTAACTTTTTATTAAAAATAGTTTTTATATTGGATACATGTTTACAGATATATTGTTTATTGGGGTAAACAGATATACTTTTAAGAGAACCTCAGGCATACAAATGTGGGCTCTGGCTTGCTTCACTGAGTGAAGATAAAGATATAAAAATCCTGATCTACCTGAGGGTAGCCATTTAAATAAGAGCAGCTGTGGAATCATAAGTTTTTCTTTTAAGGGATATTTTAAGTCCCGTTCTATCATTGTGGATGAGCACATGTACCAAGAAAAGTGTTATCCTATAATTCAACAAAACATTCACATTTCTGCTATAAAAAAAGGTTCCTATGACAATGATGATTTAACTGTTTAAGACTCATGGAAGTTCTTCACAAAGGAAAATTAAAGAAACTCTTCATAAGTATAAAGGTAATAACTTCCTACCAGAACTTAAAATTACTTAATCAGGAAGAGTCGAGTAAATAGAGAAATGATTTAGGCCTGGGCTTCTTAGATTACAGGAGGAAATTCAGTAAGAGCTAAGAGGGAAGGGGCTTGATAAAATTTCCTTGAAAGAAAATGTATTCATATGGTAATGTTACTGATCTTGGTTTAAATTATCTTGAGTCATTGCCTTATGAGGTGGAAGGTCTTTTTCATTATATGTACCTGTAATCAAAGAGGTGGTAATAGCCCCATGTTGTGAAGCTTTGGTGCTGGGACTTTATTTGCCCAAGGCACACCTTCTATAAGTAGAGTCAGGGATATTTAAAGTGCAATTGACCCTCGCTTAGAATTCTTTCATTCAAATTAGTGTAAGACCTAATGGTTTATAATAAATATGGATCATTTATTGGCTTTTAAAAGATAACTGTAAAATGGACATATCTCAAATTGGAGTTAACTTATATTTACAACAAAACAAAAAGCAACAACCATAGAATTACAGGGTCACATTTTAATTCCTGAATTTTACAGCTCAGATTAATATCACCACATGTATACAAATGGTGTAAAACAAGTACAGTGGTATTTTTAATACAAAATAAACATCTGTTTTATGGAAAAACTATACTTCATATCTACAGACAGCTCATCTTTTCCAAACAATGCCAAAATTAAAATTAACTACAAAATCTCCAAAACAGGGAAAACTGCTTCAGTTTAATCTATTCCAAGAAAAATGGACCCATAACACATTACAAGGGTGATCTGAAGATTGTAGCTGGAATTACTATTAAAAATTTTTTTTCCCAGTGCATTTAATTGTAGTTTGGGGATGTTTTTCTCAGCATGATCTCAGATCATAGATGAGCAAACTAACATTAAAATATTTACAGTTAACGTGTTCTAAAAATAAAACCTCTTAACTGTTTGCCTCAACTTATTTTAAATTCATTTACGTACATGGAATGTGCTTTTACTCTTTTAAAAAAGCAGCTTTCATAGTACACCCTTGTTTATGAGAAAGTTTCATGTACTGCATACCGACTTTGACAAGTAACTTCTTGGATCAAAATGGCTTCTAGATATTAAATATCACTTAATTCACTACTATTTTTTGTTAGTCATTACAAATTACAGTTTAAAACTTGCCTGCAGCTCTGGAGAGAGAGACAATTTACTAACAAAGCAGAAAGTAACTTCAAAGTTATCTTCCACAAAAGATCGTACTGGTAGGCAGCTGAAAACATTCTGTTTACTCTATTCCCATTTCTAGAGAAAATCATTTTGGAACACTACTGTACTGATTCTCGGCATCTGTTATCTCTAAAAGTGCCGATTTTAAAGTTACATTAACAAAACTGTCCATTTTGAATCCAGCTTGTTTTCATCAAAATACATACCGAAAATTTCTGGTGTAGAAAACTCAACATGTGCTATAATACAGGGTGTACTTCCCTCCAGCTATAAGGCTGAATTTCTTAAATCTTCAAAGAAATGGTCCCAACAGCTTACAACTTCATTTTTTGATAGTTGAATTTGTTTTCCATAAAAATTTCTTTTAAAAAGAGGCAACTGATTAAAAGAACGACATGGCCAGCACCATTATACAAGTAATGTTATTAGGTTTTCAACTGAAGTTTTATAATTATTTCTAGATCGATACTCCCTGGAGCAACCCTGCATTGTTATCAACCTTGTCCCTCCCTTAAAACCGTGCCAAAACCTGAGAGTTTCCTAGCTGAGACGCTATCTCCCAGGTTCCCATTACCAACTTTTTTTTTTTGGACAGCCTGAAAGGCAAACCCCTTAATTACTAGCAAGTGATCAAGTTCCTGGGAAGCCTGGTTTTTTACAGAACTAAACTCTCCTAGCTGATGTACTTAGCGTCTTTTGCTACTCCTGTATATTTATAAGTTCAAGTGAGAAAGCTTTCTAATCCAGATTTTCAGCTCATTGAACAGTTGCAGCATTTCAGTAAGACCATTTGTTGAGGGTCCCCAGTAAATATTTTATGAGCCAAGACGAGGTCTTTTCCTGGGAGACGTTTCTTCTTCTTCATCTTCCTCTTCATCATCTGGATAATCCACTAAACCAACCAAACTTCCCTATTGAAGAATAAAAAACTTTTTTTAACACATGTAACTTAAATAGATATATCTGAATTTGATAAAGGAATAGCCTAAACTTATGAACACTTAGTGAGTACAGTTGCTGGCACTCTTAGTTACCCTCAACTTTTCTATTTCTCTTGGAATTTTAATGATACCTCACAATTCAATTCAATTCAGCAAAATTTCACTATAGGAAAATAACTACATTTCCAAACAGTAGGACTGACAAAGAAACATGACATTTGGAGCTGGAAGGATCTTGAAGATAAACTAATTCATTTCTCTAATTTTATACTAGAGAGTAGCCAGTCAGTGACAAGAAGACTCAGTCTCTGTTCCCCATGTATATATTTCATTACTAAGTACACATCGTTTTCATTCTGCTTTTGAAAAATAGTTTTAAAATGGCTGACAATAAGTATATAAAATGGTTCCTAAAAACTGATGACTAAAAATTTTAGGGCTACCTCTGTAATCAAAAGAAAAGTAAGGATGAGGTAATCTAGGTGTTTTGACTTTTTATGAGTAACGGACCTCTTTGAAAATCCTATTAAACAAAAGCTCTGGGTGCTCTACCCAGAAAATTACATATCCACAGGTTTACATTTGTTTTGAACCAATCCCATGAAATTTATACACATATCCTACAGGTTAAGGGGGCTACCATAAACACTATTTAAATGCTTCAGACCTAAGGGGATAAACAAATACAACTGAAATAACTCATATTTCAAACCCAAGTAGTTTCATATCTCAAGAATCCAGGTATCTGGCATTAACACTTTACCAGAATATAACTGAAACATGGTTGATATTCAACAAAGGCCTTGGGGCAACTAGAAATAGTTATGTGAAAGTCTAAACTATTGAGAATCCTTTTGCTTCTTAGCTTAACACACAAAGTTTAAGTTTGATAAGCAAGAGGCAGTAAGGCTAAATTGTTAAGACTACTGATTATAGTCTGACTGACTTCAAATTCCAATGCCCCCACTTTTTAGGTGCATGACCTTGGGCAAGTGATTTAATCTTTCTATGCCTCAGTTATCTGTAAAATTAGTATGGCAGTAGTACTTAGACCTCACTGAACGATTTTGACAACAAAACATATAAAGCACTTGACACAATGGTTGGTATGTAGTTAGTGTTCAATAACTGTAATTACTAATACAAACTATTTGGTTTTTAAGTCAAAAATGTTAGATGAAGAAGACAGAAGACAATTACAGTATAAAAGAGAGCAGTCTGATATTCACAAAAAAACAGCAAGTTATCAAGGAAAGTTTTACTTATGCTTAGGATTATGTATCAATGTACAAACTATTCAGTTCTAAATTGTTAACATTTAAAATGATTTCTTGCTTAAGATTAATATTCTATCTGAAACACTTAGCTACATAATTTAATTTTCAACTGAATATTATCTATATGTACAGCATAAACTCATACATTAAAAAAATCATTTACCATAAAAAATACAACGTGAAATATTAGAAGTAAAATGTCATGTAATCCAGAGATGCCTCCTATGAAGAATTTGATTCCAGATTTTTAACATATAACTGTAAACATATTATTTAAACAAACAACAGATTGCAATCATGCCTACCCTCGTACAATTGTATTCACCTAAAAATACACTATAGAATGCTTTCAATGTTAGTAGACAAAATTCTATTTCATTCTTTTATTCTCATCTACTAACAGAACCATCTTTGCATATGGAATATCATATGGAACTGTTAAATTGTTAAGGATTTTTGCATCTGTATTCATAAGTAAAATTCATCTACAGTTTTCTTTCTTAGTGCTAATTTCTAAAAAGTACTACATTTGTATAATTAGAGGAGAGGTCAAGTTGACTAAACTGCTGGAAGACTGGTAAATGCATTTACTTCTATCATTTCCTGAAACCTCATTAAAATCAAAGAAAAGAAATCTAAAAAGGTATATTCCAACAAAGACAAAACAGGAAAGGAGAAAATAGCAGATGAAAGCTGTCAAGGCATTTCTGGAAAAGAGAAGTCAGAGGCAAGGTAACTCATTTTTAACAGAGGAGAAAGTCAAGAATGAAGTATTTGCAGGGGGATATACAAATGAGAATCAAACTGATTTGTCTTAACCCCAGAAAGGACTAGGAAGTAAAGGCGCCAAAATACTGGGGCAAGCAAGGAAGACAGTTAAGTCATGTGAGTAAAACAGACAACTGAATACTCAATTCTACAATCGACTCCCCTACCTCCACCCTCTCCCCTGCCAGGAGATTCCTGCTCTTCTACTACCCACAACTATAAAGAAAATGAACCAGAAAGGCTTTGCACATCAGGACTTCAGGCACAGTAAAGGGCAAGGGTAAGAATAAATCTGAATTTTGCACACTGAGCAGAGACATCGCTACCCCCATCTAAGTTCCTATTTAGGTTCTCTAAACAACAATAACAGGTGTGTTAATACTTGCAAGCCATAGCAGACTAGCTAAGCCTGTAAAAGCTAGGTGGCTCCAGAGGAAAAAACCAACACACCAAAACTACAGGTGACCGACTAATACTCCTTGAAAAAAGCAAGGCACTTGGCTCTAGTTCTTTATATGAAGCCCACATCAATAGTTCCTGCTCATTGCTTTTTAAGTTGCCTCATTTAAAAAACTGAGATATAATTCGTGTACCATAACATTCACCCTGGAAAAGTGTACAATTCAGTGGTTTTAGTATATTCACAAAGTTGTGCAATTACCACCATTAATTCCAGAACATTTTCATCAATACCCCAACCCCCACAACCCCGCAAAAAACTTGTATTAATTAATAGGCGGTCCCATTCCTCCTTCCTCCCAGCTCCTGGCAACCACTAATATAACTTATTTCTATGGATTTGCTTATTCTGGACAGTTTATATAAATGGAATCATACAATATGTGTGGCCTTTTCTGTTGAGCTTACTTAGTATAAAGTTTCAGGTTCATCCTATATTGTAGCATATATCAGTACTTCATTCCTTTTTATGACCAAATACATCTATTGTCGTGGATATATCACATTTTGTTTACTTCTTTATTAGCTGATGGACACTTGGGTTGTTCCTACTTTTTGGCTATTATGAATACTATTAATATTCATGTACAAGTTTTAGTGTGGACATGTTTTTGGTTCTTTTGGATATATACCTAGGAGT
This sequence comes from Pteropus vampyrus, assembly GCF_000151845.1. Lineage (NCBI taxonomy): Eukaryota > Metazoa > Chordata > Mammalia > Chiroptera > Pteropodidae > Pteropus > Pteropus vampyrus. The sequence goes on along the minus strand of NW_011888872.1, from coordinate 4,625,123 downwards.
GGAGTTTAACTTTTTTGGGAACTGCCAGACTGTATTCCAAAGTTGCTGCACCATTTTATATCTCCATCAATAATGTATGAACGTTGTAATTTCTCTATATCCTCAACACTTGTTTTTGTCCATTTTTTTATTTTATTTTTTATTACAGCCATCCTAGTGGGTGTGAAATAGAATCTCACTGTGGATTTTATTTCCATTTTCCTAATGACTAATGATACTGACCATCATTTCATGTGCTTATATGGTCCATTTGTATATCTTCTTTGGAGAAATGTATATTCAAATGCCCATTTTAAAAACTGAAACGTGTTCAGGTTTTAAGAGTTCTATATATAACCTGGATACCAGTCCCTTAACAAATATCGATTTACAAATATTTTCTCCCATTCCGTGGGTTGTCTTTTCACTTTATGATAGTGTGCTCTGAAGCATAAGTTTGTAATTTTGATGAAGTCCAATTTATGTTTTTTCTTTTGTAATACTTGTCCTTTTGTTCTATCTCAGAAATCATTGCCTAATTCAAGGCCATGAACATTTATGTCTATATTTTTTTCCTAGAGTTTTATAGGTTTAACTTTTACATTTAAATCTCTTACCACTTTGAGTTAAGTTCTGTAATATGGTATGAGTCAGGGTCCAATTTGATTCTTTTGCAAATGGATATCCAGTTGTCTTAACACCATTTGCACCCTTGTCAAAAATCTGATTTACTTTTTACTATGAAAGAAAATCTAAGTACTACCAGACACTCAAGGAAAGTTTACAATATGAAGAATCAAAACAAGTGATAACAGCAACAAAGACCTGTGAAGGAACAAATGGCCATACCAACAAATTAACAAATTCTAAGTTAGGGAACTATTAATATAACTCACCATAGCAACAAATCTAATGAGAGAGAATTCGAGAATTATCCTCTATTCAATGAAAGACTAGATTTCCTTAAATGTGATTAAAATTTTTTTTTTAGTCATCAGTAAAAGTGACATGTTTGTATCTTTTATTTTTTATAGCTTTAATTTCTTTATCTCACCTAACTGCATTGACCAATACCCCAGAACAAAGGCTAAAAAACAGCAGTGATAGCGATAGCCTGTCTTTTTCCCAGTGTGAATACTTCTAATATTTTTTCCTTAAGTATAAAGCTAGCTTTTGGTATCAGTCATACATATCTTGTTAAGAAATTATTCATTTATTCCTATTTTACTTAGTATATTTGATAACGTTTATCAAAACTGTAAATGCGCATTGTATAGAGAAATACACTTGTTTGTGAAATGATGTATGTAGAAGGTCACATACAATGTTTTTTAACTGCAAAAATCTGGAAACAATTTAAAATCCATCAATAGGGGTTAGTTATAAATGAAAGTTTAGCCATACTTTGGAATTCTATGGAGGAAGCTCTTTTATGTGCTGATATGGAAAGCTCACCCAAACAAGTTTGATACATGAAAAAGCAAGATGCAGAATTCTCCTCTGTGCCTGTGACAAAAGAAGTGTTTAACATCCACCTATACCTTCTCATTCTCATTTTTAAAGTATTTTTCCTTAAGGAAAATGTGCATGTTTTATAGCTCTACAACCAAAGCAATATTCGGAGTCTCTATAGTATTCATATCTTTAAAATATATCTTGTTTAATTTCATTAGTAGTTAATGTCTCACCAGACTTGAAAACTAGTATTTCAAAGAATATAATTTTTAAAAGTATATTAGAGCTTTAAGACGCCTTGTGAAGGAAAATAGAGAAGTTCACATCTGATCTATTTAATTTTAAGAACCAATCAATTTGATTGCAGCAATCAACACTGATGGTAAAAATGACTAAAGGGCCACTGATGATAAAGAACCTTTGATCACTTAGAAATGTAGCCACAGCTTGTTGAAGAAGGGTGAGTAGTGCTTTACTTCTATGAATTCCTATCTTGCTTAATTTCAAATTTTTTGAGTCTAGAGTAAATGAACAATTAGTTTTCCAAGGACAATCACTGTTTTGTTCCCTGTTCCCCGCAAAGATGAAGAACAAACATATTTGCTGTTAGCATCAAAGGTGAAAAATGTATTTGTGCTCACATTTGATTTTGCTCATTCATAAGTAAAAAAATTATCTAGAAAGATAATAAATTTAAAACTCAAGGAAATAACCCAGAAAACAGAAGATGGTTAAAAAATGAGTAATAGGAGAAAAATTATGAAAATTATAAGATCCATAGAAAGCCCCACATCCAAACAATAAGGTATAATGAAAGAGCATAAAATGTCCCAAAACTGAAGGACAGCACTGTTCAGCTGAGAATGACCAAAGTATTATCATCATGAAATTTCAGAATGCTGGGATAAAGCCCCAAATGCTTCCAAGGAGGAGAAAATAAAATTACATACAGAGGATCAAATATAAGGATATCTTTGGATTTCTTGGTAGCAATAACTTCAAATTTTTGAAAGAAAATCACTTCCAATCTTATTTTACATTCGGTTAAATTGTCAATCAAATATGAGGACAGAATATAGACATCTTCATATATGTAAGGTCTCAACTTTTACTTTTTGTGAGATTCTTTATTCAGGAAACTATTAGAGGATATGCTCCAACCAAAATGAGAAATTCAAGAAAGAGAACAGAGAAATGAGATCCAGAAACAATCAATACAAGAAAGGGAGAGAAGCAAAAGGAAGTATCAGGGTGACGGCAGAGGCAGCAGGAAGACAACAGCTGTGCAGCAAGTCTAGAGAGCAACCCGTAGCCTGGAAGAGGATGGGTGACTTCAAGGGAGATGGGAGATCTCTAAAGGGAGACTAAGGAAACTAATGTGAGAGGTACTGAAAAAATTAGTGAGTGACACATAACTACTGCAATAAATGAAAAGCTGGTGGCAATTATTCACTGTAGAAACTAGAAAAGCTATAAAGTAAAGAAAAAAAAAAACAGGAAAAAATTCATGAATAAAGAATATTTATAACTATAGCTATCAAATTTTCAAATAATGTTTTAACCAAAAATTGTGATACAGAGAGGAATAAAGTTAAGGAGGTGGCAAGGAGTGTTCATGTGTACTAAATTCTCATCTACCATAACAAGAATTTAATAAATTGTCTAAACTTGGTAAAAAAAAATATAGCAACATTAACATATTATTTAGAAATAGAAGATACAGATAGAAGAGTTCAAAGTTATCTCTGTGGAGAGAAAAAGATGACAGATTTTTTTCAGTACTTTCAATACTATTTGACTTTTGAAAGTAAGTGCTTTTATTACTTTGATTTAAAAAAAAGCTAGTCTATATTGAGAAAGTACCAAGTAGTGTTCTAAGCTCTTTACAGTTATTAAATAATTTGATCTTATTGTAAGAACTATGTAAGTGCCAGGTGGGTATTAGACTGGGGGATCACTTCGTAAATTATGTAAATGTATAACCACTATGTTGTACACCTGAAACTAATACAATACTGAATGTCAACTCTAATTAAAAAAAATAATCTTCACAACAAGCCTATAAAGTAGGTTCCATTTTATTCTTGTTTAAAATGAGAAAACTAAGCCCAGAAATATTAAATAACTTAAGGTCAAACAGCTAGAAAAAGGCAGAGCTAAGATTTGAACCTAAAAAATATAACTCTACAGCAAATAATATAGTGTCACAATATCACACTAAACTGTCTTATTGAAAAGTAAAAAATTTTAAATTTCTAGTTAGAAAACATAAACTGTGTTTCAAAAACTGTTGAATCCTGCTGAAAATGCTACATCTGTGAATTTCAGTCAAGAGCACACCTCGCTATAATATTGAATAAAAATTCTACATTTTTGTAAAACGATAAATGCAGACCTGTATTTTGTGTTCAAAACAGGAAGCAACACATCAGTTATTTTTTCTACTACTATGGCATTTCCCACTTCTTGTCCTTCTACTCTTATACTAACGTTGACCTAGGTTGATGCCTTTTTATTTTAAGCCACTCCATTTGTGGGAAAAGGATGGTTATATATAATCAAAATGTAAGTAAAATAAAAAAATTTCATATAAAATTTAAACTTGTTTATAAAAAAACTAATGGGAAATACATTTGCTCTGCTAATAACAAAAAGGCTACTATCCTTAACTAAAGATTTGTTCATATTAAGAACACAAAAGCCGATTTTTAAAACAAGACTATGTACAGATAACTTATAGACGAGCAAATTCAGAAGGCTGATAACCAACCTGATTACTAACAAAGCACACGCAACTGGGAATGAGACATGCTGTCTCTTCTACCTAATTGGCGAAGATTAAAAATAATTATAATAACACTGGCAAAGCTGCAGTGAGCCAAGCATATTCATACAATGCTTATGATAACACAAACTGGTATAGACTTTTTGGAGAGGAATTTGATAGTATGTGTGAAAACATTCTATTCATCTATCCAAGAAAATAATTTAAAATGCAACAACACTAGCAGTCATATCAGTGAAATAGCAGAATCGACTTACGTGCTCCAAAATAATACTGGAGCGGGGGAGAGGGACACTTACAAATATCATACAGCTTAATAAAATTAAATTCTATAGTCAATGTTTTAATAACATAGAAAAATTCTTACAATAAATAAAAGCAGGATACAAAGCTGTATTTATAGAAAGACCTCAAGTGTCACATAAACCCACATACTTAAAGAAAATGTTAGGAGTCATATTCTCTGATGACACGTGCAACTTTTTTTCTTCTTTAAATTATTTTTATTATCCAACTTTTCTTCAGTAAACATAAAAAAAACATTACAGATGGAAAAAGCAAAGTTTGTTTATGTGGAGAGCAGTTTTACATACCTTGGCGGCTGTTACTGATGTAGTCAAGTTTGTAGCTTTGGAAGAGGATCCATTAGAACTTGCTGGTGGTGTCTGAGCCACTACAGATTTACTGTTTGTACTGTTTGCTCCATTAGCAGCACTGGCAGAGTGGGAGAAAGTAAATTTGAAGCCACCAGAAGATGTCCTTTTGGGAAGATTTTCTTTGTCTTCACTTTCTTTTGCTAAAGTGAAAGTAAAATTTGAACCTTTATCAGTAAATACTGCTCATTCAAAGCATCTGAAACGAACAATAATTTAAAAACTTGTAACACACTATCTTTGCTTTAGAAGAGTTAAAAGAGTAGAGAATGATGCATATGGTGGTAAGTTTTTATTAGATGGAATCTTAGCAATCTCAGGATGAGAAAGGATCTTAAGAATCACATAATATATCAGCTACCCTGTGCTAGAATTCTATACTGATCTAGGACACTTCCAAGGACTCATGAGTTGTCTGATTCTTCCTTTGTCTCCTTGCCACTTCTACTCACTAACTCTATACTTCTATGTTCCTTGTAAAAACATAATACTCTCTCCCACAAGTCAGAAATTCAAATACCTAAAGACAGTGATATATTCATGTCTATTGAATATTCCATGTTTCTGTATCTGTGTCTTTTATGACATAGGTGTCTATTATACTTTAGCATCTGGTTGCTACTATTTTTGTATATGATTAACTTGATAACAGTACTTCAAGTTTGGCCTCATTGCTTGCCTCTTTCAACAGTAGTCAGTCAGGACAGTGCCTGTAATGGAATAGGTAAAGGTAGAAAAATGTGGCTACTAAAAGATGCCTACTCTTAATACATTTTAATAGGCTATATGTTCCACAGGCTAAAATAAATGGAACCTATGGCACTAATGAGTGGAAAATTGAGACTGGGAATAGCAGTTTCAGGAAAAATATAGTAAGATATCACTAATATTTAGATGATGTATGCAGAACTGTACTCCAATAATGGTAGTTTCTCAGTCAATAGAATCAGTTTTTTTGAAAGACGGGAAATTTTACTTTCACTATTCTTGATATTGTATCTTTAAGAAACTTTTATGATTTTAAAATTTCAAAGAGCAAAGTTACTTGAGCTTAGTTTCCTCAGCAGCAAAAGGCAGAGTGCCCTGGAAAGTTCCTATGAATCTATATGGTATCTATTATTGGCAATTTCAGAACAGAAAAAAAGCCAATACTGTTCACAGAAGGCAAAGTGCAAGTGGACAATGCAATTTCTAAATTGCAAATGAAGACCATCATAAAATGGCAAGTTTCAAGAAAAACACTTTAAACATGAAAAGAAATCTCAAACAAATTTAGAAAAAGTATAATTTAAAACTGATATTTAATAAAAGTCACGTCCTTCATGCTTTATAAACTATGACCAGACCTACAAGCAACTGAATAATTTCTGTAACAATTATAAGATGCATTATTCAAAAATTCAAAATTTTAATACCTTTTTTAGTCTCCATAAATTTTTCATAACTATCTGGAAAATCATCTTCTGGCTTAGATTTTTCCACTGGTGCCACAACTGCTTTTCCTTCCTCCTCTTCATCTTCATTAAACCACATTTCTTCATCTTCTTCCAAGGCTTTTGCATCTCTGCGAAATCTGTTACTACGCAATATAGATGGTACACTGTAAGAAACATACCACAAATATAGAGTAATGACTTAAAGTTTGTGATCAGATTAAATTTTAAAATAAGTAGGTATAACCAAGAGGAGCTGAAGTAATTTTAACCGAGAAAAATTTATATCACAATCATCTTGATTGTGATTCAAGATTTAACCAGAGAACATTCCAAAAGATTAAAAAATATAAACTAAACTAAAAATTTACCTTGGGTTACAATATGGAGCAATACTTTTTCATCTAAAAGATGCCAGGTAGGGAGGATATCCTACTCTCCTACATATAACCCTGTACTATCTAATGATGGGAAGAAAACTCCTGGGTAAGTTTCATATATAAGATCCAAACTATAGACAATTTAGAACATAAATTTATAGGCTATAAATGCAATATAGTTAACCAATACCAATACCTGTTCAGTTTCTGATTTTGTCTGTCTTTTTCTTGCTCATATTTAGTCTTCAATCCTTTGAATGTCTGAACATATTCAATCGATTCAAGTGCTTTATAAAAATTTTCAACTATATGTGCAGTAAGAGACTTGATATCTTCCTGTATAAGCACAAAATTTAGATTTCAAATATAATACAATGCTTGTTAGGAGAAAAACAATTTTTTTTTTTTGTTTCAAAACTGATCAAAAATGTTTTTCAAAATCACCTTTCAAAAATAAATGTCCTAGTTTCTTTATACATGAGCCATGATTCCTCAGAAAACTTGAAAAAAAGAAGAAGGAATTCACTGGAGCCTTTTTGAGGAATTATAAAAAAAACATTTCAAAAGTAGATGGATTTAGTTTATGTATTGTTTTTTGCACTTACATATAGCACTTTACAATTTAAAAAGCACTTTAATGTACAATTTCATTTGATCCTAACAATTCTAGGAAATAGGTCTTATTATTCCATTTTACAGAAAAAAAAAATTGAAGCTCTGAGAGAGGTTGGATGGCCTGATCAAGAAAAGCTAATAAGAAAGCTGGTTTTGAATTCTATTTTCAATAAATCTTAGATATTACTTAATGACTCCTCATTTAACTTCTATCAAAGTGGGCTAAGCCTTACCTTAATAACATAACATAGATTCCTCAAACTATATTACATATACAGATAGGATAAACTATTAACTTGATACTACTCATTTACACCCACAGTCTTCAATGGTATAATCTTTGTGAAATAAATTGACAGTAATAGCTTCTAAATTCTCAATGAATCATTCCAAATGATCATTGTAAATGCATGGGTACAAAGCAGGCTCTTTATTAAAAATAAAGTTGTGACTCAGGACTTTAATATTAATAAGAAATAAGCAGGCTACTTCTTTAAAAGATCCACCATAATCTGGCTGCATTAAGGATTTTAACTATTTAAATAAGTTCCCCTGGATATCTCAATCGAAAAATATGCAAAGAAGAAAAATTAGAAACCTAGGTAAAATGGTGCTGTGTTGTATACCAACAAAAAGATTAATTAAGTTTTGGGATTCAAAGTACATTTATCAATCATTCAAAATTAATTTTAGAAAAACAAATTCAATCACAGGTATAGGGATGTGTTTGTGAACACTACAATTTATTTTATCAGTATCTCATCAAAAATTTTGAAGGAAAAAATGTAAAAATTAATCTCTGATTCTTTAGAATAGTATACAGTGAATGTGGGTTCAGATACTTGATGAGCTTCAGCTAGTTAACTATGTTTCCTCTTTTCTAATGCTAAAGCAGTACTTGTATCCTCTTCAGTCTTTTGAAAATCATACTCTTGGCAAGTGACCACTATCACAAAAACAATCCAGTCACTCAGATAGCATGCCATTGGTAGAAATCTAGTTTATAAGAAACAAAACTAGAGAGTGAATTTCTAGCTTTGACTTTCCTTTTTCAAGTTCTAACCATGTGGCCATTTTCCCTGGTGAAATAATATTAATGTGTGGGAGAGGGCAAATTTATTGTACCAGTTCTATAGTTATCTGTCTTATCCCTGTTATTCATGTAGAACTCTTTCCAGATCGTTTTATGACGAAACTTTTGTTGCCCAAAGCTGAGCTGTAATGTATCTTCAAACCATGACTGTGCTCCTAAACAAAAGGATGCTCCTGAATAGGTCACTTAATCACTCTGGGTAGCTCGAGTCCCTCATCTGTAAAATAAGGCAGTTAGAGTAGTCCATCTAACTCCCTGGTCTCTTCAACTTAAAATTCCATGCTAACATCCTATTTTTTTTAACATCTCATATCAATGTCTACCAAAGGAATTACTTTTCAATCTTTCTATTCATTTTTATCACTACTCCTACAATCGATCAAAGAAATCACATGAATGGCAGGCTTTACTGAAATGTCCACATATGCAATATAATCCTGAAACAGCTGGACAATAAAAATGGAACTGAAAATATAGAGTAAACATGAGTTAAAAGACTACGTTAAATTTCACAATTTAAAATATTAACATCACTAAACATAATTATTTTACTTTACTAAGAATCCTTTAATATAAACTTACCACTCTTATAAATTCAAATAACTCAATAACAGCTGAATTCAACAGATTGTACCGAGTTCCATTATCCAGAAGAGCATTTATAACTGGCTCAAAAAGATTTCCCTTGGTGATATAACGATTATAAAATTCATCTTTAAGGCCAATTATCCGCCTCATAAAACGAAGAGCACCTAATTAAAAACGATACAGGGAATAAAGTCAATGATCTCACTCATATTATTATACAGGTATTTTTGAATAAACCTATCTACATGTTCTTTCTGAATAAAAAGCAAAACTGTACACTAAAACTAATTGGGCTTTGAGAAAAATACAGTTAGAGAAAGACCACTCAAAACCTGTACAACTTCTGTAGCCAGAACTGACAAAACAAACAAACAAACAAACAAACAAACAAACAATTAATTGGCAACTGGGAGATAAATGAACTACCTAAGCAGGTGGCTCCATGGCAGAAAAGTTAAAAAATACACAAAAGCCACAGAACACAAATGTGGGCAGTACTCAAAGCTATGCTGGGGGATATAGAGACAAAACAGTGAAGGCAGTTCCGAATCAGTACAAGGCTGTCATTAAGGTGGGCACAGAAGTGGTGCAACCTGCCAAGAACCAAGATTGTCTTACCTCAGGGGTAGGGAGCTTTGGAGGTAGGTACTTTTAAATTTTCTGAAGACACAGATAAAGGTGTTCCTCCTATCAGTTTAACAGGAGAGCTACAGGTTTTTTACTTTTCTGATGAAGGTTAGAATTCCACTCCCACTATTTCAGCTCCCTTTGCCTTGGAAAAATCATCTGTGAATGAATGTTACCTCCACATCATAATAACATCATTCTCTTGTTTACCAATTGCTTATGACCTATTTTGCCTTAGGTAAACATGTACTGTGGCAGATCAGACCATATTTGTAAAAGAACAACAGAATCTAGTATAATTTGGCTTTTCACATTTTAGAATACTGAAAAAGTTTTCCTTTTAACTAGTCTTTTCTCTAGTGAAATAAAACTAAATAAATTTAGCAATGTTACCTGCTAAAATTTGTAAGGTACACCAAAGACTTATTTTAATCCCTTATTTTTCTGTTTGGCGATCCTTTAACTTGTAATCTTTCTCCAGTTTAATTTATTCTATCAGTACCACTAGCCAAATCTTTCAAAATACAAGGTTTCCAATTTTATTAATTGGCTCTTATTTCAGCCTTCTGTCCATAGATGGAAGTCATTAAAAGAAGTTGTGCCTGTTGAAAGAGGTTCTAAATGTTCTCTGAGAGCAAAACAGAAACAGGCCACATAAGGTAAAAATGTATGATAAACAGTAACACTAAAACAGTGTGGAGAGAAGTGCTAGACTTATAACATCACCTCTTTTTGTGGTGGAATAAGAAACAGTGTACTTAAGATTGAAAAAAAAAAGTATTGGCAAAGATGTGAGCAAATGGCACTCTCACACACTGCTGGTGAATGAACTGACATGCACACAAAGCTATAGTTAAAACAGCATTGCTTATAATAATAGAAATCTTGAAGCAATATAAACATCTAAATACTAGAGATTCATTAAATGACCATATACCATATAAATGGAGCTACTTTGTAGTCATCAAAAAGGACTATTTAGACTTTGAACCTGTTATGGTGGCTGCAGGGGTGCTGTTGCCATGTTGCTGTCCAGGGTCTCCCTTACCAAGATCAAGTCAAAGACTATTCTAGTGAAAATGATAAGACAAGCCAGGACAGGTTACTCCTTTAACATTAAGAGAAGTCGACTATGGGAGAAACTGACTCTACTGAATTATCATCCAGTTGTGAAAACAAAAGTACTCTTTGTGGAACAGAAAAAAATACGCTCCCTCTAAACAATGGATGAAAAATGCATTTGATTTATGAATGAGAAAACAGAGGGATACTGATTCAGAAATTCTGCATCATATAATAAAAGAAAAAAATGACACAATCACTGTCTCCTATAATTTGAAGGCCACTGAAGGAAAACAATGCAGTGAAAGTATGCTCTTCATATTAGACCATATATATCATTAGACCATTTATCTTTCTGGATATTTTTACAGCCCTTAAAAAAAATATTAGCCTGAAAAAAAGGACAATTTATAGAAAGCCAGATAGAAAAATCTATCACGAGAACATCAATCCTTCCAAAATTAATATAAAAATTTTACGTAAATCCAATCACAATGAATTATTTAAATTCATTAAATATTTTTAAATGATAATTAAATTACTTTTTAAGTTATTGTGGAAGAACAAATATCCAAAAACCAAGAAAATTATGAAAAAGAAAAGTGAGAGGTGACTTCAGGTATTTAACTTAACAGAGATATTATAATGGCATTATAAACATTACCATTTATTTCATCTATTGAAATAAAAGAACAGATGATCCAGAAATAAGATACAATTATATATAGTAACTTACTGCATAATGAAGTGATATTTTTAATTCAGTAAAGAAAATGTAGTTTATTTAACAAAGGTATTGGCACAATTGGCTATCCATCTAGAAAGGAACAAAGCTATGCTTCACTTTAAAACATGCAAAAAAAGTTTCAGATGTACTTCATATATAAATGTAAAAAGTGGAATAAAAATATTATAAAAAAGCTGAGAATATTTGTACAATGTTAGGGCTTAGGAGACTTTTCTAAGCAAGACAAAAAACCCAAAAACCACAAAAAGAAGACTTAAAGGAATTTTAAGTCATGGAAAACAATATCATAAACAAAGGCAAAGATGAAAGACAAATGAGACTGAGACATCTTTTCCCAAAATATAATATTAGTATCTCTAATATTAAAAGAGCTCTAAGAAAAAAATAGGCAATTCGCAACAGATAAAATACAAAAGCAGTAAAATATGAAACATGTTGTCAAGGAAAACGTAAATTAAAATACAAATAGCATACCATTTTCTATCATCAGCTTGATAACATTTTTAAAAACCAGTAACACCAAGTATTAAAAGAATGTCAAGTCCTTCAGTCTCTTGGGAAACTAATCTGGAGGCTATGTTAAATTAAAAATTTAAAGGATATATTAAAAATATATAAACATTTTGTCCTGCCAATCCCATTACTGGGAATCTATCCTATGGAAGTAAACCAGTACTTAAAAAAAAAATTATATACTAGGCTATTTACTACAGTGTTGTTTGGAGTGGCAAAATACCAAACAATCTTGTAACCCATGTATTAGAGAATGGCAAAATAAATTGTGGAAAAGCCACTCTGGGAGATGTTATTCCTCCAGGAAAAAAAAAAAATTGGTTCACACCATATTCAATGACCTATTAAAGGACTAAGAAGTGTGCTAGTATATCTTGTTTTTGTAAAAATAAAACAAAAAAATCTGTATGTGTATGAATGTTTATGTAAATTTGGAGAAGTATGGAAGAAGGAAGGAAAAGCAATGGTGCACGCAGTTGACAATGGCTATTTTAAGGCCTTAAAAATAAAGTAAAAATAAAGATTACTTTTTCTCTACACATCAAGTTAAATGCTTAAATTTCAACTATAATTTTTATGCTCAGAGCTCTTTTTTATTTGGAAGGAGAAAGAGGCTTATTTATCCTTATTTGGAGGTAAAATTATGAAGAGAAAAGGAAAGTTTATAGTTTGCCAAAACTCAGCATTGGAGCACATATTTTACAAGTTCAATAAATAACCTAAGTTACACAAAAACATCAAGGCTCGTATCTCAAAAATATAGTCACTACTAAATGACAGTTTGATGGAGCAGATGTAAAATACAGCAGGACTGGTTCTATTAGTGAAATGTCATTGTACATGGTATTATCTCAGTTAAGCTAACTTAACTTAAATGTGAGCAAATGTGGGTGGGGAAGCACTATGACCTACTTCTCTTATCCTTTAAATAAAAGATCAGTACTTCTCATAATCATCTCTTTAATAGTATATATACTGCTAAAAAAAATATTTTCACATGGGTAACTTTGGCGTTTATCTCTATTAAAAATGTTATTCTTTAAAACATTTTACAAGACTATTCATTTAAATTGTTACTTACACAAGGCCAGGAAAGTGTGCTTTGAATTCATCAAAACCAAGACTCTTCTTAGCAAGTCCTTGTTCATAATATAGTTTTTTATGTGATATGTGTGATGTTCCACACAAAATGTGAGTAGCTCTAAAATTAAGGCAAGCAGCTGTGCTGTTTGATAATTATCTACAAAGAAAAACATCTTATGAAAATAAAATACTGCAATATATTAAAGAGAATAAAGCTTACATTTATAATTTAGTGCAAAAGTAAAACTGTATTTTCTCCTCATTTTTGTATCAATAAAAGAAGCTATAATTTTTACTTTTTCATTAAGCAGATTCTCTAGGATTATTAGTTTCACCTACTAAATAGACTTTTCTAAGGCTCCTGTATAAAATATTTAATAATAGTAAGAGAAAAACCCTCAATAAAAATCTACAAACATGGTAATAAAATCCTCAATGCATTGAGATTTTCTTCGTAATGTTTTTTTTTAATACATGCTTTCATTATTATTATTATTAATAAATATAACAAGGGTCCATAGTAGAGAAGAAGTACCTCAAGGACATTTTTGGCTATTTGAATAACAAGTGAAAAACATTACATCAAGATTTGTGTTAACAATAATCTTTTTAACATCAAACCATGATATCCATAAAAGGCCTACTGAAACACACTAGCGTTTTTTTTTTTCTCAAGAGGCTTTGGTTTATACATTCGTGGAATGATTTCAAACTGCCTCCTGAACATCAAAACTGAATATATGTCAAGGGCTTAACTGGTAATTACCCATGCCTATTATAAATGCTTTAGTCAAGTAAATATTAAACCGTAAGCAAATTATGGAATCACAGTCTCATAGAATAGAATAATTTACAGTATTTAATCCAACTGTTTTATTTTTTAATATTACATATACAAATATTTTGTGGAACTATGCTGTTATCATGAATAAATTAACATTCTTTTTAATAACAGGATGACCATTAATATACAAAATATGATTCAGGTATATCAAAGATCTTTGCTTCTTTAAATGCAAGTAAGCAGTTTTACTTACTCCAGACCAATTTGTTTAACAGCCAACAACACACCAATATGTGAACCATTAAAAACAAATTCTTTTAATTTCTAAATTCCCAAATTTTATTTAAAAAGATTTTGTAACGATGATCTACAGTGTTGATTAAATATCTTGTTTTCACTTTCTCAAATTAAGATATAAAATTACTCATTATATCTCTAACTAATCCAATCTCTGAACTGTCTCCTTATCTGAAACTGGCTCTCTTCTCAGCACTTTGATGAGCCTGGTAGAAAAAGACAGGATGCTAGGCACACACAGGCATATTTTCCATACTAAAAACTCATACCTGGTACAATGTTACAAGTAGAAGCAACAGTGTTCACACTCAGATTCATAAACAACACTTAAACATAAGGGCTGTTCTGAATACTAGTTCCTAACTAACTGGCCATAGATTACTAGATCTCAAAAATAATAAACTGATAATAAAATCCTCAATATTCAGACATCTCAAAAAATGTCAGAAAATAAGTTCTAAATTCATAGAAAGAAAAAAACAACAAAATTCCAAATGGTTTTTCATCTTTGATAGTGGAGAAAGTTGAATTTTTTTTCTTTGTAATAAAGAAAAAAGTAAATGTATTTTTGGTTTTGTTTTTGTTGAAAATACACCTTTTGTAGCTTTATACTCTGAGTAGGAAAAACTTTATAATTTTCATTAATTAATAGAATAAGAATTTATACTTACCAGGACAAATTGTGCTGTTTTTGTTAGATCCAACTATATTATCTAATAAAAAAAATTAAAGTCAGTTACTTCAGTAATAACATCTTACATTTCCCTAGCACTACAATATACAAAGCACATCTTTTATCATAATCCCATTTGACCTGCATAATAACCATGAAGAATTAGTTGCTTCAGTCAAATATTATATTTCTATCTGCAATCTTTTATAGAAATGGGTACAGATGAGAAATTATTAAGACAATATCCTACTTTGATAAAAGTGAGACTGCCACTAAAGATAAGATATTTTCTTTTATCTTAGTTATCGTCCAACAATTAGGATATGTCTCTGCATATAGGAATTTCTTAATTTCCAGAATAACACATATGTTAATAGGTGATTGAATTTTTAAAAAAGTGGAAGATTATAAGTTCCAATTTCTCAGCACACATCTTAGAGCACATTTGTATAGAAAAACACAAGAATGTATACCAGAGCAGTGTCTGTAATAGCAAAAAGCTAGAAACAACCTAAATGTTAGAAGCAGAATGGCTAAATTACAGCATACACTCATACAAGAGAATGTAAGAGTTAAAAATAAATAAGAACTCTAGTATCAATATGGACAGATCTCAAAAAAAGCAATGGGTATAAAGAAAAAAATAGCAGAATAATGTATACAATAGAAGTCAAAACATATCATATGAAAAATAATATTATACATGTTATAATAATAAATAAAGGAACGATAAACTCCAAATTCAGCATTCCCTAAGGGATGGAGGTAGGTGAGGTGAAATAAGAATATGAAGAGGTACATAGGAAACTCCAAGAGTAGCTGTAATTTTCCTTTAAAAAGAATCTGAAAAGTATATGGCAAGTTAGTTTTGAAAGGGCCAATAGGAAGTACATGGGTGTCTTTTACTATTATATAAATATTTCTGTATGCTTAAAGTGTTTTATTTTAAAATGAAAGTTAAAAATGCATTTATCTTAATTTATATAAATGGAACCATTCTGTAATAAAATGTTCTGTGATGTTTTACCCATTCAACTTTATATTTTTGAGAACTAGTCAGATAGACAAAATTCAATTACTTTAACTGTTATATAGTATTCTAGTATGAATATACCATACTTTCTCAATTTTCCTACCACGAAGAATACAACATTTTTATATCTGTCATGCATATGTATAATGTTCCCTAGGATATATACTCAGAAATGGAACGGGTGATATTATGTGAGTGTGCCCATTGTACAACTTTATCAGTTTAGTAAACATTTTCTAAACTGACCTGAGTCTCAGAGAATTTGTCCCATACATATCTCATTTCACAAGTTGAGTTGTATTCTGATGAATCGATGATTTGTTTATGCCAGTTATATTTGGTAGTATGACTATATTACTTAAATATTACAAACTGATGAAATATAGTAGATATTACATAATACGGAAAGCTAATACAGTAGAACTCAATAAAATGTTGCCAAATCAGATATACACAACTGTGAATACTTAATGGGAAGTACATAAAACTGCAGTAGGATTCTGCATTCAGACTTTTTAAAAATTAACTTTAGGTTCTCACTCCACTTTGATAAACTGAAACCAGAAATTATAGAGATGCCTTATGAGTGTAGTTTACTGAAGAAAGATAATACAGAAATATAATAAAAAACACGTATTAAAAAAAAGCCTTGACTCTGTAAAAAATACCCACAGATGAGTCAGCATGTAGAGGAAATGCTTACAAAGAGTTTATTTTTTTAACTGCTCTGCTTTAACCAACTTTTCTGATTAACCCGTCCATTTCTGATCCTTATGCTATGATAATGGAGAACTTCTACTGTATTACCAAATTGTTCTCCAAAATGATGGTATCTTCAGATTTTCTAATGTAGGCAATACACTGTCTACCCTTACTCACTGTAGATATTACCTCTAACAACTTTGGGAGCAATTTCCTTTTGCTAAGTGTTTACATCTCTCTTCCTCAAGGTGTAATACTTTTTGCCATATTTTTCTATATCATTCTCTAATACAGACATTCAGAAACAAATCATGATTTTATATTGTAGTTTAAAATTTTCAGTAGGAATTTATCTGTCATTTAAAGAACCAAGTAAACAGCCTCAGTTATAATATTTACTTCACTCTTTAAAAACAGAAATGACAAACAGGTAAGTAAGAGACTTTACCCTTTTCACATTTGTCTTCTGAAGTATTGGTCAAAAGTGGTGCTGTGAGAACATGCATACAATGGTTGTAGAAGAAATTTAGAAATTCACTTTTTTCGGTTTTCTGAAACACAGAATTTAAAAAATACTTTACTACTTTTATAACTAATACAACATATTTAAGTAGCAGTGTGAGTCATATACAAACAACAGATACTTTAAGAAGACTCTTAAGGACCAAAAAACTAGTTATGTTCACCTCAATTTTATTTCTGCAGAAGTTAAAAATCAAATCTATTTCATACTGTAAACTAAATAAAAATGAAAGCTGGAAAAGATCAGAGGTGGAAACATGGTGAAGTCAGAGACGTCCTTAGATCTCTCCCCTTGAAACAATAATAAGCTGAACATCTAAAACTCAACAAAAAACACCAAAACTGCACACCAGCATGTCTGAGCGTGGGATCTGCGCATAACTACCACAGGTCAGATCCCCGAGTGTCAGGTGGTGGACTGGGAGAAATAAAGAATCTGCCTCTCGCAGCCTGTGGAGCTCCCTGCAGGATGAGGAGGAGGGGTGAAGGTACCGGGACTTCCCTGAACAGCCCTGCCTCAGACTGCTGTGAGCTTCCTGTGGTGGGTGGCAGGGCCCAGTCATCAGGGCAGAAGTGGGGAAGTGGGGCAGGACTGCAGAGAAACAACAGCTGATTTTTACCGGCCAATTTTTACTGACCCTGGTTGCAAAACCAAGGCTGAGTGGCAGACCCCAATCCCCAACCCAGAGGGCCGCTCACCCCATACCCTCCAAGACCGATCACTGTGGAGCCCCGGGGGAATCTGAGCAAACTCTGAAGCTACCTCTCACAGCCTCTGGAGCTCTCTGCAAGATGAGGGGGAAGGGAGAAGGAGCATGAGTTCCTGTGGCCAGTTCCCTGAATAGCTCTGCCTTAGAAAGCTGTGAGCTGTGGCCCACTGGCTACAGGGCACAGTCATCAGGGCAGAAAGCAGAGAAGCGGGGTGGAACCGCAGAGGAACAACAGCTGATTTTTGCTGGTGGAGGCTGCAAAACCGAGGCTGAGTCGCAGCCTCCAACCCCCGACCCAAAGGGCCCCTCCCCCCATACCCTCCGATCACCTCAGAGCCCCAGGGGAATCTGAGCAAACTCTACCAAAACTGCTAGGAATCCAAGAGGCTTAGACGCCACCTACTGGAAACCAAAAGAAGAGCGCCTTCTTTGCAGCATGCTAAAGAGAGACCTTTATTTAATAAATCTTCTTTCTGGAAAAACAACAGAATACACTTCCATTAATGCCCAGACAGAGAAATAGTCCATTAAACACCATGAACAATCAAGGTGACAAGGAATCTCAGAAAGAAAGAGAAAAATCTCCAGAAAATAAACTTACAGACATAGAAATATGCAACTTAAATGACAGAGACTTCAGGATGGCACTTCTGAAAAACTCAATGAGATCCAAAACAAATCATATCAACAATTT
Source organism: Pteropus vampyrus (assembly GCF_000151845.1). Taxonomy (NCBI): domain Eukaryota; kingdom Metazoa; phylum Chordata; class Mammalia; order Chiroptera; family Pteropodidae; genus Pteropus; species Pteropus vampyrus. Next base: position 4,606,694 of record NW_011888872.1, on the reverse strand, counting down.
CAGGAATGAAAAAAACAACTAGATGAGCAGAGCAAGGAGATTAAAACCCTCAAGAAGAACAGAATAGATATTCTGGAGATGAAGAACACACTGCCAGAGTTGAAAAATGAAATAGCAAGCCTGAGAAATAGAGTCGACCAAATGGAGGAAAGGATCAGTAATATTGAAGACAGAAATCTAGAAATAAATCAGAAGAAAGAAGAGAGAAACCAAAGAATGAAAAATAATGAAAGAAATACAAGAACCAACTGATACCATGAGGAGAGGAAATAAGAATAATGGGCATTACCGAAGGCGAGGAAAAGGAGCAGGGACTAGAAAGCATTTTCAGACAAATAGTAGATGAGAATTTCCCAAATCTAAGGAATGACGTGGAGCTTGGAATTCAACGAGTCAACAAAATACCCAATTATCTCAACCCAAAAAGGCCTTCACCATGATACATTGTATCAAAGTAATCAAAATAAATGACAAAGATAGAATTCTCAAGGCAGCTAAGAAAAAGAATTATCACCAGACTTCTCAGCACAGACCTTACAATCCAGAAAGGAATGGAACCAAATATTTAAACTATTAAGTGAAAGGAACTACCAGCCTAGAATAATGTATCCAGCTAAGCTCTCCTTTAGATATGAAGGAGAAATCAAGATCTTTCCAGACACACAAAAATTGAGGGAATTCTCCACTACGAGCTCTGCACTACAGGAAATACTGAAATGGGTCAGTTCACTTAAAACAAAATAACAAAAATACATAATTAGGAGTAAAGTGACTATCAGGCAAATAGAAGCAGAGGAGTACAACCCTTTTTAAGAGCAGGGCATTATAGCTTAAACAATAAGAAGTGAATTGTTATAACAAGATAGTAATGAATATTCAGCATAAATAGGGACGACTTGAGACAACAATGCCTGAAAAGGGGAGGATTCAAAGATCCAAATTCACAAAGGGGAATGGAGATAAGGCACGCGCAGAAGAAAATAGACAACTGTATATATATAACTATACTTTACATATTCGTAATGGTAACCACAGACCACAGATTCAGAACTGAAATATATAACATGAAACAAGAAGAACCAGAGAGAAAACCTACAAAAGCCAACCAAAATAAAGAAAACAGAAATGCATGGACAAGGAAGCAACGGAAACACTGAGCTACCAGAAAGCAAAAGATAAAATGGCTATAAGAAGACCTCATATTTCAATAATCACCCTAAATGTAAATGGATTGAACTCCCTAATAAAAAGGCACAGAGCTGCAGAATGGATCATAAAACAAAACCCAAGCATATGCTGCCTCCAGGAGACACATCTTGGCCCCAACGACAAATGTAGACTCAAAGTGAAAAGGTGGAAAATGGCATTCAGAGAAAAGTGGGAGTAGCAATACTAAGAGCAGATGAAAAAGACTTCTAAATAAAAAAGGTAAAGAAAGATACTGAGGGACACTTCATAATGATAAAGGGAATCATGCACCAAGAAGAAATAACACTTATTATTATTTATGCTCCCAATCAGGGAGCCCTAAAATATGTAAAGCGATTACTATCAGAACTAAAGGGAGAAACAGACCAAAACACTATCGTAGCAGGGGACCTAAATACCCCACTGTCGGATTTGGACAGACCATCCAAACAGAAAATCAATACGGAAATAACATCCTTAAATGACACTTTAGTCCAACTGGACATAACTGACATTTACAGAGACTTCCATCCCAAAACAGCTGCTTATACATTCTTCTCTAGTGCACATGGAATATTCTCAAGAATGACCACACATTGGGACACAGAGATAGCTTCAACAAATATAAGAGGGTTGAAATCATACCAACTATATTCTCTGATCATAATGCTTTGAAACTAGAGATCAACTGCAAAAAGAAATCAGGAAGAATCACGAATACATGGAAATTAAACAACTGAAGAATAACTGGGTCAGAGAAGAAATAAAAACAGAGATCAAGAGATATATAGAAATAAATGATAATGATAGTATAACATATCAAATCATTAGAAGCCTACCTCTAATGATATATCATTAGAAGCCTACCTCCAAAAATAAGAACGAGCCCAAATAAGTAACCTAACGCTTCATCTAAAAAAACTAGAAAAGGAAGAACAAATGAAACCTAAAGTCAACAGAAGGAAAGAAATCATCAAAATTAGAGCAGAAATAAATGAAATTGAAAACAAAAGAATAGAAAAAATAAATGCAACAAAGGGCTGGTTCTTTGAGAAGGTTAATAAATTGACAAACCTTGGCTAGACTCACTAAAGAAAAAAGAAAAAGGACACAAATAAACAAAATCAGAAATGAAAGAGGGGAAATTATGATTGATATCACAGAAATTCAAAGGATCACACAATACTATGAAAAAGTATATAACACCAAATTAATAACCTAGAAGAAATGAACCAGTACTTAGAAAAACCTACCAAAAAATAAAAGTCCAGGACCAGATGGCTTCATCAGTGAATTCTATCGAACATTCAAAGAAGATTTAACACCTATTCTCCTCAAACTCTTCCAAAAAATTTAAGAGGAGGCAATACTTCCCAACTCATTTTATGAGGCCAATATTACTCTGATACTAAAACCTAGCAAGGATAACACATGAAAAAACTACAGACCAATACCTCTCATGAACACAGATGCAAAAATCTTAAATACGATACTAGCAAACCATATACAGCAACGTATTAAAAAGATTATACACTACGATCAAGTTGGCTTCATCACAGGGACACAGGGATGGTTCAATATACGCAAATCGATTAATGTGATATACCATATAAACAAATTAACAAATTATCATATCAACAGATGCAGAAAAAGCCTTTGACAAGATACAGCATCCATTTATGATCAAAACACTTCACAAAATTGGTATAGAAGGAAAGTACCTTAACATAATAAAGGTCATCTGTGACAAACCCTTAGCCAATATTATGCTTAATGGTGAAAAACTAAAAACGTTCCCTCTAAGATCAGGAACAAAGCAAGGCTGTCTACTATTGCCACTCTTATTCAATAACATTGGAGGTCCTAGCAAGTGCAATTGGACAAGAGAAAGATATAAAAGGCATCCAAATAGAAAACGAAGACATCAAACTTTCACTATTTGCGGATGACATGATTCTCTATATAGAAAACCCTAAAGACTCCACAAGAACACTACTAGAAACAATAAACAAATACAGTAAAGTATCTGGATACAAGATCAACGTTCAAAAATCCATAGCATTCCTATATTCTAATAATGAAGTGTCAGAAAAAATAATTCCTTTTGCAATTGCAACAAAAAGAATAAAATACCTTGGAATAAATCTAACAAAACATGTGAAGGGCCTATGTAATGAAAACTATAAGACCCTATTAAAAGAAATCAAAGAAGATACAAAGAAATGGAAAGATACTCCATGTTTTTGGATTGGAAGAATCAACATAGTTAAAATGATCATATTACTTAAAGCATTATACAGATTTAATGCAATCCCCATCAAAATCCCATTGGCATTTTTTAAAGAAATAGAACCAAAAACTATCAGATTTGTATGGAAGCACAAAAGACCCCGAATTGCCAAAGCCATCCTGAGAAAAAAGAACAAGGCTGGAGGCATCACTCTGCCCAACTTCAAATTATACTACAAAGCGACAGTAATCAAAATGGCATGGTATTGGCAGGAAAACAGACATACAGACCAGTGGAAGAGAATTAAGAGTCCAGAAGTAAACCCATATTTATATGGGCAAACAATTTTTGACAAAAAAGCCAAAAACATACAGTGGAGAAAGGAAAGCCTCTTCAATAGATGGTGCTGGGAAAACTGGAAAGCCTCCTACGAAAGAATGAAACTAGATTGTCATCTTTCATCACACACCAAAATTAACTCGAAATGGAATAAGGACCTGAATATAAGACCTAAAATAATAACATGTATAGAAAAAAACACAGGAACGAAACTCAAGGACTTTGAACTTAAAGAGGATTTTATGAATTTGACCTCAAACACAAGGGAAGTAAAAGCTAAAATAAATGAATGGGACTACATCAAACTAAAAAGCTTTTGCTCAGCAAAAGAAACTGTCAAGAAGGTAAAGAGACAACCATCCGAATGGGAAATATATTTGCAAGCAACACCTCCGATAAGGGCCTAATATCCAAAATATACAAAGAACTCATACGACTCATTAACAACAAAAAAACCAATGATCCAATAAAAAAATGGGCAGAGGATCTGAACAGACACTTCTCCCCAGAACATACAAATGGTCAACAAATATATGAAAAGATGCTCAACATCGCTAGCTATTAGGGAAATGCAAATCAAAACCACAATGAGATACCATCTCACACCTGTTAGAATGGCTATAATCAACAGGACAAGCAATAACAAATGTTGGAGAGGATGTGGAGAAGCAGGAACTCTCATACACTGCTGGTGAGACTGCAAATTGGTATAGCTTCTATGGAAAACAGTATGGAGGTTCCTCAAAAAACTAAGAATTGATCTACTATATGATCCAGCAATCCCTCTACTGGGTATTTACCCCAAAGACTTGAAAACTCATATCTATAAAGATATTTGCACACCAATGTTCATAGCAGCATTATTCACAGTGGCCAGGACATGGAAGCAACTGAAGTGCCCTACGATAGATGACTGGCTAAAAAAGCTGTGGTACATATATACAATGGAATATTAAGTCATAAGAAGAGATGAAATACTGCCAATTGCGACAACATTGATGGAACGTGAGATAATCATGGTAAGCGAAATAAGCCAGACAGGTAAAGTTGAAAATCACATGATATCACTTATATATGGGATATAAACCTAAAAACAAATGAGCAGGACAAACAGAGACTCATGGATATGGACTACAGACTAGTGGTTATCAGAGGACTATAAAGTAGTGGTTACTAGTGGGGTGGGGGAGCAGGGGGAAGGTATATGGAGTAAACGGGGTCAAATTGGGGGTTAGGGGGAGTGTAAAGTGGGTAAAGGGGATCAAATATATGGTAGCTGAAGGAAACTGAACTTTGGGTGGTGAACACACAATAGAATATACAGATATCAAATAATAATGTACACCTGAAAATTATATGATTATATTAACCAATTTTACCCCAATAAACTTAATTAAAAGAAAAAGATCAGATAGTATAGTTTTTCTGAAGAATATTCAAAACAATTTTTTCCAAATATGCTTGTGATCTGAAATGATAATGAAGACTCTATCGAGCAATGTGAGAGTAACTTTACTGCTTAAAATTTGAAACCCCAGATTTCACAATGTATCCAAATTTAAAAAACCACCAAATGGATTTATAAAACCTCTAGAAACAGGGTAGAATTTAGTTCTATTTTAAAAAAAAATGTAAATCTATTATTTGGAAATTTGGAAAATAATGTTTTTGATTTTCTGAGCTACTATTTTTTTACACAACTGGTTCTATAAACTTGCAATGATTTGAAAATAATGCACATGTTCTTTAAATATGAGGGAATTTTATAAAGGACGAATTTATTTTGAGGCAATGACTATTATTAATATTTTGAAATCGTTCCTTAAGACCTTTTTTATGACTTCTTTATTACGCAGTTGAGGTCATTTAGTACATTTTTTATTATTTACTTTTTTATAATGATAAAAAACCCAACATAAAATTTATCATCTTAACCATTTTAACCATTTTTAAGTTTACAGTTCAGTAATGTTAAGTACATTCACACTGTTGTATTTTAATTTTTAAGAAGTTAACATACAGAGGCTAAGGGCTATAAGTACAAACATTTCAGTAAGATTTTAACATATTATAATATTGTATTTTGCCTCAAATGAACTGTTACAGGAATACCACTGCTACTTGAATACTAAATGAACAAATACCTAAGTATTTGTTTTTCAAAACAGTACAAATTTTCAAAAATTTTATATTTACATATAATTTATATATTTATATATTATATATAAAATAAGCTAAAACTCATTAGATCAAAAATTTTATCTCAGAGTAATTTCTTACATTAGTTGTAGCTAGCATGTTCTCTGGATCAATTAGAGTACGAAGAAGTCCCATTAGCTGAACAGCACCTCCTAGCTCAGGATCAGTATCACAGATCATTTGTTCAATTACTACATTAATGAGAAGAATATCCTGAAAGAAAATGGTTCCATTAGACCTGGTTTAGATATAAGACAAATACAGCAGCTGAAAGAACAAAATCATCATCACAAAGAAAAAAAACTCGAAAGAATGGATGAACTTATTTTAACTTTATTTTTCCTAACGTTTCTCAAAGTTTTGTAAAAATATTGGAGTGAAAATAACCCACTTAAAAAAAAAAAAAGCAAAGCATGCCACAGCTTACGGTACCATCAACATATGGAAGTGGAAAACACTGTATTTGCTTATTGTTTTTCAATAAAAAACTTTATTGTTATATTAGTAACATGCCCTCGGGTCTTAATATTAAGAGCTACAAAGCAGCTTGCAGGTAACAAAATATGTCTTCTGGTTGTATTTTTAAAGTAGAAATCTTGAGCATTAAATTAGGATACAAAACAACTGTTCACATCAAAGGAAAGTTTTGACATCGACTCAATGGATTTGAAAATTTGTTTATTATTGGGGGAAGAAAGGGAGTAATTGAAGGACATAAGGGAACTGCATGGAATGAAGATAAATGTCTTAAGTTGGGAGAATTCTGGAAGTAATAAACAGAAAGCTTCAGTACAAAGCACTTTGTTATCATTTTGTTTTGTTAACCCTTCCAAAACTTAATATACTGTGTTATCCAAAACTAATATTTCCCTGCGAAGCTGTTCATTAACTTAAACGCATTAAAGAATCAACAAAACCATGTCATGGCAATTTGCTTAAGATTAGAATCCTACCATCTACCATGTTTCAAAATTTGATCACCAATAAGTCAATTCTATCATGGCAACAGAGACAGAATGAAAGTTTTTCAAAGAACAATTTTGAAATAAAATTCACAGAGCTACATTAATCAACCCAGACCCAAGCCTCATTTCAATTAGAGGGTTAAAGAGCAGACTCCACATTAATCTGTTGCTGTTTCTTATTCTGGTATGTGCAGCAAAGTGTTATCTCATATAAAATGTTAAGATATTACAAAAAGGTATGGGCCAGTGAGCTGCTATGAACAATGCTCAGAACAATGCTATGGCATATACTTTAAATATATGTCAAAATGTAAAACTTGAATTCTATCATTTAATTAAGGCCTCAGGTAATTTGCTTGATTATATATAATACACTTATATATAAATTCATTCACTTAAAATGAGGAAAAAAATTAATAATTAATTAATTTAGGTTATATCCAAATAAAAACAAAGTGGCAAGAAAAACTTCTTACAGTATATAGTACATACACTAAAATGTCATTTCAATATATGCTCTTTAAACTTTTTATTGTCTTCTTTCTCAAATGCAGTTTCTCCCAAATCCTGCTTCCATAAGTATCAATGTCAAACTCTGCTAGTCTGTCTACAAGCTGAGATAAAAGGGGAATGACCTGTGCTGAGAGGCCCATAATTTGGTAATGTGTAGAAGTACAAAAAGCCTATTTATATATTAAACAGTGAAAAAGAAAACTACTGAAAACTAGGGCTACAGAAAACTACATTTTCAGGAGATAAGAACTGCCTTTCTCAAAGATCTGTAAGACTTCTCTGCCAAGAAAAGTATATGCACCACTGAATGCAGGGTACCCAAGCTTGAGATAAGGAGGCACAAAGAGGTCAGTAGGTAAAGGGGAATTTTTAGGTTTAAAGATTATTACTTCTTTCTTTTTAAAGGTTGCCACCAACCCAATAGAATTTAGCACGTAGGATCCTTAATTTTTAAAATTAAAAATTTATCTTCTTTTGTGGGCTAAAAATTATTTTGAAGCATACAAAATTTTTAAATTACAAAATGGCTAGATGTCAGAAAATTCAGGGAAATGAAAGGCTTTGAAGACTGTTTAAGAAAGCGAGAAATTGAAAATGGGACTTTTTATAGTTAAAAATCAGTAACTGCTTCTCTAAGTCTCATGCAGCAATTAAATGTAAACATAAAATATTTCTAATGAAAACAGAAATAAAAGCTTTATGAGTTCTTAAAGTTAGTAATTTATTCTTTTCATGGTGTGAGATTTTGTGATGAATGCCTTTAATCACACACATCACTAAGGATAGAGCACTGAGTGTTAATTTCAACGTAATCTTTTGTAAAGGCTGGCACTAAATTAGGAATATCAACAGTGAGATAAACTAGGTATTTATTTCTTTAAAGTCAGATTTGGCATTATTTGGGTTTACGAAAAAACCTTAAAAGATACTTAACACAAAATATTTCTTCTATTTCTTTTCTACTGCCTTAAACGATACCATTAACCCAAACTGATTCTAAATAAAATTTTTTTAAAAAACATTGGAAATAGATATCAAAGATAGACATAAAAATCTAAGTGAAGAGATTAAACATAAAAGAACTGTAGTTTAATTTAATAGTAACTCAAACAAGGATCAAATTAACATTGGGATTCAAAACCTTTAAGAAGAGACATCATTATATTTTAGTTATTTTCTACTTAAAATATATTTAATATAAGAAAGTACTTTAAATTACTGCTACATATTTTAAAAATAAAGAGAAGGTAAAAATATTTCTGTAGTAAGGAAACACAATATTGGTCTCATTATTAAATGTTCACCCTACCAAACCCACTACCCCCAGCCCCCCACATCTTAACAAGTGAAAGTAACTTCTTAGTTATACTATACTAGATAAGTGCCAGACCTTTGGGCTTGAAATTATATTTCATTAGCATTTGAAACTTTTTAAAGGCCAACATGTAAGAATTTGTTTCTATGGTAATCTATTAAGTTCAACACTAGTTTGTGTATATATATATATTTACAATCAATACAACCTAATCCAAATCAATTGGTATATATTCTGGGCTTGCCAAAGTCACAAATGATCAGAAATCTACTATTTTGCTTCATAATAAATTATGATTATGGCTGTTCTTAACAGCTTGCAAATACTATTCTACAGGCAATTCACAAAGAATCAGGGCACTATTACTTACATCATCACTCTGCTGGGCCTCTTGCATTACAAATTCTCGGACCATGGATGGACTAAACTCTACTAGATAAGAGAATATATCTGTAGCAGCTGATCTGACTTGCAAATCATCCATGCCCTGATAAAAGGAAAATGAGGTTATTTAAAGACTGTTAACGAAAGTTATATTGTGTTTTCCTCTTCCTTCTCAAATCTATGTACACCTCCGGCTTTTTGGATTTAATTGTACTGGAATCAAAATATATAACCTCTCCAACCTTTTCTTCCTTTCCATTTAGAAATATTGAAAGCTTTTAGGCAGTTCAATGATTAGTTTCTGCCAACTGTTACCATCACAAAGATATATCCTCAGAGAATTTAAATATATGAATTCGTGCAGGATTATAAAACTATGCTTTATAAATGCTGTAATAATTTTTTTTCTTGGGGAGGGGGAATTCTTGATTTAAATATATGTAAAATTGTGAATGTTTTCTCCAGGTTAAGGCTTCAAAACCTTCCAGAATCTGTCTTTGGTCCCAGATTTGCCAGTTATTTTATGCCTTAGTAACTGATTCTCTCTTTTATGACTCTCCTAATAGAGGATGCTTGTGAAAACACTTTTGGTATTTTCATGACTTAGTTTTCTAAAATAGTGATCCTGAAAATATTCCCTTAACTCAGCAGTTCTCAAAGTATGGTCCAGGGAATCCCAGCAAGGGGTTTTAAGACTCTTTTTAGGAAATACATAAAATTAAAACTAAAACTATTTCCATAGTAGTAAATAATACTAAGGCATTATTGACCTTTTTCAAGGCATTACTAACCTTTTTTACTCTATCACAAGTATAGTGGGTTTTTCTGGAGGCTAAAAGACGTGATACCACAACAAATTAAATGCAAAAGCTGCTATGAGACTCTAGCTATCTTCTATTAAGCCAGATATTAAAGAGAATGGCAAAAAATGTGAAACAATGCCACTCTTCTCACTATTTGAATTAATACTTGTAAAATTTCTCATTTTTTCATATAATAAATACCAATGGATGAAACTCATAAACGAAAATATGAGAACCATTGCCCTAAACCCATATTGTAGCATGAGCCCCTTTGGTCTAGTGTGCCCTTGACTCTACTCATTGGTCTAAAAGGGAAAGATATTTTATTAGTTTCTATGAAACACTTAATATTGTTACTGAAGAGAAAATAGTTATGTAAAAACATGTGGGATTTTTATTCACCTGAAGCCATATTATATGCAAGTGATTACATATAAAATTATAAATTTAATAAAAATATGAAGACTGAAAACACTGTTGTAATAATTCACTACTATAAAGTGAATCATAACTTAAATTATAAAATTCAATATGCATTACTATAATACTTTTCACCCATAATATAAATCATAATATATTCACAATTTCAAAAACATGAATAAAAGTTATATAATTACCATTACAATTTCAAGAGCAGGAAGAATCCCCAACTTTGCCAAAGTTTTGAAAAATGCATCCCTGTTTTGAGGTTGTAATGTCTGAGAAAATGCACAAAATTCCTTGAAAAAATTAACCTGTAATGTTAGAAAGTATAGTGAGACATTGACACACATAAAAGTAAACTTGGGGCACACTGTAATGTGATCAATCACAGTGTGGAATTCATCCTTAACGAGGATCTTGACTTCTCAGGGTATCCTGGTTCCTCAAAACCTACATTAAAGTATGTATTAGAAACTAGCATCTCATTAAAAGTAAACTTTGAATTATTTTTGAAACACTTGAACAATTAACTCTCTAAAGACATTACAGTGTACACATTATATGTACAGTCTGAGAGCATATACATATTATTTTCAATTTATGATTAAAGTATAAAAATGACAGGTAAGGCAGATATTTTGAATTAGAGCACACATTTTCACAGAAACCATGCTATAATAAACCATGGCTGGTTTCTAGGGAGCTCTCAAAGTATGATTCAATTTTTAAGAATTGGAAAGGGCATTACAGATTCCCTAAAGGACTAATTTTATAAATGAGAAAATTGAGTAGGCTATTAGAAATAACTACACCAAAAGTGACTTGATTGATTTTAAGTCAGCAATTTTTCATTACTTCTTAAAACCCAAGAATCTGATTATAATGTTTGAAAAAATGACAAAATGCTGGTAAATAGCAATCACTATTTTCTTTCTCCAAAGCATAGCCTATGTCTCAAAAAAGTGATTATTTGAAAGAAAAAAACATTTCCAAGAAGCAATTATTTATCATTCATTTACTTAAGAAGCATTTTCCTTATCACTTATTTAAAAAGAAAAGCATCTCTATAATGTGAGTATCTACATCCATGAAAATATGTCAGTTTGTAATTCTGTCCCAACATAAACCATATATCTGATTTTGGGATTTGTAAGGCACACAATTTCCCTCAGTGGGTGGAGGGGGGCAGGAAATCTACATCAAAATACCTTAAGAAATTTCCAAAATACACAAAACAATTACATTTAAGAAAATTTGAGAATAATAATTTATAGTATAATTTAAGTATATATCTTTCATCTCATACTAATTATAAAAAGTCTCTCTTAACAAATTCAGTATTAAAAGCCTGTATGCCAAAAGAGTAAGTGCTCTTTAAGGACTTGAATTTCAAGAATAAATGACTTACCAATTCACGCCGTTTATCATCATCTGTAGCCTCATCTGTTAATTGTGCAAAAACTTCAGATAAAAACTTCTCATCTTCCTACATGAGAAAAAATATTTACTATGAAATGTTAACAAAAGTATAAAGTTACATTCATTTATGTAATTTACACAAATTATATTAATTCCAGGGTGTAATCATGTTATAATTTTCAAAACCTGACTACACCATTCAGTATTAGTTATACATACATTAATATTTCACTTAACAAGAAACCTCAATTATAAAGAACTCTTTGGAAAACAATAATAGATGTTCTAGAAGTCATGCATGAAAACTCATTTACTTTATCTTAGAGCCTCTCTAGCTCTTCTCAGGTCTATTTACCCTTAATTTAAATGTAATTCAAATAAGTTTAAAAATCATATTGTCAGTCCACAGCTGATTAGAAAAATTATATAAATATGGTACAGGGACAATAGTAAAGGAGGCTGAATTCTGGCAGTGAAAAGATTAAAAAGCCTTTTAACCCTTTACCAATTTAGAAAAAAAAGTGCAGCTCGCTGCCAGCATTATTTTAACATCGCATGCAGGAATGCTACATTTTCTAAGATTTGACATTTTCAGCAATCGAGAATTACTGTATTTTGTAAATGGAAATACCACTACTAAAAACAGAATGTTATAAACAGAATGATGTCATTTGTTTCCAAGCACCATCAATATACTAGAGTGATGTGAAAATAATAATAAAAGTGAGATATTTCATGGCAAACTTTGGGGGTAAGATTAGGACTGTAATCCACGAGTTTTCTTGGGGTAAATGCTGCAGCTGCAAGCACCATGGGTGATTATTCTTGGGGCAAACAGGAAATGGGTTGAAACACAAGCACTCATGGAAATAATTTAGGGACATTTGGTGTAGTCTTACATGTTCTGTGGTCCCCAAGGATGTAACTAAACGACAAAACACTACAATAACTGCTTTTCATACTGATGACTCTAAGGTATTAAATGACAGATGTGTTAATTTCTTGAAGCACTGTTTAAAAGGACACACAGAAAACACAGTAGAATATGTACTGTATGATCTTACTTTTAACATAAATTTGTGCGAAGCGGTATCAATCCCTTAGAGCCTCTCTGAAATATGGTAAAATATATATGAAAAAATAAATGAATGAAAACTACTAGGTACGATCATGGAGACTATAATATGCTTTCCCACACCACATCCACTGAAGCTCCTCAAAAACACAACACAGAGCAATAACCCCTTTCATTAGCGTGACTCAGAATGGTGTTTCTTTTGTTATTTATTTCTTTCACTTCTTTTAGACTTTTATGTACTAAGGCCTGAACCATCCATTTTCTGAGAGAGTTCAACTGTATATGTAATTGTCTTTAATTTATCTTTTGAATCACTTTTTCCAAATTGCTTCTGTCTGAATATTTTAGGATGTGGGGAATAAGAACACATTTACCTCCATTTGTACCTTTTATGAATTTGTTACCTTCTTGCATCTCTCCCAGATTAAATCTTCCATTTCTGTCTAAACATGTTTTACTTTTGCAAAATATTTTCATAGGAAAATAGTTCCAATTCTTTGATAAATGTTATTTCCCATTTAAATTCTTCTTATGTTATTCATTATTTGTGTGCTGACAAAACTGCATAAAGTATTAACAGAAGCAATTTCAAGTATTATAGTCTGACAGGAGAATGCTTTGATTTCTAGGTTTTTTTCCTTGATTTCTAACATTATTCTTAATAATATTCTACAAAGCACTCTGTCCCAATATATGTATTAAGGAAGCAACTGATTAATAGCATAAAGCTTATCATGAACACAGATGGAATGTTTCCCCTTAAATCTCTGGTTCTCCAAGCTATTAACTAGTCTCTTTAGATCACTATAGACACACACACAAACCCCAAAAAAACAAAACTCAGAACTAATACAATTTTCATATAAACACATAAATTTAGAATTAGATTGGAATTTAAGAGATTACCGAAAGATTGCCTAGTCCACTTTCCTGCTTCTTTCTGCCTGTTAGTCATCTTACTCAGTGCCTAGTCCAATTTTAAATTTCATGAGACTGAGGTACAAAGAGTGGAGTTATTTGAGGATAGCTAGTGACAGAGATGGATTTAAAATCCAAATCTCCTGCATAATGTGATTTTCATCACTTCCACCAGATAAAATAAACTACAGGACAGATTCTGAAGTAGTTTGAAGTCATGGAACAAACCAAAGCAACACACACAGACAAACTAGAATAGGACAAATCTATAAGATAAAATTTAATGTTAAATCCTATATTTGAGTCCACAAACCTCTATAACAAAATAAAAAACCCGTATTATTATAAACAAATGTTTTCTTAAAGGTACTGAAAGATTTTATATATTTAATTAGTAATTGGGATGAAAAGTTAGACATTTCTCTTTCAGTGCTGAAATGATATATGCAAAGTATGTCAAAAACAAAGTAAAATCACTGATCCTACCAAGTTTGTTTTAGCTCAACTCTTATCTATGGAATAGTGGAAACATATGTAATATGTTAAAATGTCAAGATTTGAGATACTCGTCCTTCATCATTTCTAGTGAAGGGAAAAGTTAAAACTTTTTGTTCTGAAAAGGATCTTAATCAGTAGCAGTTTTGTGTGGAAATAACTTCATTTTATCAGCTTTTATGAATTTAATTTGTAAAACATTTTAAAGTATAATTCTCAGTTCTGAGCAAAGGGATTTTTGAACTACAATTAGCTAGAAAATTCAAGTCAACTAAAATCTTATTTCCCTGTCATGCTTAAGAGAATCTCAACAGGTATTAGAGTACATACTAGGAGCTAGTGACCATGCTAAATGCTTTCATATAATTTCTCAGTTGATTAATCTAACTTAGGCTAGAAGTGAGGTACCTTCTGGCACAAAGGAGATAACTAAGTGGCAAATTTTACATCAACAATAGGCAGTTCACAGTATCTGGCAATTCCATTTAAATACATCTCATGGACCAGAAATGAATAGGGTATTTTTTTTTTTAAGCTATACTTTATTATATAATTATAGCTGTCAGAAATAAACCTATGACAAAATATGTAAAATGACATACAAAGTGTTATAAATATTTTTAAATTAGTTTGCATAATTTATTTTTTAAAACATAAAGCAATGATTTACTATTATGGTTTTAGCAACCCTTCTGAAGTCAAAAGCAGTCCTTCTGAAGTCAAAAGCAGTCATTTGAAAGGTTTCTGTTACTGGGTCCTTTATATCAACTATATTGACTGTGAGTCTATTTCCAATCTCCTGAGACTGCAACTGTTTTTCTGTCAGGAACTGAAATGGCACCCTGATTTGTACTGTTATCATTTTTAAAAAGCAGGTAAAGTAAAGTAACAACAAAAGATAGGGAAACGATGCTTGGAAGTACTATAAAAAAGAGTCTCATAACTAAATACTAAGTCAGAGAGTCTCAACTTTTTGGTCTCTGGATACCTATGAACTCTTAAAAATGAGTCAGGGCCCCAAAGAGCTTTATCATATTGGTTACATTTATCAATATTTACCGTACTTAAAATTAACTTAAAACTAAGACATTTAAAAACATTTATTAATTTGTTTTAAAAATAAGCTATTATGTAAATAGTTTTTATGAGAAAGAACTATATGATCTAAAATTTTAAAAATTTATAAAGAAGAGTGGCTCTGTTTTACATTTTTGGAAATCTCTTTAATGTTTCGCCTATCAGAAAACAGCTAGAGTCCCATATATTCTTTAGCATTCAGTATATCATGATAGGCTGTTTTGGTTGAAATATAATGAAGAAAATACAGCCACACACTGACATAAAGTTGGAAAAGAGAAAACCTCACAAACCTCTCTAGAAGGGCTCGAGAGATCCACAACTATACATGAGAACCACTACACTAAGTACACAGTAGCTGCTAATAAACTCAGTAACTCATATGTAAATTATAAAGAGTTACGTAGAAAACTGTGTATATAGTATACTATCACAAGTAAAGCAAATTCTTCAAAATCATGTTAACTACAGTTAGGGTATAAAGTATTAACATGATGGTATAAAACTCCTATTTTACAACCCAAGGAGACAATAAAATCAACCTCATGCAGAAAATGATCTATCATATCCTGAAAATTAATGAAGGTTTCTCAATCTTGGCTGAATATCTGAATTATTTGGGAAGTTTTAAGCACTCACACATATAGATATCCCAATAATAAATGGGTCTCATAAAATGTAATAAAAGATACTTTTAAAAATAGCTGCTTCTGTTTGAGATGATGAAAAAGTTCTGGAAATAGACAGAGATGATAGGTATATAACACTGTGAATGTACTTAATGTTATGAATTGTACATTTAATTGTTAAAATGGCAAATTTTATGTCATGTATATCCTATTAATTTTTAAAAAGCAAAAAAGTAAGTCAAAAAAACCCAGCTACATCATAGCCACTTAAAAATGTAAAAAGTCACATTAAAAAATAATTCTCTCTCAGAAAGCCATGACATAAAGCAAACGAATCTTTCAAAAAGAAGGAATAAATAGCAGCTTGAACTATTAAGGAAAATAAATATCTGAAAAGAGAAATGTGAAGAACACTTTAGTTTACTTACCTGCAACATGCTGACTATCTCAACTTTGTTGAAGAAAATAAAAGACGTAAGAGTAGAAAGAAAATTCTCTTCAAAAACGGATGGCGTAGGCAAAATGATGTCTTGAATATACTGTACCCTATAAGTCTGATGTATTTTTTGCCTTAATTCAGAGTCTGTTATTGGTATAACTTCTTTAAACTTTGCAGTTTTGGTCAGGAATTCTCTATGCCTTTTTGGCTGAGCCAAAGCAGGGTCATATTCAAGGCATCCCACGACATCCATGATACACTCATCAGAAAACATTACCTCAAACAGAGTTGCCTTATTTAGGAATAAGATTCCTCTAATAATTTCATACAAATGGTGTAAGCCTTCAGTGTTTTCTAAGTTCTCACAGGCTTGGAACAGCTGCAGTAGTTTTTTAATATAGCCTTCATTTTCCAAGGCTAGAGCCAGCTTTTCCCTACGGATAGGTGAGGAGAGAACTGAGGTAATTAAGTCAGCAATCTCTTCAAGTTTACTTAGTTCACATGTAGGCAGGTCTATTAGATGACTGGTTTCAGGCATTTCTTCAAATCGTTCTTCTTCTGATTCATCAATGAGGTCCTGTGTGACTTCCACTGATGGATCCTTTCCTTGAACCTAAAAATACCCAAGTACAGCTGGTTACCTTAAAATATAAAATAATTCAAAATTTTGGAATTCAAATCATTGACCACTGAATTTAGGTTAAAAACAGCTTGCAAATAATCAATACTAGTATTACGGTCATTGCTAATTAAAAGTGAAGTCTAGAGGGGGAAAATATACTGTTCAGGGTCAACTGTTTGAGTCTGTTACTAACTACAGGTTATTTCACCTCTAAATTTTCCAACTTATAACTTAAGGTTAACTCTAATCCCTGACAACTTGAATATTTCAGCTGATGTTATGTAGATTTGTGGTGTTAAATTATGTAATAACCATGTGAAGTTAATAACTTTACTGGATATTTTTTAATTTTGCAGAGGGTAACTCTTCTGTTGGTCCCCAAATTCACTATGCATGACTCTTAAAGCACTATCACATTGGCCTGACAAGAACACTACTGAGTTTAAATCAAATTAAAACCCAACTCCTTGTACATTAAAGAGTACAAAAATAGGATTTTCTCAAATTCCTTTTGAAATTTGCTTTCAGAAAAATATTTGCTTTTGCTATGGCCTGAAACTGCTCTAAAAGATAGTCCATTTTTTTAAAAATAGCATTTAACATCTGTGATAAAGTCTTCAAGTTCTAATATTTATATAATAAAGATCATAACAAAGAATAAAGAATTGTTTTATGATTCAGGTTGACAGCTCTAAAACAGCATGTCTAATGTAACACTTTATATAATGAATTACTCTATTTAATATTAAAAAATGTTTAAAACTTCACTTTTCATAACATTTTCTAATTCCTAATATGAGTGCGATTATATATACTCTTCTCTGCCTCAAAACATCACAAATATCCTGAATAAAAAAATTCCAAACCCACCAAAGCAACACATGAAAGAATGTCTAAGAGCTTAAAAAAAGGTAGACTAAGACACAAACATACTTTTTTTTCCTAGAAGGATGAGAGTACTTTTTTTACTTCTGAGTTCTCAACAGAGTAGCTGGGCTTAAGGAGACTGACACATAAATATAAGAAAAAGTTTAAGTAACAAGTTTATAAGAACAGTTCAGATAAAATGCAATGGAACTTCAGAGCAAGGGCAATTCCTTCCAGCTCCTGGAGGCAGAGGGGAGAGGAGAGAATGTAAGAAGTCATCATAAAAGTAGTGGCATTTGAGACCTTACACGGACTTTCAAAGATAGGATAAGATTCAGGTAGGGGATAAAGGTAATCAAAGTGCAAGAGGAATAGCACACAGGCAGAGAGATGAAAATATGTGACATGCATATGGCAAAGAGCAAAACTGGAAATGTAGACTGAAGTCCAATCATGGAATATCAAGCTATAACACTTGAATTTTTGTGCAGGGAAGCAAATGTGCAGGACTGTCCTTTAGAAAGTTCACCAGGTATTAGCTGTATAGAATAAATTTGAGAACATATATTAATCAGGGTGTTATTTCAAAGTTTATACAAACAACTGAATTTGGATAGTGATGGTGAGACAGGATAAGGAATAGCTACAAAAAAGAGAAGGAAGCAAAAATGACCCCATAGTTTTAAACCTGTCATTAGAAATATTATGGCTCCTTTGACAAAAACTGGCAACATGGGAGTGGAATGGTTAATAAGAGTTCAGTTTTATGGAGTTCGAGGTATATGAATATCATGCTGGCAACTAAATACATGGGCCTACTACTCAGGGAAAAGAATAGGACAGAAGATAGAGATCTGGTATTAGGACAACAGTTAAAGCCAGAAGACTCTGACAGTAGCCAGAGAAAAGAGGAGTGAAGTGTGAGGTGGGGGGAAGAAACAAGAAAAATAATTAGAGGTTATAAAGAAAAAAAAGAGAAAATCAGAGGCATTAACTTATACTTCAAATGAATATTTTGCACATGTTTAAGACTAAAAGCACAGTTCACTAGATTATAGCATGTTTATTGCTGTGTTATCTAGTATTAATCCTTACAAGCTTCCTGGATTCTCTCCTAAACTTAATTTTCATTGATATGATCTGTCAATTCCACATAAACCTAAGTGTCTTATCTAGTTGTCAATAGTGCTGTCCACCAAGTATTTCTGGCTCTCTTCCTTTTGTGGTACCTGAGATTTTTTTGCCTCCATGAAGTCAGATGTAGCTGTGACTTCCTTTGGTCAATGAAATGTGAGCAAAAGTGCCATGTTTAACTTCTGAGCAGAAACTTTTAAAAGCCAATGCTCTGATTTGCCATCTTTCCCACTTTGCAATGATCCTGGAAGTATTAAAATAAATTCTCTATCAACCTGGGTGGTCCCTGAATGACTGATGAGCGCAGCCCCTTCTCCTCCAACCCTGCCCATCATTGGTCAAATAGCATAAGGGAAGAACAAACTTTTGTTGTGTCTGACAGGCCACTGAACTTTTAGAATTTTAATACAACATAGTATGACCTTAACATTCTTGAAGTCAGTCAACTAAATGTGCTGAATGGATTCTCAATATATCAATACAGTTTTCAATGAAAATGTGTTATTTCAGCACTCCTACTCTAGTCCTTTGCAGCTGTTGCTTTATTTTTTTTCTCCTTTTCAAGTCTCAGAAGAGACTTTCTTTCCTTCAAAAAGAAGACATCATCAGTACTCAACTTCCTCCAACATTCTTCTCCATTTCACAACTTACCTTCACCCATTTCCTTTATCTGTTTCAAAGAAAATGTCTCTACCATTTTCTGAGGTTAAAACTTCCTACATATGTAATTTTGACTTTATGCTTTCTAAAAGCTCAATATATGTCAATTATCGCAGCTCTCAGCTTTATAATTTCTGCCTCTCCAAAGGTTCTTTTTGTTCTACCATTCACCATTTCTCTTAAGATACTTATTGCTCTCTGAGCATCAAACTTTTTCAAAGAGTTCTATTTTCTCATTATAAGACGTTAAGAAATGACTGAGAAATATGGTTTTTACTGAAATTGAAACTGCTTTTTCAAAGGTCAGCAATGACCTCCTAAACTGAAAAATAAAACCTAACATATGGCTCTGTGGAATATCATGCAGTAGTTAGAAGTAATAAACTAAACGTATATTCAGCAACACATGTGTATCTTAAAAGTAAAAAATTAACCTTGCCTGAACCAGCAGAGTGGCCAAATCTAAAATCCCTTCCAAAGGTGGAAAAGTTTAGGTAAAGATCAATGACAGACAGAGAGGAAAAACAGTAACTGAAGGCAAAGGAATGAATACACAGATAAAATGAGGAAAATCCAATAGTTAACACTGAAAGGCTACTAAAAAGTCTCAGAGCAAGAGATGATATTCTCTTAGCTCAATTATACCAGATGCCTGGAAGGATGAAGCCGTATGTTTACCAAGACCACAGCTGCTCTTAGAACCTGACAAGGTCGAATGGAAACGTATAAATAAACATGATGAGTGATACCACTCTGGGAGACATTTTGTCATATGATATGATTATGAACTGAACCAACTGTTAACAACTAAGTGGGATGCTAGTAATATGCCAGTATCTATTGACTTTTACTTTTCAAATTACATCTACTACCATACTGCAATATGGTATAACACTGGCATTGTTGGTTCAACTGCCTTATGTGCATAAACCTTATGACTGATCAAATGTATTGAGAGATTGAGTTAAAGCCTCCTTAGAATTTAATGCTGATAGACAATGACTGGCCTGAAGAACAAGTGGATTTTGTTAACCATCAGTTAATTTCTATGCTAAATACTTCTGTACGAGTTTATTATAAAGTACAAATTGCAATCAATAGGAGAGGAATGAGTAATCAAATTAGTGGCTTTAAAGGACAGATTAGTTGTTTCTTTAAATCTATCTCTACACCAGACTGGGTCCTCTAAAAGTTAGGCATATTCATACTGATAGTATTGCTCTGTCATATAAATGTTATACTAAATGTAGATGCTTAGACAAATATGGTTGTTTTGTTGTTAAGAAAATCTCTTAGCCAATGGACAAGGGGCACCCTTTGCAGTAAAGAATTAATCTTGCCCAAAGAAAGGTTTAGCCTTGGTCTAGTTCCTGAGAGGTAACCTCTAACTGCTGTGAGTAAGCTCTCTGATAAGTGTTTTTGTTTACCTGGGGGCTTTAGGCTATGACAGATATTCCAAATGCGGGCAACTATGTGGTTGATAGTAGAGGTCAACCTCTGGAGGTGATGGAAACTTAAGTCAGCTTTGTCGGCAGTCAGCCTGCTTCTATGACTAACTCCTAATGAAAATGCTGGACACCAAGGTTTAGGTATGCTTCCCTAGTCAGCAATACTCTGTACATGTTACCATACATCATTGATGAAAGAAGTAAGTGCTGTATGAAGGACTATCTTGGGAGAAAAATGGAAGTTCATGCCTGAAATTCTCCTAGACCCTTGACTTATGTGCCTTTTCCCATTGGTAATTTTAATCTGTATTATTTTTGCTGTAATAATCTACAACCATGATTCCAACAGTTTTGTAGAGTTCCGTGAGTCTTTCTAGTGAATTAAATGAACCTGAGAGTGATCTTGGGGACCTCCTGAACTGTGTAAGTGAAAAGAGTAAGAACCAAATTTCAGCAAAAATTTCTAGGACATATGTATGAAGTCTCCAAAAGCATATATTAAATAGTAGGTGCTGAGGTGTGGGGAGGGGAGAAATTGGGCAAGGTATAACCTAATATGCTGATCACTGAAAAATATTATCAGTATATAAATTTGTTATAGCATATATATACATCAACAGCCTAGTTTTTAAAATGATGTTTGTCTTCTGTTTTATTAATTCATTCTTTAAATATATATCGAGTGTATGCATAACAGGTACCAGTTGCCATGCTGGTTTCAGAGGATAGAAGAATAAAATATAACTTTTCAGGAATTTAAAACAAAAAAGTCTTAATATACTGCTATTAATATTCTGAACAGTCATAAATAATATGGTAAAGTTATTATTCTTTTATTGTTAAAGTTTTATATCCTTCATTCTGTTTGCATTTTCTTAAATCAGTTTTTTCCATAATTCATGGATGAACACACGACATGTTTATTGCATCAAAATAGAACAGCAAATATTTGTGGACTGCATGTGTATAAGTCTGGAATCTTACATCTCACTTTACAGAAAACTTTGCAAACATAAAATTAATCTCAATACCTGGAGAACACATGAAGAAAAAAAGGTAAAAATTAGGACCTTCTTGCCATCACCACCAAATTTCCAGGTTGAAAACAGGCAAAACCAAAGGTGAAATAATATAACAATTTGCATTATATTCTATGTATATTGTACTAATTAAATAGTGTTTTCAACTGTTCATCAACTGCTATTCTTTTAATTAATATTGTATACTAATTATGCTCCAGTAATACATGATGCATAGTAAGATATGAGGTAGGAAAGAAACCATCTACTCCCAACTTAAGTTTAGTGATTTAGAGTTGTACAGCAAATAAGCTTTATATGGAGTCAGAAGGTTCGCACTGCACTTAGTTGGGCCACTTTACTACGCTGTGTGGCACTGTTATTGAGAAGACCAAGGAAAAAAAATGACTGCAGTCAGATGCATAAAACTAACTCAAGAATCTTCAGTGATAAGAATCACTAGAAGGAAAAGCTAATGAAAGTGAAAATGACAATTGTCAAAAAACATTAGGCAACCCCTGAAACAGTGATTTCTATAGAAAATGGTAGTTAAAATGAATATTATGATTAATTTAAAATTCTAGTTACCAATTGCTGCAGCAAAGATTTACCTAAGGTGATATAATGATTAAATATAATGGGGAATCCTGAATGGGATCCTGGACAGAAAAGGGACATTGAATTTTGGGTGGAGGATATCTAAATAAAGAATAGACTTTAGCTAATAATAATGTATAAATAATAATAAATGTATAAACATTAGGTTCATTAATTGTGCCAAGCATATCATACTAATATAAGATGCTAATAATAGAGGAAATAGGTGGGGGGAGGAGATGTCAAGGAGGGGAGCATATAGAAACTCTATTTTTTGCTCATATTTTCTGTAAATCTGAAACTTCTAAAATAAAAAACTTTATTGAAAAATTCCAGTTACCTGAGAGTTACCACCTATCCTGTGTCCTGCTACACTATAAGTTCTTCATGAGTTGAAGTCATGAGCAGTTTTGATCATTAGTGATCATGCAGTATTCATAGCCATTAGGAAAATGGGTTACTAAACATCAAAAATCTAAAAGCCTTAGAACATAATGTTTTTTAGTTTTTGTTTTTGAAAGACCTTGACATTTTACAGGGCATTATTTATGAATATATGCTATCAAAACCTAAAGTGGTACACAAAATTATGGTAATTCTTTTTTAATTCTAAGTAAAAGAATTGGCTGTAAAATATAAAGGCAATTTCCAAAATCTCATATGAAGACATTATCTTTCCAAATTATAACATATATCTTTTGAGTAAAAAGAAAAAAAAATATCAAGAAGGCATATAAATGTAAGTTAAGTTCAAAGAAACTTACCTGACAAATTTTTTCCCAGATCTCATCACAGCCAGCTTTTTCCTGAAAACTCAGAGCCAGATCATAGTTTTCAGCTTCTGACCAAACGATTAACGTATCCTGTTAAAAAAGCAAAGATTTCTACATCATTACATTAGAAAAGAAATAACTGGTAGTTAAAGTGAATGCTATGATTAATTTTATAGAACAGCAAATATACGTTTTACATAGTATAAATAAAAATAGCACAGCAATGACAAATGCCCTCTAAGTGTAATTAATGTACAATCAATTGACATCATATAACTGTATTTTGTTATCCTTCGAAACTTAATATATTGGCAATGAACTAGTAGCTTTGGTACTAAAAATGACATTGAACAATTTTCTAAAACAAAAAATATTAAAAAGGGTTAGCAAGCTCTGGCTCATGCTACCAAGATAATGTTTAATGGAAAGTCTAGCCATTCTTGGCCAAACGGTAAGTAGACAAGTCTAATCGTCTATTTCCTATTGTTTCCAGAAAGACAGCTGTTCCACTCAATAACCACCTACCATCTACAAGTTTATTTTTCCCTTTAAACTGGTTGTCAACTATTTGCATATAGGCTAACTAGTAGCTGAAAATTATTAAAGTTTAATCCTTTAAAAAATTTTTTTTTTAATCTGGAAAAGCATTCAGGGCATTAAGGAATGCAAAACAATGGTGAAATAGTATCTAGTTTAATACCTTAGGTTATAGAAAAATCAATAATTCCAGGTTCAGGTTAAGTGTTTTCTCAGAATGTCCTTAATTACATCCCTACCAAAAGGTGAGTTATTGCTTTTGGGAGAAAGCTGTTAACCCCTTTATTAAAAACTAAGGTTTGAGTTTAAATTAACACACAAACGTTTAAATACTAAAATCACTGAAACACTCAAATGAAATAAAAAATTTTAGGATACATAATAAAAGTTAATATGGCTAAACTGATTTGCAAAAAACGTGTATTTGAATTTATATCCTAATCACCAAAAATATAATCTATGGAAATTCTTTATATTTAATAATTGTTCATTTGCCCTCATATTAAAAAATGTAAAACTAAAAGTGAGCTCCAGACAATAAAGACAAAGTCTTTAAAATGAAAACATTTCAATATTTGGTAGTTCTAACCAGTAAATGAAAAATATCCTTTAATTGTTCTAAGTCCCAGATTAAAACTTATTTGCTGTGTAATCAGGTAAGAAGGACAGTTAGAAATCTGTTTTCTAGTTTCTGCCAGGCCATGCTTCTTGAAAGGAAAATTTGCCACCAGGTATTCTAAAATTTTATCAGATCACACTTTTGTTTAACAACTTTCAGTGTCTCCCACCAACTACAGAAGTAGTTTTGAAATATTTTTTTAAAAACCAGAACTCTTTTTACAAAATGTACTAAAAATCTCCGTGTAAAAAAAAAAAAAAAAGATAAAAACAGTGCTACTTAGGTTTAACTAGGGCACCTACTCAGGCTCTGAGTACTTTCTTCAGGCCCTGAGTTATCTATCATTTTAGACCCCTCCTCAAAACAGCTTCATGAACAGTGATCTACAAAACTTTTTTTTAACTCTGTGCCTTAAATTACTTACATTTTATATACAGGAAAACAATATTAGTATAGCAATACTTTTAAAAGCACACCCCAAAGTAGAAATAAAAAGGTTTACTAAAAATTAAATAAGCAATATTTTGAAAGGTTTGAAATATATCTCCATATCATCATTAGCTTTTTAAGACCCAATATACACTTAGGGTTCAGTACACCTATAAATGACAGTTCATACAAATCCATATGTAACATCATCTTTTTAATAATTCTGAATTTTCTGGAAAGGGCAACTTCTTGTAAGATGTATTTTATCATTGTTTCTGCTTCGTCACTTGGCTGACAGACCAATTACACTAGGAGTGTAAATGTCAGTTTGACCATTATCTTGTTCACTTGCACCAATATTGGTTTCAACCTTTTTTATGGTACTTGTTCATTTTGTAAGGGTTACAGGATAGTTTAAACTGGAATATATCTGTAAACAGTTATCTGCATAGAAAGGCTACAATAATTCACAATAGGTGGAGAACAGTTCATGGAAATGTTGCTCTTCTCTCAGAATATCACATTTATTTATGACTCGTGACCACCTGACTTTACCAAATATTAGCAAAACTCAATTTCTGAAAACAGGTTTCTTCTCAAATTTTAATGTTTAGTAATGTGTACTGCATTTTGGAGATCACTAGTACAAGAAAATAAAAGCCAAAACCCTTAATCCAGGCATTCAAGGTCCTATCCATTTTGGTTCCAATCTACCTTCCGAGAAAGTCCAAGTAGGCAACAAAGTCTGAATTAAGGTAACTGAGTCCAACTCTTCATCATTTTTTGTTCTTTCCTTTTCATTCTCAACTCTTTTCCCTAAGCCAGTCAAAATCTCAGAGACTAACTGGGATTTATATTCAGAATCCTTTTTCACCGCAAAGAGGACTGACGTTGGGAGATGGTCAAAAGACAAATTCCCTTTCCTATCCTTTGGGGACAGAGTTGGAGTGAAGCCCAAGAATCTTTATTTTTAACAAGGGTACCAGGTAATTATTCTGGTAAATCAAATTTTGAGAACCTGACCTACATGTACCTCTAGCTGGTTAACAGAAGACAAGCAAGTGCCATCAGAGTAGGCACCTTCGAGCTCTGTTTCTACTCCAAATGGGTAACAAATTTCATCCTTCCTTCTCCCCATCCCGCACACTGTCTCAGAAAACAAACAAACAAACAAAAAACCCCGAAGAAGCACTTCTCAGAACTGCTTATTCCAAAGGTTGAAGTAAAAAAAAAACAACAAAACTCCTACACGAGAGAACACAAAGTTGGCACAAGAATATTTAAAACAGAATGAAAAGGGTCAATGTCGGGGTTTCCTATATATTCAAAAAGCCTAGATATAGCCAGCCAAGCTCAACTTTTCATAGTAAGGTCTATTTTCAACCACTGTGCTTTGTGACATTCTTTTTGCTCATTTATGCATCACACACATATCTAAATATCTAAGCATGTTATTAATGTCTCTGTTTAAACTAAGAGAAGCTTAGAGGTTTTTTTTTCTTTCTTTTCCCTCCACTAACTAAAAACATTTAATCAGCACTATGTCTCCATGGAAATCAGATTTAAAATGAGCTTGCAGGGAGAATAGAAAAAGTCAGTTATATTTGGTCTGGTCCTTTAAAAAAATAAGAAAGGTGATTATGTCTAAGCCCAGCATGGGAATAAGACATGAGCTGGAGAAGCTTGACAGTTTAGTCATTACTGAATCAGATTTTTGTAATGTAGTATCACTATATGAAATTATTTTGTTTTATCTATTTAAACACACTATTTAGCCATGTACTGTTTAAATCAGAGGCTCTTAACCCAGACTCTAAATGACATCTTAAAACTATATCTAAAACTTGGTACATCACATCTTTTTTGGGGGAAGGGTCTCCAGTTTGTATATCATATTCACAAAGATATGTGACACATTTAAAAGCTAATAAGCTAATAGAATGTCTTTCAGTTATCTCCCCCAGTACGGATCCACTTTATTAACATGAATAAAATCCAGTCATGAAATATCTGATTCTACTGTTTGCCAGACTAACCCTATCTCTGCATGTAATGACTGACAAAATTCAATATAGACAGAGCTTAAGTTTTTCAAAAGGAATCCTATTTTTTTAAAAAAGGAAAACAAATGGAAATAGCAGGCTTATCAAATTTAATTTGTAAATTCAAAATTAGAAGTCTGAAAATGAGTGAGATTAACCATAATGCAGCATCTAAGTCTCTAGGTGTTCCAAATAGTAGTTGATGTAGTCTTTCTGAGATGAATTTTTAGAATCTAGTATGGTATGACATATAGTCCAAGACAGACATGATGATACTACTTACCACAAACACTAGCAATATCTTTCCCAAATCTGTGACATATTTGGATACAAGGGGATAAATCTTGACTAGAATTAGGACCCAAGTATGACTCAGTTTCACTGTCCACTATTTCTGTGACTTTCATCAAAGTATTAAGCTTTTTTAATCTTTTTTTTCCCACTGGAAAAGAGGAAAATGCTGACTGTATCGGGATTATCATAGGATTATGATGAATATAGTTCTCTTACTGAGCTTATGTGTCAGGTACTGTGCTAAACTGTTTCAGACATTAATTCACAGCTATTCTAAGGTAAGTAGTATCTCTATTTAAAAGATGAGGTTGAGAAAATTTGCTCAAAATTATAGCTAGAAATAATGACATTAAAGCCATATTCTTACTATGACGTGCTACAAAAGTGAACAAGTTCTAAAAACACACAAAGTTCTTAACAACTTTGCTTCCTAAGCTTCTCCTCCGTGGCATTATTATTTATCTAGGCACCTCCCTAAACTCCTAAATAAGAAAGATCTGTCTCCATCTGATTCCTGAAAAATCCTCTTTGGCCCGGTTCCAAACCACCACCCAGAAAACACATCCCTACCCATCATCCTACTCACCCTCTCAAACCTAATAATTTACGTCCTCTACACTATCTAAAGGTGCAGAGTGAACTCTATTTATTACAAATTCATGCTGTCATTTTAATGCATTCAAAATTATAGAAATCTCTCTCTTGTATGCTTATTAGTCCATTCCCCACAACGACTCTCAGCCTAAATCCTAACATCCTCAGTTTCATTGGATTATTTTGCCAATTAATAGAGACACTAAATATATGAACATTTTCATCCATACCTCATCTTAGCGGGCATTCTTCTAATCAAAACCTAGAATGTTCTCATTCTGTTTCTTGCAGGATATGGAATAGCCATTTGCTGACTGACAACTGTCCTTTCCTTACCAAAATGTTGTTCTCCCTTGGTTTGAAGACAACACATTTTCTTGATTCTACGTTTTTTTTAAATTACTTATTCTTCTTGTTTACTGAATCTTCCTTCTTTCTGATTACCAAACACTTAATATAGCAGCATGCCCTGTCAATTTTATCTTCAATATATATCTCAAATCTATCTACCTCTTTCCATCTCCACTGCATCACTGCTAACCTGATCTAACATTATTTCTTGCTTGGACTATGCTGCGATCTCTCAACTAGTATCCCATCTCAGTTATTGGCACTCTTCAATTCTACAGATTGATGTTACTATTTTGGATCATGTCATTCCTCCACTGAAAACTTCAAAAGTTTCAATTGCACTTAAAAAATCCAAACTAAAGATAGTAACTAACCCATAAGCAGCACTCAACCAAGTATTACTGGATGAATGAATTACTGTGGAAAATTCAACAGGGCTCAGCCTTAAACTGTTCTTTTTTTCCAATTTACATCTATTCTCTCAAAGGAGTTCTCCTCTTGCAGCTAAAAATAGCACTTAACAATTCTCAAATTAGAATCTCCTACAACAAACTCTTACGGTATTTCTTGTCTGAGATATTCATTATGACCTTTCCATTTATTTTACAATCACTTCAAAGCCTAAATGAAAAAAAGCAAAGCACAGAGCAGTATATAGTATGCTACCACTTATGTCAATAAAAGAGAGAAATATATGTGACAGTGCATATCTGTTTACATATGCATAATATCTCTTGGGAGATACACAAGAAACTTGTAACACTGGTAGCTTTTAGCAAGGGAAACCGTATGGAGTCTAGAGTGGGAGAGAGACTTCATCAAATACTATCTGAATTTTTAACAATGTGAATATATTATCTATTCAAAAAAAAGTTTTTAAAATAAACAAGCCTCTAACCAAATGATTACTGTAAACTGCTTCTTAACTTCCCAGTTTCTGGAAAGAACCATCATTTTCTTGGCCCCAAGACTCAAAAACACTACCAGTGACCTTTGATTCCTTCTCTTTCATATTTAATCATTCACCAAATCTTCCAGCACTTTCTTGAAAATATACTTTCCATTTACTATACTGAAACATACTTTCATTTCCTTGCATTTGAATTATTGCAAAAGGTCTTGTTACCTAAAGCTCGTTTCCCTCCCCACCAATTCATTATTCATGACTTTGCCACACTGGCTTCATAAACACAGTATCACTTTCATCATGTTAGGTCCCTACTGAAGAACCTATAATGGCTCCCTTTTGTTTGGCAAACTAAGCTCCCAAATAAGAAACCTAGGCTGCACACAGGCTTAAGACCTTTTGGGTCAGCTATTCGATTTCCTTCCATATCATAGTTCCTTCAGCAGATACTACCAAGAAAAGTGAAGTTTTTCTTAATGATTCTGGCTCAAATCAATTTCCCTTTTCTCTAATTTTCTACAGCCTAACTCTGTGGAATTCCAAATTGCTTTTTATAATATTTTGTGTTGGCATACACCTGCATATAATCTTGGTCAAGAAACTTAACTTTTCTGTACCTTAGCTGCATTATCTGTGAAATTCTTTCATGGGCTTTCAATGAAGACTGACTTAAAACACTATCAGCTATTTTATTATTCTGTAATTGCTTTATCTGTTATGTCTTATCTCCCAATAAAACCAAGGATGAAGACTTCTTTATACTTCTCTTATAAATCCAATTAACACACAATTGTGTTAAATATAAAAGGTACATATCCCAATAATTCTGCTTTTAGTCCAGATGAGGAGAACTGATTCTAAATAACTTAAAATTCTGACACATGTATCAGGCACTTTATTTCATGTTCGACTATATAATCAGTCTCTTTCCTTTCCAATGTGTTTATTTAAACACAAGTTTATTGGTAAGTATATGTTCCCCTTCTCATTAACTACTTCATATTGCCCACAGTAAACAAGAAAGTCATGTGAATCATGATGACTTACCAAATTTGAGTATCTGACATTCAACTCGACTCATTCTAACTTATTTTGAACATACAATTAATTCATTACGTAGCTCATTTTAGAACTGTTAAAAAAATGTCAAATATTCTTCTCTGCATTTATTCAATGTATGTTAATATAGTAAAATATCCTGTAAACTATGTCTTATTCACTCATTTTCTTAAAAATTAAAAACCCACTAATGGTCAATATACTTCGTATAAATTTTGGAAATGAATAATTTTCTGGACTAATTTATTGAATAAATTAAATGATGACATTTTAAAAAAGATAATTCTAATGAACATAGAAAAACAGCAACATGTTTAAAAATCCCAATTTGTGTAACTTGGCAAAAAGTGCAAATTGAACAAGACTTTGGTAAAAATATGAAAAATAATATCTATTACAAAGAAACTAAGTTTAACACAACCTCCAAATGGCTGATTTATATTAGAAAAGTGTATACAATTTAGACAAAAATAAAGAAAATAAAACAAGTTTATCATTTACACAGGTTTATCATTCTTACATACAAAGCTTTTCCATATTATTCTGCCAGGAGTGCTTATACTTTAATGTTATTTAGTAAAAGTACCTTGTTTAGAAAAAGTATATAAAAAAAGCCCAATCATATATTATTTGAATGTGATTACAGAAAACATTTTTCAATGGTATTATTTTTTTAAATAAATATTCTTTCCTCCAATACTTTAATTTTCTAGCTGAGTTAAGATTTCACACAAAATTATGTCCCAAAGTTTCTAAAGTATTTACAGAACCACTGTGTTTATATGGACTAATTAGGGGGAACCATTTTATACACAAAACTCTGCCATAAAGTGACCTTTCCAATAGTAAGAATAGCTAAAGGATCTTGTATACAATCTGAGAAGAATCCATATTATAACTAATTTGTAGGGAATCGCATATAAGGACAGTTTTTTATATTCATGCAGATAGGGGGAAATATGACACAAAATATTAGTCTTTCCTTCCCCACAAACAAGCAAGCAAACATACAAACAAAAAAAATCATTAAGTAGCTATCTCGCAAAATTCAGCACAAAGACAGAGTGTAACCATCTGCCTGGCTGACTTAGAAATTAATTTTACTTAAATGTCTACCTTAAAACGTCTAAGGTATAGGAAACATCCTCAGGTGTTCAATACAGGACAAACGTTTAATTTGATTCTCCATCAAAAAAATTTTCTAAGCAGAGGGAAAAACTATTAACTGAACATTGAAAAAATTTAAAATATTTCAAAGAACTGATTAAGAATATATTGTATACAAAAAACAATTGTTTAACAAGAAGACTTTTACTAACAATGAGCTGTACAATAGACATAGTTTCACTCCTCGAACAGGAAGTATGTGTTTCTGGGTATCCAAATTTTCATTGGCCTTGAAGAAAGTAGGCATTGATGATGTAAATATAATCTTAAAATAATTTATCTTTCCTTAAAAAATCTCTGCCATATATTCACTTTACACACCACACACAATAAAATTTTTGGAAATTATCCAAACGTCTCACAATAGGTGTATATCATACATCAAAATACTATACAGTTTTTTAAAAAACAACTAGATCTACATTAACATGAACAAATCTTCAAAATAACGTGGAGTGAAAAATGAAAGTTGCAGAATACATGTAAGAATACGAGATCAATTGTGTAAAGTTTAAAAACACACAAAAGACTACATATTACATGGATACATACATATGCAGAAAAGGTAAAAAAGCATGTACAGAAATAATACACATCAACTTCAGAATAGTGGTTACCTATAGGGAAGACAGAGAATGGATAGAATGAGATGGGTACAAAGGGGGCTTTACTCTATCCATGATGTTCAATATTACAAAAAGATTTGAAACAAATAGAATATGTTGACATTGTTAAATCTGGTAGTGTTATATAGACACTCATGTTATTCTCTGTACTTTTCAATTTTGAAATCTTTCATAATAAAAATGAAACATTCACAGAATAAAGAAAAGGTTGAATCATTGCTGCCATTTTCAGATTAATTTGGTATGCTAAAACAGCATAGGGTTTTCTTTTCCCAAATAAGACAATATTAACTGAAAACATTACATAATCAACAGTGTACACTTTTGCAAAGTATCATTATATTAAAAATATACAATGAAAGAACATGATGTAAATGCTTCTGCTTCAAAACTCTACCTTTGTTTGAGTCAAAGGATCTAATTTCACACCACAAACAAGCTTTCCTTGCTTTAAAGAGTACTCTGAGTTTTCTTGCATGCCATTTCCTTTAACTGTGATTGAGAATAAAAGACAGTATACAGAGTATAGCAGAGACCTGGCTAACTGTAAATTAAATAAGACTAATGAGTACATTGTATTCTAATATAAACTAACAGTGGCTCAAATCAAAGATAATAAATCACTGCCAGTACAAAAACTTTCATTTTTCAGTTTGAAACTTTTAACCAGCAAGGGAAATACATATGATCTGTAACTGTTTACCAAACATGCTTTTTCTTGTCAGGAAA
The DNA here is from genome assembly GCF_000151845.1 of Pteropus vampyrus. NCBI lineage: Eukaryota > Metazoa > Chordata > Mammalia > Chiroptera > Pteropodidae > Pteropus > Pteropus vampyrus. Next base: position 4,573,806 of record NW_011888872.1, on the reverse strand, counting down.
GCTTTCCCATCTTTGTCAGATTAATACTTCCATGATCACAGATGAAGTCTTTCAAATTAAAGATAAACAACTACTTGCCTGTTGTTTCTGATATGCAGTGTTTGGATTTATCTTTGATTCCAAGAGTAGTGATCCTGAAAGATAAAATGTAACATGTATAAATTTCAACATACGAAACAGAATAAAAAAAATCAGAGTTCACATTAAATAAAAGAAAAAAGTTTTATGTCTTCACTTAGCTAGACTTTGGGTAATCAAACGTATTCCAATTCATATTTTTTCTTTCCAGATCTGGGCTTCATATTTAATGAACGTATCCTATCTCCAGAAACCCTTAAAGGAAGAAAAATCCATCTAAGACCAACATTGAGACCAAAAATATAAAGCGACTAGATGACTATTAAAGTTTTATTGAAATGAAAATTTTAAGGTCTAAATGACGCTTGAAGCCGAACTCTTTTTAACAATGTTATTTTATTGCATTTCCAGTTTAACAAATAAAACAAATTACAAAGGACAACAGGAATTTAAATACAAATTACAGAACTGTATTTATCCTTTTCTTCTTAACAACAAAAGGTAGGCCACCTCATGTAGAAATAAATGTCCACGCCTATTTAATAGAACAAAACTGAAATAGTACAAAATACATTAAGAATAAATCGAAGACTGTTATTTTTCTATTATCTGCACATAAATGTTCAAGTCGAGGCGTTCGGATTACAACGAGGTTTTAATTAGGGCTCTACATTTTATAATCTAAAAATACTTCACAGAACACTCGCACAAATCAAGGAATGAAAGTTTACAATCTGCTTCGGTGTCCTAACTTGTTTAGGTTGTGAAGTATCCACAGCACTCCCACAAAGGCAGCCTGGACGGATCCCAGACCAAAGATATATGTGCTTGTGCGTACATGTATCGTGGCAACAGCCTGTAATAACCCCAGGCTTTGAAAGTTGCCTTTTGGTTTTCCCCAGCACCAGTCGACTGTGGCAACTGGGACTCGTTGGTAAAATTGGTTAAAAAAAACCCCAAAACAAAAAAACCCAGAAAGAGAAGTTTCATTAAACCTTTTACCAGACATATAATGGATAAAAAATAAGAAGGGGGAGGATCGGCTCCCGAAGACGAGTAGAAATCACTTGTCTCAGTACTCTTCCCTGCTCTCTCACACTCTCCCTTCTTCAAGAGAAGAGACTGGAGAGTAAAGGGTCAAATCCTTAACAGAGGTAGGAGACGAGGAAACAGAACTGGTGTCTAAGGGTAAATCCGGACATAGTAGTTTGTTTTTACCGTACGGAAGTGCAGGCACAAAGCCAAAGCGCTGTCCCAAGCAGTGGTAACAGTACCCGGACTGCGGCCTAAACCCCAGGACTATGCACAAACTGGAGGCACTGTCCCCTCTCCTACCGTTTCAATAACCTTACCGTCGGACTCTGCCCGAACCAGCAGCGACATTCCCTTGAGCTCCTCCACGTAAGTGGAAGAGACGTGCCCGGTGCCTCGGTCGTCCCATTGCCGGTCTTCATTCAAAGTATAGACTTTCACTCGCCGCCGCGTATCCGACATTGTGGCTGCTGTCCCCACCGCTCCAGCCGCCGCCTCCTCGCTCACCTTGTCCGCACCCCTCACTCTTGAGAAACGGTGGCGGTGGCGGCGGCGGCTCCAGAGAGGCCCGAGTTCACCATGGCTCCTAAGGTTCAACCGCGGGAAGGGGCAAAAAGAGCCACCGAGACCTCTCCGGCGGAGTCCTGGTTACCTCTCACTTCACTCACAGCTACCCACCCTCCCCTCCCTTTGCCCCCCAGAGCTCGCTCGCTCTCCCGCCGCCGCCGACGCCGCCGCCGCGGTAACCACTACACATCCGCCATCTTGTAACCCGATTCTTTCTGCCTTTCTCTTCCTCCTCCAGCAGGTTCGCACGGGCTGTCCTAGCAGGGGCTACGGTAGCCGACGAGTGCAACGCTTAGCACCTCCGCTTCTGCCTGAGCTTCCCGGCTTAGCTAAAGTCTGCGTTCTCGCGAGGCGCGGTGCTGTACCGTGGTGGGCGGGCCTAAGTGAGATTTCTTCCTTTCTCGGCCCCGCCTACTGGTGTTGAATCTCGGAGGAGAGTGTGGTTCTCGCGAGCTCTCCGTCTCTGCTGGTGCCGCGAGACTTCTCTGAGTAGAGCGAGAACGGAGTCGTGGATCCCGGTTGGTGTGGTTGCTGTTTGCACCCGGCATGCAAGGAGTCGTGGGACCCAGTTCTGAGGAAAAGCAAACCTGGGAGGTACGCATCGTTGGACGGGACTAACCCAAGGAGATGTGCTCGTATTCCTTAATGGAAGCTCACTTTGTCAGTCTATGGGAGAAAAATTGTTTAAACCTCTTTCTGTGAAGACATAGAAACTTTGAGCCTTTTAAGGCGACCCGAAATCCACGAAAACTCGTTGTGGAGTTTGTTACAGTTAAACATCTCAGGAAGTCTTCTATGGATCTCCTGGCGATTATAACATATTACAAAAAGTAGTTGGCAATTTCCTATTTCCCGCCAAAGCGTTTCACTGTTAGGTTTTTGGTAACTGGCCATTGAAAAGCATAATTTCCACTTCATGAAAATATAGTGCTCTTCCTGTGTTTGTAACTTTGGAAAATAAGTCTTCAGATAAGTGCAGGGAACTTAACGGGGAATTACCTTCTTAACACATGTAAGAGCATTGTTTTGATATTTTTGAGATTCTCTTGTGGGCCTTTTTTGCTTTATCGGGAGGTCTTCTGCATTGAGTAAGCGAAGGAAGAATTCTTTCGGCATTCACGTTGTCAAACATCATATTAACTGTCAAACATTGCGCGGTAGATACACGCTATACACCAGGCAGTCTTTTATTTTAATTCCCGTTTGTTGCTGGCAGAATCCTTTTATTCGTTCTTTAAGACAGTCTCAGTTTGTTCAGCCGCCAGTTCTTTACCCTTTAGTTTGAAAGATGAAAACCAAGGGAGACGCAAACGTTGACCCTGCAGGGCATCTTGGGAATTGTAGTCATTACATTAATCAATGGTCTTGTCAAAACGTGCTTTTGTTTTGACCAGCTCATTTGTGTGGACAGCCTTCAGCGGTACACTGAAACGTGAGACAATGTCTTAACACAGAGCAGGCGCCCGATAAAATAAATTCTACTTTCAAAATCTGGATATATTGCTTTTTTTTTTTTTTTAAAGAGGACCTCAGAAAATGTACTAGAATTAAGTAGTTATACATAACAATAGAGCTCATTAACTGTTGAGATTTATGTGGAAAAAATGCTTCTGAGCCCAGAGAAAATAACATTTCCATCTTGGGTTAGAGAAAGCGTCACACATATAACTTTAAGCCTGATGTTAGAGAATTCCTGAGTGAGAATTTGGCTTTTAAGATGTTCAAGGCTTATATGAATGTAAAGTCTGGACTTAAAGTGAACTTCAGGGTTGATTTGGTTTAGTGACTCAGCAGTATCAGTAAGAACTTTATTTCCTCCTGCTTCTCAGTTCTACTTTCTGCTCTGTCAAAGTCATCCTAAGGATGAATTTTAAGATGTGGTGGCCAAGAGCTCCAAAGGCTACATAGTTCTTCATCCACATCAAAATAGAATATCTTCACGTATCCCCAGTTGCATTGTGATTAGACTAAGTTAGGTCATATGCCCCCCACCCATGAACCTAGAGTTTCTCATCTAGGAAATGTCAAGCACCGATTGGCTGAGGCAAATCAGGGCCCATCCTTGGAGCTGTGGCTGGGGTTAATCACACTCAAATTCCTTGGAGGTTACACTATATGGTATGGGTAGAATAGATGTTAGGATGACAACCAGAGTATCCATTTTATCTTCCTATTACATACTCTTAGAGCACATTGTGCCCCCTTCTTTGTAGCATTTGTCATACTTGTAACTTTATTTGAATGATTTCTGATTTAGTAATTGTCTCCATATCTAGATGAAAAATTTCCATGATTCCAGGGAACTATGTTTTTTCTCACCATTGTATCTCCAATGCATAGGGTGTGGAACATAGGAAGTGCTCAATAACTTTTGAAAGAATGATGTTTCCTTTAGAAGTTTACTACTCAATTTGACATTACCCTAGCAGGTAATTTAATAACTACCGTATCAGCTCAACTGATATTAAATTACATCTTTCAGAGCTCCTGTCTGGTTTCTCTAATTTCTATTTCCAGGTAAAGTTGACCCTTGAACAGTGTGGGAGTTAGGGGTACTGACCCTCTGCACAGCTGAAAATCTGAGTATAACTGTTGACTCCCCCAAAACTTAACTATTGCTAATAGCCTACTGTTGACCATGACAAAAAAAAAAAAAAAATTCTCAGATGTCCTAAATTAAATTACAGCAGGCTGGAGAGTGGGAGGAAGAAATAAAGGAAGTTGATTAGTTAGCAGTCGCAGGCCCAAACCAGCAAAAGATTGCCCACATTTATGAATGTACGTTGAAATTTTGAGTCAACTTTCAGGCAGCTATTTTAGCAAATATCTAAAAGTAACAGCCGACCACCAGTCACCACTACATCATGCTTATGCCTACATCCAATCCAGCAGCAACAAGTAGTTCTTCCTTATGGACTATTCACCTATCCCCAAACTTTTACCACTTCACCTTCTCCACCTCGCCCCTTATCTATAGACAATGTAAATTCTTTCAAAACAACTTACATTTTTCTTCTCCAAACTCATTGTATGAAGGATCCCCATCAGTCCTAGGATGGCAGACATACTTGTCTTCTCCATCTAGCCTTGCTGCTGGTCATTTAGACAGCATGCCCCACGACCCGGTCCTTTCTCTGGCTAACATGGCTCAATAAAAACTTTCAGGACAACTTTCGGTTTCTAAGATTTTTGTAACTGGAACACTTACTGATAACATGCAGTCAATTAACACATATTTTGTAAGTTATATATATTATTTACTATATTCTTACTTAATCCGCACTTTCATCCCTGTTTCAAAATCCCCCACTATCTACTGTGACAAGTATCCCCAAGTCAAAAGTCTTTCCCATTTCAGAAAATAAATCTCAGTGTCCTGAGGTGGTAGTGGCAGTGTTACAAAAGTGTGTATGGGTGCGTGTAGGCCTTTGGTTATTTATTGGGGAGTAGACCCAGGCATATAGCCCTTTTCTATATAGACTTTCACCTTGCCCTCAAATTTTTCACCCTGATCCGTTCTGATTTTTTCTGCATATAATTTGTTTTCTTCCTTGATCACCTCTGTATTCATTTAGGTTGTAAATTCCTCTGCTTTGCTAAGTCCACTACTGTCCTTCCATCTGCTTGTCATGTAACTCAGCAGTCCCCAACCTTTTTGGCACCAGGGATTGGTGCTCCTATGAGAATCTAATGCCTGATGATCTGAGGTGGAGCTGAGGTGGTGATGCTAGCCTAGTGCTGGGGAACCACTGCAAATACAGATGAAGCTTAGCTAGCTGGCCTGCCACTCACCTCCTGTGCTATGCAGCCTGGTTCCTAACAGGCCAAGGACCTTTACAGGTCTGTGGCCCCAGAGGTTGGGGACCCTGATGTAACTGATATTTGTTAAAATCTTTACTATTGTCTTTTGTTTGCCCTTTAGACTCTATACCTTAAAAAAAAATTAACTTTCAAAGAGATAGGCACTTGCGTATGGTTAATTTCCCATGTTTAACCAAGGTATTCTAACATGTTTTTATAGTTTTTTAATGTTTAGTTCTCTGATCCGTTTGGGATTTTTTGTATATATGAAGTAGGATGCTAATGTAAATTTATTCCTCTAAATGGAGAGTCAATTGTCAATGTCATTTATAGATGAAATAATTTGAAGTGCTGTTTTAATCATTCTTTACTAAATTCACACACACATATACATACATGTATCTGGATTTGTCTGAATTCACTTGTTTTATTTGGTCAACTCTAGGATGACAGTTTCAGTTGCTAAAGTTTTATAATTTGTTTATTAGACATTTGGTTGGTGTAGATGCTATGTAAGTGTACCACTCAGATCTCCAAGAGAATCTACTCTGAGGAACATAGTTGGCTAACAGTCAGCTGCCACCCCCTTTGGATCCACCATTGCATTTGTGCTAAAGCCATAAATCCCTGGAGCTGCTCCCAGCCAGTAGTTGAGCACAGCGAGGATACTAAACTGGTCCTTTCCTGCCTAATACAGAACTCCTTTAATGGGCAACTTTGGCTTGGGGAACTTATCAGCCTAGATGAAACTTTCTTAGAACTACACTGTAGTCTGATGCTTTTTCCACCCCATATTTCCTTCCTTCCCTTATTTTAGAGAGGTCAGACTTCCACTGTAGTCTGTAGGCTTTCTCTGCCAATTCCTGAGGCTGTTTCATCCTTCACAGACATTTTGCCCAGTCAATATGTTGCATATCTTATCCCTTCTTGGCATCTGCTTCTCTGAGGACGAAAACTGATATAGGTAGTATAGGGATTGGTGCAAGAAATCAGTCATTTCCTAGCACAGGGTGGCTGCTTGACCACTGATTTCACTAGTAATGACCTAGGAAAACATCCCAAAAGAGGGGAATGCTGGTGTCTATACAACAAAAGATACAGGGGAAACAATGGAAGGAAAGCAGAACTGTTTAAGTGTACTACTGCCTTGTAGAGGGATAATGAGAAGCTGAAGGCACATGACACAGTTAAAAGCTAAGTAGAGAACCAAAGTATCTGCAGAAAACCATCTAAAAACCACTTAAAATTGTTATAAAACAATTAGTTGCTAAAATAAATAGCTATTTTCTGGAGTCAAAAGCTGCTGTTAGCTTATATCTACTTCTCTCATTTTTTCCAGGATTCAAAGAGCTACCCTAGCAGGGAGTTTGCCTAGTCCCTAGGGGTTCTGGCCAGGGTTAAACTGTCTCAAAGGTATCCCAAAGTCAGTAAAATCTTGATTATCCAGTCTTGATCTCCAGCCCCCTTGATCAAACACCCAAAAAATCTGACCCCAGTAGTTCTCCTCTGGCTCTTGCTAGTATATGCTGGTTTATTATTTTTAGTTCCTTCAGTGTATAGTCTCTTTCCTCCTTTTTTAGGCTGAACAGTTAAATCTCAGGCAGATTTAGATGAGATTTAACCCTAGTTAACACAGCCTCTTAGCTAGAAGAAATGAGATTGGACACCCAGTTAAATTTGAATTTCAAGTAAACAAAGAATAATATATATATTTTTTACTTTAAGTATATTCCAAATATTGCATGGGCCATACTGTCACCGAACATGTTTCCCTGAAATTAGTTTCACTTGGCATTGTTATTTTATCTGGGAATCCTACTCAGGTTTGACACCTTTCTCAAGCTAAGCCTATCTCTTCCAGGAGAACTGGAACTCAGAGCCAGGTAACTTCCTGGTGACAGCCAGTCTTTTGCCCCATGCTTTGAAAATGTTTGTATAGAAGATTAAAACTTGTGTGAAAAGAAGCACAAATGAGAGGCCATGAGACTGCACAGGCAGGTTGAGAGGGAAAACTTCCTTAGTTCCTGATGATTTGACAGTCCTGGTTCCAGTCTACCACTGGGAGTATGACTGGGCTTCTGTGAAATAAATTCATGGCTGTGTTAAATATTTCCCCTCTCTCTTTAGCTAAACTTACGTTGGTTTCTATCCCATGATACCAAGACATTTTATCTCTTTTCCATTTTCACTGCCTACCACTCTAGTCTCAACTCTTTAAGAGCCTAGAATTTTGTATAAGCATGTTAAACTTTCACATGATCTAGGTGTCCAACTTCTCTTCGTAAGTAACCAAGCATATTCCTGCTTGATTAAATGTTTTGAAAATATCACATACATGGCCATCTCCTCTTATATTCTTTAATAAAATTTGCTTTCTAATTCTGGTGAAGAACAGGTACAAGACTAAGGAGTAAAAGTCTGTGAAACTGGTTTATAAAATGAACTATATTCTAAACTTAAAATACCAAGTGAAAATGAAGTTGTTAGTCTTTTTATCTGGAATTCTTTCCTAAATAGCTGCATATCTTCCTCCACTTCATTCAGGTCACTGCTCAAATGTTACCTACTCAGAGAGGCCATTCTGGATTATTTTATCTAAGATAGTACCTTTTCTTTATCACTCTATCCCCTTTTCCAGTTCTTTTTCTTTTAAGAACCTATTAGGAATGGGAGCAACTATGGAAGAGGTCTTTCTGCAAGGCGGCAAAGTGTTACTAAGAGGTCTGAGTCACTTCTGCAAGCCTTGAGGGTACAGGGGGGGCCAAAGAACCCAAATCCTTAGAGGCACCTACCCCATTTTTCAAAGGTTCAGGCTTTCCCAACCAAGGCCCTAACTGCATAGCAGATATCCTAGGCTAAGCATTTAGATATCTTTAGAGCTCTGTAACTGTCAAATCCCATGCTTATTTTTTTCTACTGGAAGAAATAAGGGCTTCTCTATGAAGACCCTATCACTACTGGACATTTTATATACTTATTTACTGTCAGTTTCCATCCACTAGAATGTGAGCATTGTAACTTATGTTTTGTTTACTGATGCATCCCTTGTACACATTATAGTGCCTGGCACATAGTAAGTGTTGAATAAATAAATGCTATGATTGGTTGAAGTGAACTAAGAATGATACTGATATTCATACTATTATCTTAGATCCAGAAATTCAAGCTATTCTACGAGGGGGAAAAAATTGACTATAAGAACTGTAATTGATGAGCAGAGAGGTGTCAATAACAAAGAATATGAAGGAAGAGTCTTGTAAGTACCTATACTGCACTATCAAAGATAGGCACTCCATTTGAGTCATTATAAATTAGTTTTTAGAATATAATAGCCTTCATAGAAAACTTTATTAGGAAGTAAAGAAGACTACCAAGATTTGAATGAAGACAAAAAGAAGTCAGACATTAAGTGTAGGCTCTTGGTTTAAGTGGAAATTGGATGCTTTTCGTAGTCTGTGATGAGTGAGCTAAATAAACAGTATGGTAACTTTTTGGTACTATTCGTCTCTAGAGTTTAAGAACTAGCTTCATTTATTCTGTATTAGCAGTTAGGAGTCCTTTTGAAAAATAGAGAACTTAAAAACATAATTTTGAAATTCCATCATTGGGGATTATGTCTTAAACCGAAGGCAGAGAGAATAAAAAAATTTTGTTATGACTGTAAAATAGAACAATCAAATGTACAAAGTATAGTGTTTAAATCTCTTTCACTTTTCAATTAACGTTTAATATTTCAGAAATTATATCAACATCTAAATGCTATTTTACACACTATAGCTAGATATATGATTAATGTCTACTGACTAAAAAATATTTTAAAAAATTTTTGGGCAGCTAAATTTTTAATATTTTACTAACTAGTTAGCCTCGAGTCTTGAGTTCACAAATATTTTATCAGATTTTTAAAAGTATTGCATATTCTAAATTATGATTTCCATGAGCCATTTACTTTGTGGAATTATAACTAATATAATTAATGATTGGAATGAACATCTTATAGCTATTTCTAATAATTATATCAACAGCTTCTATATATGACTGTTTCAAACTTTTATTATTTGAAAATCATGAGTACTCTATCCCTTATACCAAGAACATCCATACATATACAATTAAAATATGACCTAGTCTATTTAATGAGGAAATGATTTTTTGATATTTCCTAAATATTTGCTAAACTTGGAAAACATACTACCTCATTCTAGTTAGGATTTCATTTATTATATTTACTTAACTATATTATGGTTTTGTGACCAATTTGAAAGGCAGTAAGTATATCATCAAAAACATCAAATTAGCTCCCTCAACTCCATATTACATCTGATAACTGTACTAAAGAAATAGGCACTGGCTTTAATATGGCAGGTTTCAGTTTGTGAAATAGTTGTAGTAAAGTTGGGCAAAGATGATAGCCATAAGATGACTAAGATATGTAGGAAGTTATCCATTATTGTAGCAAATGTGATCTATTATTTCTAAGTTTTTCAGATATTTCAGAATTACAGTAAATAAAGGGTAGTAATATTTTCTAAGATGTATAAATGGTTAACTTTTAATAAATATTTGATTTATAATATAAATAAGAATATATAGGTAACTCTTGAAATTAAAAAATGGCACATGTAAAATGAACATTTTAATATAAATCATTAGAATATATTTATAGTATATATAAATCTATACATTAGAAGATACTACTGAAACTTTGCTCTACAGAATATCACTCTAGAATTCTCTTAAAAAATATATTACTGGGAAGAATTAGATGATGACTGTGAAAATGATTCTCCCATTACAATGCTGCTTCTGTCATTTAGAGTTTTGACAACAGTGGTAGCTGGAGACTGGAGCACTTTCCGAGAAAGTCTCATTCTTCCATCAGCTGGATCACGTCCAAAGTATTTCACCTGTGTTAAAGAAACAAATTTACTTTTAAAGTTATTGTACACTGACATCCAAATTAAAAGATATTTCAATTTACATGGTCCAAATAAGGCAATGATTAATGATTGTTTTTATTTGTTAACAGAAAGCATAGCTCAGTGTTAGGTGATGGTATATGCTAATACATATATTTTGGTTAAGTAATGATTATAAAAAAGGAAAAGAGATAGGGGCATTTTGCTGCCTAATTATAATCTTCTGTTAGACTCATCTGTGCCTTCTTATTCTCTCCAAGCCAGGTCCCTACACCAGAACAGTCAAAACCATGGTGAATGATTCTAGACAAAGACTTTCTGAGCCTAATTGTGCTACAAACTATATGAGATTATGCTTAGGTCACTATGCTTAGGTCACTCAGATTACTGCTCAAAGGACTATCACACTGGAGGTTATTTGACTTCACTTTAGTGAAAAAGTCAGGGGGAAATGTGGCAGTTTTTAAGTTGCTTCTGATGTCAAAACAAAACAAAACAAAACAACCTTACACAGAGGTATTATGTCTTAGTTCTTATCTTTCCCTAGAGGCTATCTGAACAAGGGGACTAGAGATTGGGAATAAACTAAAAGCTTTAGTTACTCAGGTATTAGGTGTAACGGGAACAATGTGATGTGTCCAGAAAAACCCAGGTTAGCAATAAGTTCTTTCATCCACTCATGAAGGACTATAAAAAGGAGGTCAATTTTGTCATCAGAATTGTAGAACTAAATAACATGGCTTTCATCAAACTCAAAAACTTTTAGCCTCAGGCAGTGCAGAAGCAATTGAAGTCTCAATTCGAAAATGACATTAAAAGTCTTCAACAAAGTTACATTTATCAGGGTTCTCATGTCCTGTCTCCAAATCATTGACTTGGCATAGCCATCACTAAGCTGCTCATATATTTTTAAAAGCTCTAGTGGGGACTATTGTTCTAACCAAACTGTAAGTTCCTTGAGGGAAAGAATTGTGCCTTAAATCCTTAATGAGTCTGTTTAAGCAACCCTAAGATTAAAAAAAAGAACGGCATATAAATAATACAAATCACTGATGTTGATTTGATTTTTTCAGCTTACTTTTTGAAACAAATAACTGAAACTTCAAATACAATTTATAATTCTAAGGCTAAAAGTTTGAAATACAAGTACCTGAATTTCTTGGCCAACTTCTAATCCTAGGGCAGTGGGATGTTTAATCTGAAAGAGAACATGTTAGTTGTCATATATAATTACTTAACATCTATGGTAATATACTACCCCCCACCCCGCCCTGGAAGTGGAAAATAGCTTTATTGATTTTTCTGATTATAAAATCTTAATTATAAAGATTTAAAATAATACAGAAGTATTCAGATGATAGTAAAAATCATCCCAAATCCTTCTACTTATAAACTATTATTAACACACCAATGAGTATTTCTTTAAATGTCTATTTAGTGTGTGTATACTGCATTTGTATAGATGGACCTTACTGAGCTTGTTGTTTCATTCAATAATATGTTGAGGACATCCTTTCATATCAATAAATGAAACATAGTCAAGTATTCAAATGATATAATTTGTATAACCAACCCCTATAGATGATCATTTAATTTGTTTTAAATTCTAGTACTGTAAATGTTAATAATTGGTGAATATAGATGAAAGGTATATGGGTGTTCAGTGTATTTTCCAAAACAAAAATTTGAGGAAAAATAAACTGCAGTGTTGTGATGATTATGTATTCATCTACTTTACTTATCTTCTTAAAACATATCTACACGTGGAACTCCTAGGTCCAAAGGTACTCATATACATTTATCAAATATTTTCCAAAAAGCTTATCTCAATTTACATTCCTATCAGCAGTGTATGAGAATACCCATTTCTTCTCCACATTCTTATTCACACTGGGAATTTTCAACTATCTGAGAGCTGAAAATGGTAATTTGGTTTTATTTGCACTTAAAAAAATTGCTATAGATATTAAATATCTTGATTAACTTAAAAAAAAACCCATTTGTCCATATTCTTTCCTTATTTTCCTACTGGTGTTCATCTTTCTTACTGATCTGTATAAGCCCTTTGTATATGATGCCTCTGTCATATGCTATAAACATTTTTTTCCCTAAGTTGCTGCTTGTTTTTGAACCTTTTTTAATTTTGCCATATAATTAAAAAACATCATGAGGTAAAATTTTATCAATTTATTTACATTTTTGGCTTTGATATCATGCTGAGAAGTATTTACACAGTCTCAAGATTATTAAAATGCCCTCCCTCAACACTCCCCCCATGCCCCAATTTTCTTTTTCTTTTTTCACTACCTTAAAAAAATGTATTTTTTTTTTACATTTAGCTTCTTATTCTAGGTGGGATTTTAGTATTAAAAAAGTAGAGATCTTGCTTTATGATAATCAGCTGCAGCAGTATGATTTATTGAATAATCTCTGATTCTTCACTGACTGACTGTTTAGCAGGTCTTATAGTCCCATATATATAACTGGGTTTATTTCTGGTCTTTTTTTTTCCTGTTGCATGGACTGTATTTCTGGGACAGTAATACACTGTTTTATTCTCTATAGCTTTATATTTTAATACATGGTAAAACACATTCCTATTAGTCTTCTACTCCATAGTTTTTTGGAATGTTTTCATATTCTGTCTTTATGTATAAACTATAACAAAAATTAAATAAATTTAAAAACATCCTGAGAATTATCTTGCCACGATTGGTTGATCAAGAAAATTGGGAAAACAGTTATACCTAGATATTTTTAGTAACTGCTTTGTGTTAACTTTAGATGTTATTCTACACCAAAATTTTTAAGAGTGTTTCTATTCTGGAAGAAGAAATATAAATAGCTGTAAACAACATAAAACCTTTGGTCTGCAGCACCTCTGTCATTTTTAGTTTTCTATATTAGGCCAGTAGTGGACAAAGTACACAGTTCTTGTCAACCTAGGAAATTTCACTATAGTTATTTTAAGGCAGTTTTTAAAATAATCAAATCTCATTTTTTACCTTTCGTTGATCAAGTTGTGAGTTATGAAGTAGTACTGCAGTCATAGTAGGATATAGTTTAACCATTACTCCAGTGTCTCTACAAAAAAGGAAATAAGCCTGGTTAAAATATTAAGTATCTATGTATCTACTGATAATCAAACTGTGATTATGTTTTCATAGGAAAACAAAGTTAAAAAAAAAAACCCCTCCAGTATATTTTTATAACTATAAAAGATATGATTATCTAGAAGGGATACTTATTTTTTCAATTGGAAATACACCCTGTATGTAAACACTTGTGAATCAAAGGACAGAGAAAAGATGAAAGAAAAATATATAGTGAAGAGCTTTTAGAATATATATTCTATCATTCTCTTCATAAATTTTACAAAATTTTTTTAAATGCTATTCAATATTTTAAAATAGTGTAGCATTATCAATCCATTATGTAGTCATTTAAGGAAGGGGGTTAAATAAACTGAGATACTTATTCCATTAAAAATTTTCCTTATTTACTCTGATCTGAAATAAGCCATTCTATTTCTTAGTTTTCACCTGTGATATTAAATCATCTTACTGCCTTTTAACATTCATGCTACATCTAATATCTTTTTTTCTTAAAAAGAGGATTCTTTGATCCTGAAAATGTAATCTTTTTATCTGGTAAAAAAAATGCTTTGAGGTTGAAACTCTCATTTAAAAAAAATGTGCTACTTAGGCATTAAATAGTACTATCTTTAAAACACCAACAAGAAACTACCAAAAAAGGAAAAAGCAGAAAGAAAAAGGAAATATTGCTAAGTCTATTTTGGGCCAGTTAACTATTTACTGGGAAAATTAAAATGGTGAGAAATTTGTTTAAATAATTCAGTTAGAAGAATCTATTAATGTAATCACAGAACCATGTTACTGAAAATCTACAAACTGGTATAGAAAATAAAATTATATTTAAAAATATTAATGATTGGTAATTAATGTGTTATCTAAACATATAATTTCAAAGTAAATAAAACATGAAGTTAATATGGGCTTGTAATGTAAGTCATTAAAAAAAAACAGTACAGCATATTACTTGATATTACCTGATTTCAGTTATTGTGGCGGTATATACTGCTCCAAATTCTAGCTGCTGCTCTTGCTGTAAGTGCAAAATAAGCCATAAGATTGATAAAACAGCAGTAAAAAGTAGAAAAAGTATCATAAGATCTGTACTTACATCATCTTTGCAGATTTCGGTAATGAAGTCTCTTGCTTCATGCATAGCACTGGGTGTTGGTGCAAATATAGAAAATGTTTCTTCATCCACCTGACTAATAGTTACACCTTTTAAAAAGATAATTTGACATTAAAGTTAAATTGCTCATTCCCGTGGAGACTAGTCTTTAAAGTAGATGTGAGAGGAGGGGAGCAAACTGGAAGTAACCAGGCAGGGTTGTGCCGTGTTTAATCACTGCTTTAGGAATGAAAGAATTGACATACATACTGCACACTTACGATGTACGCAACATTGTACTAGCCAATTTCCTCTTTCTTGCAGTCAATGTCTCCTCTTTCTTGGTGGGATAAAGCATATGTTCTAATTTTGGAGGTTTTGGTTTTGCCTACTTAATTATGAATAGAAATTATACTAGAACCCTTTCCTCACCTTTTCTTTCTTCTTTTTCCTTACACTTTAGGGTGGTGAACACATGGATGAGGGATGAAATCATGTCAGTTTCTCAATCTTAACTGGGTAAGGCGACTCTTCTTCTCACTTTCAATAACCTCAAAACTGGTAAGTACTTGGTAATTCAAAAATTGCTTCCAGAAAAAACAAATTAAAGTATACTATTTCTGCACATACTCTTTAAATAAGAGTCTAAATAAGACTGAGTGAAAAATAGCCAAAGCAATCAAAAGAGAAAATTAAAGCAAACCTAAATGTTTGATTTGAAATTATTGCAAAAATCCCTGAAGAATTCTAGGCCATCCTTCTTGAATATAGTTAAGGATGGTCATTTGCTATTTTATAAATAGGCATACAGAAAATTTACAGTAAAGAGATGTCAATGTTAAATCCTTTTCTTTTGGTCTTTCTCTTATTTATCAAATATATTTTTGGAGCAACACAATAGAGATGACATGGCAAACTTACATGGCCTCCTAACTTTATCTAAAAAACCCAAGCTTCATACAACTCTTACCTGTTTCGGCCTGAAGTTTTTTTAAGTAATATCCACCTGGTCCAACAAATTTTGCTCGTTTTGATAATGGAACCTGAACAGTTTCTGAAATGTACAGATAAAAATATAAATAATTCAAATACATATATAAACCTAAAACATGTCCTGGTCTCTTATTTTTATTCTGGCCTAGACACATGTAAAAATATTTCAGTTTGACATAGAAAAAGTTTTTTATTTGACTAAAATTACTGAAAATTCTGTCAAGAATATCTCCCCAAATTTAAAGTATTAAAACTATAAAAGTATTTAAATAGTTTTGTTTTGTTTATGGAGATAAAAAAACATTTAACAATAGTAATATACTTTCATATATTAATGTTTACTTTATCTTGAAATCAGTAATAATTTTAATGTATTACCTACAACTGGTCCACTTTCTTTTCTAGATGTTCGAGGTTTTGAAATAGTTTTGTTCATAATCTGTAATATCTCCTTCTTTGCCCCTAGAAGAGATTAAAAACATAATAAAAGTTATAACTACATAAAATAGATGTGATCAGGTATAGCAGTATTCTTAGTTTTTATGGCATTAAGTCTAAACTCTTTAGCTTAATCAAAGCTCTTCACATCCCAATTACCTTGACAATTCTATTCGAATTTCCTTCTGTATAAATTCCATTTTAGAGTTACTAAATTTGTAAAAATGGAATTTTCACAGTTCTCTTACTTTGGTGATTAGTCATGTGCCTAATAACGTAATACTTCTTGATCTACGTTGTTACATGAAAATTTATTTTCTAAAGCATTATTTTATAATAAGCCTAATGGAAATTATAGTTCTATTAACAAACTAGAGGATGAAAAGAGAATGAGGCACACTGGCTTGGCTTACCCGAGGCTTGTTGAATGGCTTCCATTACAATTTTTACTGGTATTCCAGGTAATTTAATATCAGCCTAATAAATAAAAGCCAAAGAATTATATAAATTGCTTCATGACATAATTAAATATTATTTTTAAAAAGAAAAAGGGCTTAAAAATACCTGTAATGCAGTTATCCCCTTATTAGTGCCGGCCATTTTGAAATCCATGTCACCATTGTAATCTTCAATTCCCTTAAGAAATTTTAAGAAATTGTGATATAATTTTAAACAAAAACAAAATTCACCCATCATCAGTGTAGAGAAATTTAAAAAAAAAAGCTTTAGCAGTAAACTGTGTCTCCTACAGTAACTGCTTCCAATTTGTGGCTTTTAATTTACAAATATTTTACCAGAAAATCACTAGTTTTAGATCGTGTTTTCCCCAATAAATGCATAAGGATTAATTTATGACCATCCTAAAGTGAACTATATTATGGATACTTACATTGTAATATATATTTTTTAATTCACATCCTATAAAATCTAAGGCAAATGTGCAGAGGAGGAAAGTAAGAACAAAGACCTCTATTCTTTGAGTCCTAGCATTCTTCTAAGATTAGGATGCTTGTAAAGTATGTATAATCTTCACCACTGAATATTTGAAACTGTTAATATACTTGCCAGAATATCTGTTAGCAAACGATAATCTTCTATTTCATCCTTGTCAAGACTGTTTTTGGTGACCAATCCTATTGCCACACCTGCAACAGCCGATGAAATTGGAACCCCTGTAATTCAGGAAAAAAAAAACAAAAAAACTTCTGTGTAATGTGTTACAGCAGCCTAACATATGTATTCATCATTCTTTTGACATTTATTTTAATGTAAGTGGATAGTGTTCTAAATTGATAACCACCAAAACTAAGCTGGAATGTTCTTAATAAGTCATCTGACTACTCATATTTCTTCTCAAACATATAATAAAAGCCCCTTACAACAATGCTAACAGGTAATCACTGTGTGCAGCAAAAACCTCTCTATAATAGCAAACTTAACTCTTAATTAGTTTCTTTGCCTTTTGGGGCCTTCTTTTTCTTTTCTTTTTAAAAGTAACTGTGTATTTGTGAAATCCTTCTAGTCTGAACCCCTCCGTCCACCTTCCCATGACAACCACTATCAGGTTTTCTTGTGTATCCTCCCAGAAAATTTCTGTGCACAAGTATAAATATAAGTGTAATCTTTTATTTTCTTTACTGATAGAGCATACTTAATGATTCACTATTCTGCATCTTTTTTTCACTTAATAACATCTTGGATATAGACACATAATGCCACGCAAAGCTCTACCTTCCTCTTGAATGGCTGCATATTACTCATGGTATGTGTTTATAAGCCACACAATAGAAGTGGGATTTCTGAGTCAAAGGGTATATGGATTTACCTTTGTTTTACTGTCAAACTGACTTCCAAAGAGTATGGCATTTTATACTTTATCAGCAGTATATAAAGGTGCCAGCTATTCTACATTCTTGTTAATTCTTGTCAAATCTTTTGACTTTTCCCTATCTAAAGGGTAAAAATGGTAGCTTATTATTTTTAATTTGATTTCTGTTTTTATGAGTGAGGTTGAACCTTTTTTTCATGTTTATAACCATCTGTTTCTTTTTCTATGAACTGCCTGTTCATGGCCTTCAACCATTTTCCTTCTTTAGTTGTTGGTCTCTTTCTTACAGATTCGCAAGAGCTCTTTCAATAGCGATAGGTCTTTGTTAAATATAAATGTAGATTAAAGTGAATAAAATATATGAAATAATTTTCTAATCTGTTGACTTTATCGTGATTTTTTTCCCATATAGAATTTTAAGTTATATGTAATCATAGCTCTTGGATTTTGCTTAGAAAAGTTTTTCCTTTTCAAGATTGTGATGTCTTCAATGTTTTATCATTTAAAAAAAGTTTAAATTTTGATCACTTGGAACTTATTTAGTATAATGGGAGTGTGCTTCTCCAAGCATCTCACTTATACCCATGGTTTTAAATATTACTTATAATGGTGATGACTTAAAAATCTATCCCTCCTGCCTAGTTCTTTTCGCTAAGCTGTGGAGATGTATAGCCAATCTGTGTGTATTGTATATCTCCAGCTAAATGTCTGCAAAACAACTTAATATATATATATTTACACATGCGCGCGCGCGCGCGCGCGCACACACACACACGCACACACACACACACTCAATTTAATCATCTACAATAAATCTTTTTTCTCTTATATTCCCTATCTTGGTTGACACTCATGCCAGAATCAAGATTTCTTTCTTCATTTCCTATATCTTATCAGGTCACAAAGATCTGATTAGTTTGTCTGTAAAAGTTTTTAGAAAGTTCTCCTTTCCCCTAAATATTGAAATATCCATTGTTACTCCTGTAAGTCCAAGTCACTGTTATTTCTTGCCCTGCCAACAAGTCTCCCTGTCTGGTTTCCCAGATTTTATTTCTCCTCCTAGCTCTTATTATCTTCCACCTGCATCCCCTAAGGCTATCATCTAAACTGGGAAGGGAAAAAAAAGATTCAAATCATGCCACTCCTCTACATAAAATCCTTCAAGTCCCCCATTATCTGCTTTCACGAAATTTTTATTTTTTATTTTATATATATATATCAACCCTTGGCTGACCTCACAGATTGCAAGGACCTTGTCGGCTTATAGTCCCTTATTTTTTTATTTTTTATGCCTACAGCACCTGGTCTTCTTAGGTGGTGTCCCATCCAAGTACTAACCAGGCCTGACACTGCTTAGCTTCCGAGACAGGAAATTTTTATATATGCTCTATTTTCAAAAACGTCTGGGAAACAGTGCATCCTGTTTCTAGAGAATCAGAATTCACATTAGCATATTAAGATGTGTTTAACCCATGTTAAATAAAACTGCTTCACCCTGCTCAAATGTACTTTAGAACAGAATAATTTTTTTCTTGGCATATAAAACATCCTGGGAACACTAAATTGGGAAATACTGGCTTTAAGTATTTCCTTTAAAATCTGGTCTCAGTTTATTACTTCATTACTTCTTTCCAATACATTTCAGAAACACACTATACTGTTTCATAATTTTGCACATGCTGTTTCTTTCACATGAAATACAGGCCCCACTTTTAATATGCCTGGTCAACAACTATTCAGCCTTTAAAACCAGATGAAATATAGCTGTCTCTATAAAGCCAATTACCTTCACCCTAGTTCTTCATCCATATTGTACAGTTTATCTTTTTTAGGATTTATTCTGTTTTCCATTCTGAGATTGGAAGACTGATGAATACAAGCTCCATTAGGACAAAGACTTTGTTTTGTGTCCCAAGCGCTTAGCACAGAAGTAAAGATTTGTTGAATGAGTGCATGAAAGTAAAAATAGGAGTAGTATTTTACTAGTTACCTTGAATATCAGATTATGTTTCCCTTCCACTGAACACAACTAGAAAAGTATCTTTAGCTTTAGCTTTTTTTGCTTTGGCTTAAGTTTTAATCTTACTAGATAATGTTATATATTCACATCATGCTTTCATTTTATCCTTAGTTATGTTGTCCTCCTATCTTATATACCTGTACTGTAAATGTACAAACTTATAGGGAACTCCTTGTGTGGCCTCTTGAGTGTCTCTAGGTTCCTTTTTCTTCATGAATAGCATCATTGATGATGACTATTTGGCAAGAATTGTTTTCATAGCCTCTTAACATGCTTACTCTTTCCCTGTTGGTGTTTCAAACCCAGAGATTATACTGAACCACTTGCAGTCTTCCTAAAATTCTGTGTACACTTCCATTGTTTTTCCTATGGCTTGTATAAATCAACTGGAAGATTACATGGTTGTTTTCTCTTATCAGTCTTTTTACTTCTGCTTGCTAATCCAAACTTCCTTGGTCAATGGAATCGACTAGGTCACCAAGGCACTAAATAATTCCAGTGTACAGCTTTTAGCCAAAAATAGGAATTCCAGCATATGTCTATATAGTTGAAGCTGTACTTTGTAACTATCTTGCTTCTGGCCTGGTTTGGTAATCTGTAATCTGATTTATCCAAGTCTTACTAAAATGCAATTTTAAAGAAATCTTGTATTTTATACTAACCGAGTATATATAAAGCATTAGAAGTTTTGTGACAAAATTCTTTTACCTGCATCCATTAATGCTAGGCTTCCACAACATGCAGATGCCATAGAAGATGATCCTATAGAAAGAGAAATACTTTATAGTATACTGCTTTTTAAATTAAAATGTATAAAATTGTTAGTATTGGTTATTTCCTTAAAAATATTCAGTTATATAAAATTCAATATTCTTTCCTTTTTAAAAGCACTTAAGGCAAGCTCTCCTAAACCAAGAACTATAAAGCTGCATAGTCCAATATGGTACCTATTAGCTATATGTGGCTACTAAATTTAAATTAACTGAAATAAATTCAGTCTATCAAATGACAGCACAGGAATTGAGAACTTCCCTTATCAAGAGTTATATTAGCTAGCGGTGCCAGAGATTCTAATTCTAAGAATCCTCCCAGAAGAACCAGCATGCCTCTTTTGTTGCTTAATCAGAAGGCAGTTAAGATACAGGACTTTGGCTCTTTTACTGGGCCATAAGCCATAGCCTAGTCACACCCAGTAGAGAACAGAAAGTCTCTAGTTTAAATTTTGAGCATGCTTTGGGTTTCTTTCCTTTTTTAAAAAATATCTTATGACCATTTGATCAATGTCTGCTACATCTTTGAGAACTCAGTATCCTTCCTGCCTTTAATGACCATACCTTGCTTTGACTTTTGGACTGATTTTTTTTTACTTCAAATTGACCTTTTAACCTAGCCTTTCTCTGTGGTGTCTTCTTCTATTTGTGATACCTTACAGGTGTTCCCTGCCTAATGGATCACCTGATTTTGGCCCTTCTCGTCAAGCTGACCTTGCTCTGTGGTTTGTTTGTAAAAATAAAGAAAAAATAACCCAAACCGGATCTCATAACAGATATATAAAGAGAAATATTTGTTTTATATTGCTTTCAAAACATCTAACAAGCTAAGAACAGAAATTCAGACAAGAATACAATTAACTAAACACATTTTTCTCTTGCAGTGGGTTTGGGTACTGAAGTATTAAGCAATGTAACATTTGTCATGAAAAATTAAGAATATAATAAGGAGTTTGGTCTCTTTGACTAGGAAAAATATATTTCAATACCATACCATTTGACTCCAGGACTTCAGATGTGACTCTTATGGTGAAAGGAAAATCTTTGGGAATAACAGGATACAAAGCTTTCTCAGCAAGAGCACCTAAATGAGAGTAACAAATAATAAGCAAAAAAATGTACTAAGTCCCTGTAAGGATACCATATAAGTTTACAGATTTGTACTCACCATGCCCAAGTTCTCTTCTGTTTATACCAGTGACTTTGCCAATTTCGTTTGTTGCATAAGGAGGAAACTTTAAAAACAAACAAACAAAAAAACCACATACATATACAACTGACATGGAAAGATATCCAAGATATAGTACCAAAATAATAAAACAAGTTACAATACTGCAAAATTCCATTTTTGTTAAAAAAAATAGTACATTCATATATATACAGAAAATGTCTGTATATATATGAAACATATATATCTAAAACATATACCAAATTACTAAAATTAGGTACTTCTAGTGTGTATGTGAATCAGGGTGGAAAGTGGATGGTTTTGGGGATTCACATCATAAATTTCTATAATGTTTAAATTGTTAATAATGATATATTTTTGTAATAAGTACAAATACATATATATTTTTTAAAAATGCACATTGAGGAAATAGAGATCTTTTCCAAAAAGTTTTACTTTAGCCAGAGGTTGCAAACTTTTATTTGACCAATATGTTAACTTAAAGGGATATAAATTAGTTGTGATCATTTAAAAAATTAAGAAATTTCCCATAAAAATCTGGAATTCCAGTTTCTTTAACAAAATATTTTTAAGGAGTAATGAAACATGAATCTGATCAAGCCTCTGGATCTTGCAGTCGATTTGCAGGAGATAGGACAGAAGAATATCAGAATGTGCAATCAGCACCACCTAGACTGTGGGGGAACTCTTTAACAGACAGATTATAAGGAAAAGAATGTAATGGAGAAATCTATGGATTAAAAGAGACCTAAAGAAATATCAAATTTTTAAAAATGGACAAGACTAGACTATAGTATCTAGTAATGTACACTAGAAACACAAAGAAAGAAGTGATTATAAAACTTAGGAGAATAGTTACTTTTAGAGGAAGAAGGGTGTTGAGATTGGGATGAAAAACATGGAGTGGCTTCCAGGGTGAATGGGTGAATGGCAACATTCTATTCTCTAACTTAGGTGGTAGTTATGTGGGTGTCTGCCTTATAAAAACTCAGTAAGCCATCCTTTATTTTATATGGTTTTCAGTATCTGTATTTTATTTTATAATAAAAAGGTTTTTTCAAAAAATGAGAAGATAACAATAACAGGCCTTATCTATCTCCTGCTCCCTCCCCCACCTCTTTTCCCAATATCAGCTAGAGCAGCATTTTTCACAGCTGCCCTTTTAAAAAAGATTGCCATGTGCTCTTTAGCTCATGACACAGGAAGTGCTTCTGTAGCATCTGGTATATCTAGAATAGGATATTTATAAGGGATTCAAGACCTGTTAGAATCATCAGGTTTATGGATATTCTCTAGCATATATTAGATGAAATGTTCTTTATTAATAATAGCAAGTTCACCAAAATTGAGATGCGATTCTGGGCAGCCAACAACAGTCCCTCAAAGGTGAAATGACTTGCTACTTTACACTAGCCTCCCAACGTGTATGCTTTAAATACTAAAATTAGTTTTATATGTTGTATCTGGTCCTTTATGATTAGTTGTGAATAAAGTCAATCACAAACTCAATTATATATAAAGTACTTTAAATAAAAATATAAATATTTAAATGAACTAACAGGAAAAGGTGATTTTCCAGGTAAGGTATTTGAAAAGCCTAACTTTTGTTTGACACATGTGAACAAGTACAACTCTTTTTTTTCTTTTTTCTTTTGCCATTTGTTCCACAAACATTTATTTGGCACCAGATGTGCCAAACATCATTTTAGATTACACAAGAAAATGCAACAGAGAACAGACAAGGTCTTTAGTATTTTAGAATTTCCATTCTTGTAAGGATTACAGATTCGATGAGCTATAATAAAAGTACAATATGTAAAATAAACTTAATTGAGCATATATCATCAGTGGAAAGTGCTGGAAAAACATAATAAAAAAGCTGGGAGAGGATAGAAAGTGTTTAAGACATGCCTAACGCCAGTGATTTCAAATTCTTCTTCAAGCAAATTTGAAAGTTTTTTTTAATTAAAAAAAATTTTTTTAAGTATAATTGGTATACACTATTATATTGGTTATATTAGTTTAAGGTATATACAGGTACAACTCTTCCTTCACTAAAACAATATTGTCTACTATACTTTAATGTATGTATACTTTTATGTATGACTCAGACAGGAAGTTGATTGGCAAGCTACTACTTAACTCTCTAAATCTCTTCTGTATGCAATAAAATAACAGCTCCCATATCCTCCTTAACAGATATATAAAACTAGCACAGTAAATGTTAATGTTAGAACCCAAGTAGTGGGTATACAGGCATTCACTGTAAAGTTCTTTCAACTTTACTGTTTCCTGGAAATTTTTCATAACAAGATATTGGGGAAAAAATTCACCTTACCTCATAATGCAGCATGAAATTTTTATCTTTTATCCCACTACAAACAAAAAGCATAATGTTATAAACATCATAGCAGTTACAAACAAATTTATTTTAACGAACAACTAAAAAAGGGAGTTGGTCTGTAACTGAAAACGAGGAGAATTAGAAGAGTGAACGTCAGAGATGGTATTTTTTTCTGGGGCTTATAAATGAATTCTACACAGATTTAGGAAAAAAAATTTGCTTTAATTATAAGCACTGAAATATCCAGATCTGAATACTAAGATAGTAGATACATATTTTTAAGCATTAACTATTGAAAGAACCCTAAATGTTATAAACACATTAGTTAAATCTCAGAGTTATGATCTTTCTCCCAGTCAACATGTGAAATGAAAATCAGTAACTAAAATGATATAGCTGAGAGCAATTAGAAGATCTGACAAGCATCATTTTAAGGTTGAAAAGAGAACTGTTGTGACTGTATCTAGAATGGGGGAAAATAAGGATGAGAAAAAACAATTCGTGGAAGCAGGAAATCAGGTTTATCTTTAACCAAGGAAAAGACAGGCATATACAGGGTCTTAGCATAAATAGTGCCCCCTTTGGGTTGGATTGCAAAAGGTACCTCTCAGTGAGGCAGAGCCCCGTGGTCTTCCAAAACCCTTAACCAGGGAAAGGGAAGCAACTCTGTTAGGCACTGAGGAAAGAAAGAGCTATGTGGCTGTGAGTCCTAGGACTCTGATGCAGTAATGCTGGTGGGGACTGTAATATAGATTCTTATCATATAAAATTGATCAAAATGGTTTTACTGCTAACTTTTTAGGAACAGAGGAGGAGAACCAAGTACTTTTGAACACAAATTCAAATGTGCCTTAGGATTAGATAAGGTTTATTCATATATTAACAGCCTTTTCAGCAGCTGGGACTCCTTCTTACTTATTTGCTCTCTTCTTTATAATAGAAAAACCTATCCATTCAAGATTGCCCAGAAAATCTGCCCTAAGGAATGGTTCTAGAGACAGAGAATAAACTAAATGTACCCATATTAAAGAATTAAATTCTTTACCAGTATTCGTTTGAACCAATGAGTTACAATATAGCACAAAAATTCCCTTGAAATTACTATTATATAAACAGAAAAAAGTACAGAGATATAGGTTTTTAAAAGTAATGCATAATAATATATCACATGAGCTTCAATTATATAGTAGAACATCATAACCATCTAAAGAACAGGGGGATGCGGTGGGAGGAACATAGTCTCAGGGACCTGTGGGACAGTATCAACTTACTTTATAGCTGTTATAATTCGGTCCGACTTAATACTGGATTCTAGTGAATCAAATGTAACAGTACAAAAAACCTAAAGAAAAAACAAAATTCTTTATGCTTTAATTTACTAACAACAAATATAAAAATGAAACATATTTAAAGAACCTAATTAGCTCTTAGAGACATGGGATAAATACAATCTATACAAAGCTTGCCATGGTATTTACTAGAGTAAACATTTGTTAATAATCCAAAGGTGTAACATCACAAAGACTACATATGTAAAGCACTGTACATGGAGTGCTAGGGGAAGAGGACAGGAAGAGGAAGGAATATAAAACCTGACCATAAAGAAAGCCTCATTAATGTTATCATAAAATAATTTCATTAACTGCAATTTTGAAGTTTACTGAGCTATTACTGTCATCAAAAAGTGAAATTATATTCAAAACTGAAAACAGAGGCTTGCATAGGAATAAATGGCATTAACATGTAAACAAATTACATGCAGGAGAAACAGGAATAGCTGTGTGACCAGCACTGCACAACAGGCTTAGCCAATAAAACTGTTTTTAAAAAAAAAAATCAGTCTTTGAAGAGACATAACATAATCCAGAGACTCTACATATCATTCAAAATGTCCAGGATACAATCTACGAAAAAAAAAAAGAGGAAACAGGGCCTATTCTCAAGAACAAAAGACAATGACTAAAGACCGACTCTGAGCTAATTCAGATGTTGGATTAACAGACTTTCAATAGCTATTAAGGACTTTCAAAAGTTATTATACCCAAAGAGATAAAAAAAAAAGAACAAATGGAAATTCTAGAACTAGAAAATATATTATCTCATAACAAAAGGAGGTGATAGGAGTCAGTGAACATGAAGACAGATTAATAGAAATTGCCAATCTAAAGAACAGGGGGATGCGGTGGGGGGAACATAGTCTCAGGGACCTGTGGGACAGTATCAAGAGGACTAAATATATGCATGCAATCCCAGAAGAAGAGAGAATGAGGTACAAACAATATTCGAAGAAGTTGTGGCTGAAATTTTCAAGTTAAATGAAAGACAAATTTACAAGTCAAGCTCATGAAACTCTTAGCAGGTTAAATACAAAGAAAACTACACTTTTCATACTGCTGAAAACCAAAGACAAAATCTTGAAAGCACCCAGAAGAAAATAATAAATATTACAAGGAACAATGATTTGAATGAGTCTTGACTTTTCAGAAAATGGAGGAAAAAAACAGTGGAATATTTATAAATGGTAAAAGAAAAAAATAGAAACCCAGAATCTTTATCTAGCAAAAAGATTCTTTGTACAGAAAAGCAAAATAAAGACATTTCAGATAAATGAAAAGTAAGAATTTGTTATCAGAAGACCTATAAGACAATACTAAAGGAAGTCTCATCAGATTGAAGGGAAGTAAAAATGTATTTATAAACTTTGATTTGCAATGCCACCTTATATTCAAAGGGAAAAGTGAATTTTAGAAATAGTGTTGTAAAACTGGCTCACTCTGGAGGTTTTCACCTCAGACCATGTATAGGAATAAATTCTAAGAGATTAGTGGTCTAAATTTGATAGCTAAAACTAGAATGTTAATAGAAAAAGTAGGTGCTTATTTTTGTGACTTTGGGGTAAGGAAGGATTTCTTAAATCAGACTTTAAAAACACAAACCACAAAAGTAAAAGAGGGAAAGATTAATTACATTTAAATGAATGATTTTATGTTTCTTCTAGACATATAGTAGGGTACCACAAGCAAAGTTAAAAGGCATATGAGAAAGAGGGAGATGATATGATATATACACATTCTGGTTATTGTAAAGGATTAACATTTAAATATATAACAAGTCACTGAAAAATAGCAGGAAATAGAGAGTAAACCATATTGAAAAATGAAAAAACATTGGCCAAAGGATATAAACACTTAATTCACAAAAGAGCAAACCTGAACCAGTGCCACCACTTTGCTCAGCTCTAGGGATACTATGTGAAAACAGTGCTCTAGACTCTAGAGGTGTGCGGCCCCACAGGGCATGGTGTACCCAGTGACTTTATTGACTGGCTATTATATAATGATGCTTAGCTTCACTCATAATGAGAGCAATACAAATGGAAACAATGACATGCCACTTTGTATTTATTAGATTGGCAGAATTAAGGAGTGATTAATATAAGAGGTATAAAGCATAACACCATACGCAAGACAAGAAATACACATATATGTTAACTATAAGAGAATGGGTGCCTCTACAGGCTAAATGGAGAAAACAAATGAGAGTCTTGAAGAGACCAAGAACAACAATATGCCATAAACTAAGGTATATGAATGACTAAATTTTGTGTACCTCAAAAAAGCTTTTCAAAATGTTTTTAAAAAATCAGATGCTAATCTGGACAATACATTCCATAAGATAAAAACCTATAGCATCTACATAATGTATTTCTATTAGATCTACTTAAGCAATCCTGAATCAGCAAATGTAGCTTTTTATATATATATTACCTGCGTTTGTCCCCTTTGAAATAATGCTGATCCATGAAGAATTTTCAACATATCTACCTCACAATTTATATTCCTAAGTGAAGTCAAATCTCGACCATCGCACCTATAGTAATAAAGGAAATAAGCGTGTAAAGCAGTGTTGGAAATGAGAAAAATCACATATTATCTTTTTATCCCTACCAGGAAATTCTCAAGCCCAGATACACATCATAATTACCTTAGAACTTTAAAAACTTTACCTGGCCCCACCCTAAGACCAGTCTCTGAATCAGAATCTTAGGGGTTGTGACCCATACACATATATTGTTAAAAAGCTCTGTAAGTTATTCTTATGAGCAGTCAGGGCTGTGAAGCACTGCTCGATATACCAGGCCCACAGAGAGACAGTCAGCCACATCCACAAAATCCACACACTCTTCAAAAGGTACTCATTTATAAAATAAATATTGTAGTTCTTTCTTGTTAACTTAAAAAAAAAAGTTTCTTTCTTTGAGAAAGTTAGCCACTTTCAAGGCAACTTGCAGAGAGAGTCCCTGTTTGAATTCCATCAAAAAGGATATGTTTACCTTTTGTATTCATTCAAAATAATACTTCTAAAAACCTCCTTTGCAACAACATTGAAGGACTCTATTATTTCATATGACTCAACTTCTGGAAATTTTTCTATAGAAGGAAAACAAACCAAAACAAAGGTTTTCTTTTTTTTGGAAGGTAGGATTTCTCTTAAATTCACAGTCTCAAATCAATTAACTACGGAGTTAAACTAAGGGAGTTCACTCTGCACATGTACTTCTCAGGCAAACAAAGCAGATAAATCAAATGTTCTCAAGTAGAAGAAATACAACAAGTATTATACCTTAAATGTACTGTTATTGGGAACTTAGTTTGCTTTCTACCAGAAAGAACAGTGCTTTGAAATCAGCTCTCTATTGCATTGTTACCTGACAAATCCAGCCAACTGTATTATGTATGAAAAGGTCTGACACTTTTAAGAGTAGTCACCACTGTTTTGCCTGAGGAACTTTTATCTTAATCTGCAAATAAAGGAATAATTTTCTTTACGTATTGCATATCCCTAACTACGTTTCCCCCGCCCCCCTTTAATTCCCGCACCTCCTCACTTTTACCCCTGACCTACTGATGTTGCGTCTCCCCTTAAGAACTGGATCTTTGAAGGCAGGGTGTCTCCTCCCACGCACACAAGGCCCGCCCCAGGGGCCCAGTGCCCCAGGCCCAGCACACTGGGGTATGGTCCATGGCTCCACCTGGGGTGCCAACCCAGGACCTTCTGCGTGTAAAGCAGACTTGCTAACCACTACACTATGGAGCCACCCCTAACCTACAGAGTTTTTTAATTAACATTTGTCAAGTTCTTTCATGAACCCAATACTTTATGTGTGTTTTTTATATGTCTTTAATCTTTATAATAACTTACAAAGTAAATTCTATTGTTATCCCCATTCTACAGAAGAAAAAACAGGCCTAATGGAGATGGAGAAAATTCCCTGAGATCACACAGGTAGTAACTGACACAGCTGTGATCTGAATACAGATTTGTCTGCCTAGGCTTATGCTTGTAAATGTTAAGCCACTTTACCTTATCAGTTGATTTATGCCAAGTTTTAAGCAGTGTTCTCTCAAGCATTTGATTTATTAAATATAACTTTAAAGTAATCAGAACATAAGAAATGGCCACAGAAAGATATATTAAGTATTGTATCTTCATCAGGCAAGAATAATTTTAAATATTATACTTTAATATGAACTTTTATGTTTTAACTAGATTGCATTTGGAGAGGAAATAATAAGACATTTAAAATATGATCCTATGAACCCAGAGTCATGAAGATATTATGTATAATATAAACACAAAATCACTTTTCTTTTTAAATAGATGTTATACAACTTCTCATTCTTAATAGGATGAAAATATAGTAACAGCAAACTTTTTCAATGGCAGTTACAGGTAATGGCCTTACTATCAATGCTAACAGCAGAATTTTTATCTTAAAATAATTAGGTGAGAGGTTATATGTCTGTTAGTAGAAAAATTAACAAGAACTATAAGTCATGTTTGGTACACATTGTTAGTGTGATTGGTATCTATAATAAAATCCTTGCTTAATAATTTCTAGAGAGCTAAATTATCTAAAATTTAAATTTCACAATTCCACATGAAATAATAGCACCAATTAACATTTATTGAACACCTGCTATATGCCAGGCAAGATGTAAATTATTTATTCATTTAATCCCCATAAACTGAATATTATTAGTATTGCAATTTCACAGATTAAGAACTAAAGAATTTTAAAGACCATCTTCCGAGGCTTCAGATGACAGGTAACAAGGATCCCTCTTAGAGTATAAGAATCTAATCCAGAAAAGATCAGGACCATTTCACATTCAACATTTACTGGCACCCACTCTGTATGAGGTGCACTACTGACCACATTCATAGACATTAATTTAACAGTAACCTTGGGATATATTATTATCACAAGTTTACTGAAGATAAAAATGAAGAGCAATGAGAATAACTGATTTCAAGGTCTCATACATCCAAAAACTTTTAAGTCTATTGTTTAAAATATTTTTTTAATTAAAAAAAAATACCTTTTAGTTGTTCCTCTGTATCTAATCTTATCTTATTAACAGCTTCATCTCTGGAAATCTGAAAGAAAGTTGAGGTTCAGTTTAGATGCCAACATTTAACATTTCTATTTTTAAATTATTTTACAATTAACACATTATAATAGTACTCAGGTTTCTCTAATGGGTAGTGTTCTCTAATAGATTAGAACTGGTTACTGATTTATAAGAAATACTACCTGTTTATGAATTCATTCAAATATATTTACACAAGTCCCTAAAACTTATACTAATCAACAAAAGGAGAATGGAGAAGCAAACAGCTAGGCTTTTCTATAGTTTTCTGTTTAGAGATTTCTCATAAAAATAGGGCTAACATTCATAAACAATTTATGTGAGATATGACAAAAAAGATTTCCCAGAACAATTATTTAAGACAATATCCAGATATACCTACTTTATCATGTTCATAATTTGTAAACACTGCGTAGAGTCTTTCCATGGCGAGTCTATTTTAAGACAAGATAAATATCAGCATAATATTTGGAAACATGAAGCAGTGTCTATTACAAACAAAACTAAAATACTTAAAAGCTAAAATAATTAATAAACATTTCACGAAGCATTAAAAAAATATATTTATTGCCCTTTAACAATGCTAATCTGTTTACTGTTTATAATACGATACAGAACACAAATTTCTTTCTCCTTGTCAGGGGGAATCACTCACAATGGTACTTCTTTAATCATTCAATTTCTTTCATCTTAGATTTTTCTTATACTTTCTCTTAACCACTTTTTTGCTGTTCTTTCTATTCTAGCTGTTATTTCAGGTAACTCTTGTTGGGAACAGTTTATATAACAGTTTAATCTGACCAATAGCTGTGAGACTGATACTAAGAGAAATATTTACTTATTCAATTTAAAATAAAATGAAATAATTTTCTGGTGATTCATTCATATATACTGAGTGCCTGCCTATGTGCAGGCATTGTTGTAAGTACTGGGCATACAGAGGTGTTTATACCTGATTTTGAGAACCACAGCGGTTTCCTTAGATATTCAAATATCTTCTGCTTTATTCTCTTTTTCTTGACATAGAGAGGTAATGCCGATTATTTGAATCTTGACAAATAAACTCATTCCCTCTTTCTTTTGAGATTCAAATCTAGGTTACTGAAGAGGTATTTGGGTTTATCCTTTTTAAAACATTAGACTGGTATTTATGGTAATGACCCTTAAAATAGAAGGGTGCTATTTAAGAAGTAATGCATGAATAGGGCTTCCATGGGAAGCTTTTTTCTGAGAGGAAATTACATCTGGTGACAATTTCATAGTTTCTTTTGTTCTTACTTATGCGTGTGTTTCACAATCTCTGACGAAGGGATAAATAACTTCTGAGGTGTCCTCTTGGTAACACCAATTTCTTTTACCAACTGCTGGATGCCCTGAATTATTTGTTGTGTATATTTTACTCCCACTTTGATAGCATGGCAAAAGTCCTGCTGTAAAATGTTCTCTGCAGAGGCTTCCAACATGACTATTTAAAGAAAAAAAAAAAAAGATTGCTATTGAACATTTCACCAATATAGCATTTTCAAATAACATGACATGACATAAATTCTACAAATCAATTTTATTAGATGAATAAAGAAACCTTGATATGTGAAGTTGGGTTTATAGTCTTCTTAAATTTAATGAGGGAATTCTCATAACGAAACTGAAAAGAAATGCATATTTTTTATAATATCTTTATTAGATATAATTCAAATGCCATAAAATTCTACCTTTTAAAGATACAATTGCATTGATTCTTAATATGTACTTAGTGAAATTTTAAAATATCAGCGCAGTAGGTGTCCAATAAATGTTTCCTGTTTAACAATTATTTGATGTTACCTCCTACTTAATTCTGTCATTGTCACATTGTCTGATTCTTGCACAGGAGGGAAAATCTTTGCAGTGATACTGTTTTAAGTAAACCTACTAGAGGACACTAGCTACTACCATAAAAAGGTTGCTTTTGTGGTTCTGTAACAATAAGACTTCTATGCAAAGTAGGGCTTTTAGCATGGTATCTCACTAAAATCTGCTATTCACCTTTGGCCTTGGTTTTTGCAAGGCTGAATAGAGTCCTGCCAACTTGTGTAGCATTCCTGGCATTTTTCAACTTGTACAAAGATCATGTAATGCATAGTTAGCATCATATCTAATAGTTTAACCACATCATGTTGACATTAAGATTTATTATTATCTAAAAAGTCACTTCTAAGGCTTCTAGGTATAATCTCGAATGAAAAAAATCTTCTTTGCTTTATAAGTTGGAATTCTATCAGTCAATAGAAACAATTCCAACAGACCTGTGAAATTAAAACAGAAGATCTAATATTGGTGTCACTAGAGTCCTGGAAAGAGGAGAAAGATGGCAGGACTGAAAAGTACTGGGGTAGAAAAAACAGCTGAAAGCTTCCCAAATTTGGCAAAGATACAGACGTACAGATAGATTCAAGAAGCTGAGTAGACCCAACATAGGGTAACTCAAAGAAAGACACATCATAATTAAGCTTCTGAAAACTAAAGACAAATAAAAAAGTCTTGAAACCAGCCAGAGAAAATTGACTCCTTACTCATATGGAAAAAGCAACTCAAATAACATCAGATTTTTCATCAGAAACCATGGAGACCAGAAGTGGTATAACATTTTTCAGGTGCTCAAGGAACAGAACTGTTAACTCAGAATCCTATACCCAGTGAAAATATTTAGATATGAAAGAAAAATCAAGACTCTCAGGTGAAGGAGAACTAAGAAAATTTTGTCACTGGCGGACTCACCCTAAAAGTAGTTCTCTAAACAGAATGGAAATAATAAAGGAAGAAGCCATGTTAAGAAAACCATGTTAAAAACAAACCATTTAAAAAATGGACAGAGGACCTGAACAGACACTTCTCCCAAGAAGACATACAAATGGCCAACAAACATGAAAGGATGCTCAACATCATTAGCTATTAGGGAAATGCAAGTCAAAACCACAATGAGATACCATCTCACACCTGTTAGAATAGTTGTTATCAATAGGACAAGAAATAACAAGTGTTGGAGAGAATGTGGAGAAAAAGGAACCCTCATACACTGTTGGTGGGACTGCAAATTGGTACAGCCATTATGAAAAATAGTATGGAGGTTCCTCAAAAAACTAAGAATTGATCTACCATATGATCCAGCAATCCCCCTACTGAGTATTTACCCCAAAGACTGGAAAGCTCATATCCGAAAAGACATTTGCACACCGACGTTCATAGCAGCATTATTCACAGTGGCCAGGACGTCGAAACAACCAAAGTGTTTTATGATTGATGATTGGTTAAAGAAGCTGTGATACATATATACAATGGAATTTACTCAGCCATAGAAGAGATGAAATACTGCTATTTGCGACAACACGGATAGACCTTGAGATAATCCTGCTAAACGAAATAAGCCAGACAGGAAAAGTTGAAAACCAAATGATATCACTTATATGTGAGATATAAACCTAAAAGCAACAAACAAACAGAGAATCAGGGACATGGACAACAGACTAGTGGTTACCAGAAGGTGGGGTGTAGCGGGGAGGGAGGAGATAGATGGGGTAAAGGGGGTCAAATATGTGGTGACAGAAAGAAATCTAACTATGGGCAGTAAACACACAATGCCATATGTATATGCCTTACTGTTGAAATGTACACCTGAAACTTACTGGATTTTGTTAACCAGTGTCACCATAAAAAAAAAAAAAAGACTACCATCTGATAGTTTATGCAGTCTTTAGAGTATCATTCTTCCATTTAGTGAGCAGTAAGTGAGAATAGCCAGCTGAAAGGCTGCCTATGGCGTTTCTATGGCAAGCCATACATGAAGATCCTTAGTTCATTCCTCCAATGTCCACTTAAAATTAGAGGGTTTAAACTCTAAGGCAGATAGAGGCTATATGACCATTTAAAAGCAAGTTTATATCTGTGCTTTAATAATAATAGCAGGTATAAACTGTATGACTATTAGTTATTATGCTGGGCACTTTAGAAACCTTAACTCTAATCTTCACAACAACTCTGTAAAATAGCTAAATCAATTTACTAATTGAAACTAACTTTAAGCAAAAAAATATTTCAGATGTAGACCAAGAGAATTTTACACATAAACCAATGCTTTGCTCAAGGCCTTTTCTGGGATACTCAGAAATGATGTAGGAGTCATCCATTATTCATGGCTTCCCAAAATCTTGGGAATACTCTCTCTAAAGTGTGATAGTTCTCTACAGTATGAATCCCCCTTCTGGAGGAAGAATCCAAAAACCATTTTCCTTGCCTCTCTGGTAGTCAAAAATGCAGTCATGTGTCACAGTTCTGCCCAATGAGATGTAAAGGGAAACTATTTTGTAGGGACTTACTGGAAGGCTTTTTTTTTCTTTTTTTTTTTTTTTTAAAGGTGAGGCAACTCTTGGTTGACCTCACAGATTGCAAAGACCTTGTCAGTTTACAATCCCTTATTTTTTATTTTTTACGCCTATAGCACCTGGTCTTCCTAGGTGGTTTCCCATCCAAGTACTAACCAGGCCCAACCCTGCTTAGCTTCCGAGATCAGACTAGATCGGGCTTGTTCAGGATAGCATGGCTGTAGAGGAAGGCTTCTTAAAAGGGAGGGGGACTCACTCAGCTGGCACACATCTTTTTGCTATTCCCCTCCTCTTTCTTCCTCCTCCCTATAAGTCCAATACGTTGGCCAGAGTTCTGGTAGCCAGTTCATAAACATGAGATGAGGGTCACACCTTGAGGATAGCAGAGCAGAAAGCTAGACGGAATCTAGATTGCTAAACTCTCCAGGACTCACTACCTTTGAATTTCTTTTACCTGATAGAAAAATTCCCAACTTAAGTTTTGTCATTTAGTTTAATAACACAATCCCTAACTAATATGTAGATAACATACGACTCCTGTTAAATGTGTCATACAGTACCTAATTCTACTACTGACCAGTAGTCCAAAAGAAGCTGGAAATGAGGTGTTTCACACATTAATTGCACAAAAAAAGCACTAAAAGTTTAAAAATTTACATTTCATCAAAAGGTACCGACATAATAAGGACCTATTTCAAAAAGTCTCAGATATCAAATGCCATGTAGTAGAATAAACTGATAAAAGAGACCTTAATTAATATGTCCAAGGTTATATGACTAACATGTGGCTGATGCTGGGTTTCAAACCCAGGTCATTCTGACTTTTAAAGCCCATATTTCTTCAATAGAACCCAGGCCCGATTTTTATTCATGCAATTATGATATTTCTCTTACAAGGAGTAAAAGTGATCCAGGGCATTTCTTTTACTTTATTACTAGTTGTCCACCTCTGAAATAGGTCACTTGCTGTCTCAGAGGACATCGGATAGGCTTAAAATGACTGAATTAGCTAAATTAACATTTTTAAACTAATAAAATAATTTATTATCAGATTTAGAACTTTAATTTTTAGACTAGCTTATCAATCTAAAAATAATTACTATCTTGGTACAGATTTTTGTATATTTCAAAGTTGTATAATATTCTATAATTATAGGTATTATCTGATATGAAGCAAGAGCACTACCAAAATAAGGCAGCAATAAAACAAAACAAAAATCTTTGACTAACAGATAAAACATACATACAAAAAAGAGTTTAAGTGCATTTTTAATAAGCCAGAACTTGTAAGTAAAATCCAGAACAAATGTAGTACGTACTTACCAATTTGACTTTTAGGTGCTCCAGCAACCACTAAATTTAAAGTACTAGAAGACATTTCTTTTCGTGTTGGGTTAACAACACATTCTCCATCAATCATTCCTATTCGTACTGCCCCTAAAATATATTAAAATATTGGTAATTGTTTAATAAAAACTCTAGGGTTTCAAGACATTCCAGCGATGGCTTCAGTTCAATCCCTATCTTCAATTGTGACAACAATAAAGTTCATAATTTTACCATGATAGTCAAAGCCCAAAGGGCATCCTACCCTACCTTACCTCACTGGATCACTCTGAGTTGCTCAAATATACCGTTTCTCCCACACCTTTGTGATTATGCTCATGCTTTTCTGGTCTGCACTGTACTTTCTCCAAGGCAAATGCTTACCATCTGATCCTACTAAGGTTCAGCCTAAATGCTGACTACTATGAGTAGCCCACTTGACAGACTTACCTTGTAAGAGTAAACTAACTCTTCTCTATCATTTCCTTAGCACTTTGACTATACTTTTATAATACTATTTATAAATAATTACTTGTGTTTCCCTTACTTATAATGAAAGGAAGAGCTGCCTCATTCATCTTTGAATTGCTGGTGCTTAGTCTGCCTTTGTTCCTTCAGCATGTAGCTCAGTATCTGGCATTTAGGATGCTCAATAATTATATACTTAATGAATCATTTTTATATTGCATGGTTACAAATTATAAGAGCTATAAATATAAACATATGTTTGTTTAATCTTGAAAGAGTATATACTCATGACAATTTTCCAATCCTCAGAAGAGGTAACTAAGAAATCAAAGTAGCTTGGGACACAAAATCCCTAAAACCATAACATATTGCTATCAGAAATAAAATCTAAGGCAAGGATGAAAATGTCTCAAAGAGCTGAAAGAAGTCTTAGAATATCATCTAATTCAGGATAATAATAAGAGATAAAAAATCAGAGCCAATAAATTTATGCCCTTGCTGTAACATGCTCCCTAGGCATTTCTTCAAAAATTATAATTGTTTCTTGTTTTCAAATCCTAACTTACCGATAGGTCCATTCCAAGGAATATCTGATAATGAGAGGGCTACAGAAGCTTAAAAAAAGAAAAAAAAAATAAGAGCTGAAATAAAAATATTTCATTGCTTTTTAAAAAATTGACAGTGATAATTTTAATCTCTATTTTTATACTTACCACCATTAATTGCTAGGACATCAGGTTCATTAACACCATCTACTGCTAACAAATTACAAAGGACCTGGTACAAGGGAAAAATTCAGAGCACTTAACAAAATATACTTGATTTGAGAGGATTATCATTTCAGTTAACATCTTGGCGTAAAATATAGGAGCATTACATGGTTAAAAGCATGGGTTTTGTAGTCAGACCCCTTAATTCTTACTATCATTTAACTACATGTTTGACCATAGGCAAATTACTTAAGCCTCAAAAGTTTCCTCATCTTTAAAAGGAAAAATAATAGCATCTTCCTAAAAGGTTCTTATGAAAATTACTGGCTATACTGTGTGTAAAACATGTATAATACTGGGCATGTTGAAAGTATTCAGTAAATATTAGCTATTTCTTTTACGTAAAAACATTGTTACCTCTTGTTTGTAAGCACAGACAAAACAAACCAATGAATATTTTTATACTGCAATAAAATGCCTATATCTTACACTTAAGAAAATAATTTCTTGAGGCAGTGACATCCTTGTAAAGGCATATTTGCCTTTACTTTTTTTCCAAATAAATAAAATAGTTACTTAGGAAGTAGTATAAAAATTCATTAAATATTTCTGGTTCATCTAGAAATAAATAAACTTAAAGGAGACCCTACCTGTGTATCATAAAAGTAGCCAGCTGGAAAGAGAGGTCTAATTGAACGATCTGTCAAAAGAAAAAAAGAAGAGATATTAAATAGTACTGACAGAAGTTGCTTTACAGTTCAAAATGTTTTCCCTATTAAACACCAGGCTAAAAATTAATATAGTATGTCAAAAAAAAAAAAAAAAAAATCCGCTTAGAACTGATTCACTGAAAAGGACGAAAGTAAATGTCACTGCTTCAATTAATACACACCGTGACCTAAAAACAAAAGATAGCAGAGCAGGAGCACTCAAGTCTAAAACTGGGGAGCAACTTTTCTTTGGGGTTCCATAGGTATCAGTCATAAGCAGAGGAAAGAGGCTTAAGACTAATAGCAGACCAAAAGAAAATCCTTCTTTGGTATTATGTGATTTAAAAATGCATATAAACAAACTAGCAGTTTCTGGGTAGAAGAGCTATAAACTACAAATGATCCCATAATATTTAAGGATGTCAAAGATTTGAAAGATTATAGGCATATTTCAGTAGCTGATGAATACAGTGCTTTCAGGAATTACTATACTAACCATGAAAATGAAAATTACTAGGGACAGGTTCAACAGAGTAGAGGTGTGGGCCATGGAATTTATATGTTCAATATAGATTCATTCATTTAGTCAATAAATACTTATTGAATGCATATTTTGTGCCAGGCAATATACCTGATATAGAGGATTCAGCAGTGAACAAGTTTCTTCTCTCAAGCAACACACATCTGAGATACAGAAGTAAATAATCTTAGTGGTGTTAATGTAATGAAAGAAAATATGAGAGATATTGTAGAACACAGAAGGAAGAGATACTAACAGGCTTATCAGAGAAGGTTAATGCCTCTATCTTAATATCTTACCTATTACTCGACTAGTAAGAATTTCTTTATCAGAAGATCCAATCTCTCTTCTAAGATAGTTTGTGGGAATTCTACCTGCTGCAGCGGCCTTCTGTCTATAGTCAACCTGAAGTAGCAATGAAAAACATGAAATTCATTTGACTGCTTTTTATAGTAACAAACTATTTCTTAAAAACTATTTATAATGATGCTAAGTCTCCTAAGGTTGCTGATAACATATTTCAGATTAAGAGTGGAGAATAATTTATTCACTTTTAGCATTTTTTATCACTTAGGGAAAGGAAAGCTGATAGAAATGTTTTGGCAAATTGATTTTTAAAAAGCCTTCCATTTAGCAGTTAGATGACTACCTAGCGTCACTACTTCCCACAGTAGCTTACTCTGGTCAAGTCAAACATTTTCTTTTTTTATGTGAACTCTGATAGATATAACTGCATAACCCTTTTCATAATAGAAAGACCCATAAGATCGTAATGAACTTTTTACTCTTCAGCAAACATATACTTACAGATTCATTCTGAAGGGAAACCTACAAAAGCAGTGAATTCATTTTTTACCCAACATTGAAGTACTCATGCACTTCTACTGTTCTTGTCAATTTATGAACATGAATATTCTGAAGTATGCTAACTACTAATATGAGAATTGCTTATGATGCAATGAATTTAAATTCTTTTAATTACTCAGTATCAAACAACTACAGAAAATTCTTTGTTGTGGGATGTTTACATTTTGTACTCACTAGACAGTGGACAAAAATATAAATTCTATATTTATGCTATACGGCAGTTCAGTTAAATCAGCAAATACTTACCACCAAAGGCATGAACTGGGAAGGTGAAGGTTTTGTTTTACTGACCGCTGTGACCATCACCGCAGTGTCACCTGACTTAGTTAAACACAAACAACAACATGGGTAAATTCCTTCAAAATCAGACATTAACATCCGACTAGTGACTAAATGATTTCTCACTCCAGTTAAACCCCAGAGAAAAAAACTGTTATCCCATGAACCAATGATAATAAAAATAATTATTCACAAGTAGTCCAATCTTGATCCCTTCTGCATGATCATGATCATGATCTGCATTAGAATAGTCACTGAGCTTTTCAAAGGCAATAAAACTAAATGAAAAAAGGCTCCCTGATAGCTTAGTCACATCCAATCATATTTTCTACTTCTTACAAGGAAATTTAAGCTATGCATATAGAAAAACTTCCCAAGTATTACTGTTGCAGAAACCAGTAAAATCACTTTCCTAGAAAAGCATTATAGAATTTATTAATGGAATAAAACAATCTCAAGTTTAGAAAAGATCTTAAAGGTCATTTAACATATCCAGTCCTCTGACTCCCTGGTTATCTGGAATGGTTCTGAAACTGGAAATGGTCTGAATTAATTTCCAGTACCACAATTTTAAGAAGTTATATGACATTGTAAAAATATTCAGTACCAGTCTCCATAACCACTTGTAAGATGAGTATGTAAAAAAACTGGACTTTTTACCTGTACTACAGCAGAGCCATCTGCAAATCTGGCCAATTTTCCAGAGGATATTTCTAATTTTCTGTTTAAAAAGTAAAAATTCAGTACAAACGGAAGTCATTAGTCTAATTCCCAGCTTAGTATAAAATAATCAAAGATTCCAGCAGAACTAAAGGTACCAAGGCCCACACAACCCCACCCAGCAACAAACAAAAAAGAGACAGAGTTCATAATCACTATGAAAAGTACAAGGAGAATTTGAGAGCTGCTTAAGGAAAAATACAGAAATCAAGGCATAGGAGTAATCTGAATGAGAGATAAAGATTATTCTCACTCAGAAGCTCTCTTCCTAACTAAATGTTAATTCCCATTTACCACCTTAGTTTATTTAGTCTCTTGTCATCTCTTGCCTCGTTGGCTAAAGTAGCCTTTTAACACACAAATTGAATCATTTCCCTACTTAAAATCTTTTAAAATCTCTCTATAGCTTTCAGGACAAAATATATACTCACAAAGACCTTTATGTTCATCAGTGGCGCCAAGACAAATCAGTGGGGGAAAGAAATAGTCTTTTCAACCAATGGTGCTGGAACAACTGGATATCCACATGCAAAAGACTTAATAAGTTGGACCCCTTCCTCATACTATAAATTAACTCAAAATGGATCCTAGACCTAAGCATGAGAGCTAAAACTATAAAATACATAGGAAAAAACATAAGAGCAAATCTTCATAAACTTCTAAGTCTTCTTATATATGACATCAAATACACGTGACAAAAAAAGGTAAATTGGAATTCATTGAAATTAGAAACTTCCATGTTTCAAAGGATATCACCAAGAAAGTTAAGAAAGGTGGGGGATGCTGATGTTTGGGGAGGCTATGCATGTGTGGGGTAGGAGGTAAATGAGAAATCTCTGTACTTTCTCTCGATTTTGCTGTGATACTAAAACTGCTCTAAAAAATAAAGTCTATTTATAAAAATAGAAAACCGACAGAAGATATTTACGAATCATATATCTGATAAAGGACTTCTATCTAGGACATGTAAAGAATTCTTATAACTCAACAATAAAAAGACAACCCAGTTTTAAAAAATTGCAAAGGATTTCAATAGATGTCTCTCCAGAGAAGATCTACAAGTGGCCAATAAGTACATGAAAACATGCTTAATATCATTAGCCACCAGGGAAATGCAAATCAAAACCACAATGAGATACTACTTCACATCTAGTAGGCTGCTTATGTGTTGGTGAGGATGTAGGGAAACTGGAACCCTCGTGAACTGCTAATGGAAATGTAAACTGGTGCACTTGCTTTGGGAAATAATCTAGCAGTTCCTCAAAAGGGCAAACACGGAAGTACCATATGACCCAGCAACTCTACCTTCTAGGTATATACCCAAGAGAAATGAAATGAAACATGCAAAGTTTGCATATAAACATTCATAGCAGTATCATTCATAATAGCCCCCAATTGTCTGTCAACTGATGAATGAACAAGCAAAATGATATACAGTAGAATATTATTCAGCCATTAAAAAATGAAGTACTGATACATATTACCATATGGATAATCCTTGGAAACATTATGCTAAGTGAAAGAAGGCAGTCCCAAATGACCACATATCATATGATTCCATTTATATGAAATGCCCAGAATAGGGAAATCCATAAAGACAGTAGATTAGTGGTTGCAGGGCTGTAGGGTTTGGGGAGAAGTGGAAAGTTACTGCTAACGGGTCAGAGTCTTCTTTCTTAGTAGATGAAAATGTTCTAAAATTTATTATGGTGAAGGTTGTAAAAGTCTTTGACTAAAAACTATACTAAAACCACTGACTTTTGTACATTCTAAATGGGTAAATTGTATGGTATGTGAATTCTGTCTTACTAAAGATATATATGTATATGAAATAGGCGGCATTGTCAGGCTTATTTCCCAGTTTCTGCAGAGAGTACAAAAAGAAGTCACTGAGGGCTTGAAATAGACCAGCAAAACTTGTCAAGGAGCCCATAATTCATGAAAGAGTATGGTGAAGCCAAACCAACTCAGTGACTTGTGAAAATACTTAAAAAGATGTTTAGTCTTATGAGCTCAGCTTCAAAAACATTCTATTATAGTCCAATGCTGAAA
Source organism: Pteropus vampyrus (assembly GCF_000151845.1). NCBI lineage: Eukaryota > Metazoa > Chordata > Mammalia > Chiroptera > Pteropodidae > Pteropus > Pteropus vampyrus. The sequence goes on along the minus strand of NW_011888872.1, from coordinate 4,531,183 downwards.
ATACATAATACACCCACTTACATACCCCTAATGCCTAGCCACAAGTAAGAGTAGTTATTCTATCACACGTCAAAGGGATGAAGGGACAATCCTTAATATTTCCACCCATTAAATGCTTTTATGCCAGAAGCCAGAATTCATGAAAAGCATACTTATCTATTCAGTTAGACTCATTTTGTTAAATTTGAAAGTCAGAACAAAGCATGTACATTTGTACTATCAAGTCCTGACCTTGAAATGTTATGAATTTTATTTTAACCACAAGAAATATTTGAGGAATTCTATTTGGGTTTCCATTATTGTTCAACACAGATGTTATGATGACAACCTACAATAAAACTGTATCCACTGACATACCGAATGGTGAGGTGAAGAGATAAAGCAAGAGCTAGAATAGTAGGAATGAATGACATGCCTCAGAACCAGTCACACTGTAGCATTAGGCAGACTCATATCAACCTATAACTGAAATCAGTATTAAGGTTTTATGTGGTAAAATGTAAATTTGGGGGTCTTGAAATTTTGTTTAATCCTGAATGAGAATATGCCACCAGTACTTCCTCCAGACCTGCCAGTAATTGGCATTCTATCTACTAATGTGAATTCTGAAGGGAATTCACCTTCTACCTGTGAGGGGAAGTGGTGGGGGTGGGGTGTGGGGGGGGAAGGTATCACTAAATAGAGAGAAGTGGGCCCAAGATACAGAGAAAAGAGCAAAGCTATAGCTCTGTTCCACCACTGGGGATCTTGCCCCAGAGTTTTTGAGATTTCCCACATATTCTGTTGAACATCCCCAGTGATAGTCAATCTTTTTTCTGTGATGGTGATATGATTTGTAGAGGGGACCAAGAGAAGGCAGTAGAATACAGAGGTTAAGAACATGGCTTCTCTCTGAATAATGGGAGGCTTCATTGGAATAAAGGGACTACTTCAGACTGCAGATGACACATACCACTTCTTCTCAGGTTTCATTAATAAAAACCAGTCAGTCATACTGCCCCATCTAGACTTAGGGTCTAGCAGTGCACCAAAGAAAAGAGCACAGGTACTCATAAGCATGAGCTAAGGGGTGGACTACTAAGATCAACAGGAAGAGAAGTAGAGCCAGGAAAGCACTGTTAAGCTTCTAAAGCTAACAGATTTACTTTTGGGGCTGACTCAATCAGTGAGAGAAAACAGGTCTGCAATACCCCATGTTCTCAAATATTCATGCTTGGATTTATGTATTATTCAAACACCAAATCCTTCTACCTTCTTTGTTCTCTTTGTTGATTCTACCCAGTATCTCCTTTAAGGGTCCTAGGCCTCCAACTATATAGTTCTATGGTCCTACTTTGGTGACTGCCCTAATTCAAACTGTTTTCCTTCTAGGTGTATGCAATTCATATGCAAAAAAACAGGTGTTTACTTTCCATTATATTTTACAATCTCAGCTAGTGTTAACTGACCTATGTAATTTTTTCCTGTCCACGAACTTTTAGTTTATTTCACGGTTGATTTTATCTCTTACCAATTTACTTGCCAATATTTTCTGTATTAAATATCTCCAAATACTACATACAAGATTGATAACACATTAGAGGACTCTGGGGATTGGAACTGGGTGACTATAGTACTATATAGGAAGATTTTTGAGCCTTTAAAATGTTGAACCATGTGAGTGAAAACCTAATCAAAAAATACTTTTAAAAAATAAATAATAAAAAGAATAAGATGAGCAAGGAAATACTATTGGTGGAGAGAAGAGTGGAAGGCGGTAGCTGAGCAAGTAAGAAAGGGAAGAGAGGAGCCATCTGCTATAATAAGTAGAACTCCAGGGAGAGAGATGCTTAAAGAACATTTTTAGAAATATTTGCAGAATGATGTAGAATGTAAACCACCTTCCTCCAACTTCCACCAAGAAAAATTCAGAAACACAAAACTAAATAAACACCACACACACACACACACACAAATCCCTGTATGGTTTGGCCTCTGCCTATGTCTTCTGGCCTCACCTTCATTGCTAAACTCATATTTCACCTTTTTCTTGATTCATGGTGAATTATTTCTAGCTACTCAAATGCACTCTTCCACCTCTTTGCAATTGCACTTGCCATTTCATCACTACTTCCTCCTCGTCCTTCAAGATTTACCCTCAATGGCAAGTTTTAGAGAGGGATAAATATGCTTCTCTGCTCCCTTAGTTAGTACTCTGTCCATACCTCTCCCACAGTGATTTTTCCAGGACTGAACTTGTGTTTATCTTACTCCCTCATACAATGCCCTGTATATAGTAGATACTCAATAAAAGCTTGTTGAAAGGAAATCTAAACAGTTGCCTTAAAGGTTATTATGAATATTAAATACATATCTGAAAAACACAATAGTATACAACCTCTCAGGGCACTGTAAAGAATACATTATGATAACAATATAAAGTGCATGGTACACAGAAGTCACCCAATAAATGTTGCACACAACAAATTCATAACATAGATAAAAGAATTTATTTACCCAGCAGGTATGATATTTATGAATCTAGTTGTTACAACACATGACACAAGTTTAAAAGAAAAACTAGCTTCAAAAGAGGTCGTTTACTAATAAAAGGTTCGATGTAGATTATTTATGGAAAACTTGGAGGGCAGAGGCTGATTTTGTTGCTTTGAGTCCTTAGTGCCTAGCACATAGTAGGTGTCTGCTGAATGAAATGTTCTGGGGCATTTCTTCAGAGAAGAATTTTAAGTTTTTGAAGAATGTAAGAGGGATCCTCTCCCTCAAAAAATCAGAATCAAAGATTGCCAGAAGTGGAAAGAGCCTTTGAAATCATCTTGTCTAGGGGTCAACAAACTATAGCCTGTTTCTGTATGAATGTGCTTTTACATTTTTAAAGGGTTTGTAAACACACACTAATATATGACATATAATATGCAGCCCACAAACTCTAAAATATTTACTCTCTGGCCCCTTACAGAAAAAGTTTGATCTAGTCCAGTGTCCTCATTTTGTGAAGTCAAAAAGTGGTCAAGTGATTTGTTCAAGATCAGTCATTCAGTAAGTTAGGGAGGAAGGCCTGGATTCAAAACCAGATTTTTCAGCTTTTTGTGTGAACTATGGTAAAAAAACAATTTTTAAGTACATGTAAGAAATGTAGATGTATATAAAGTAAGCATTAGCAGTTTTATTATTTTAAAAATGATTCAGGTAGAGTTTTTAAAAGTGATTTTAGACGTGAATTCTGGCACAAGTACCCCTGGAAGAAGTATGGGCTTTGTAACAGAAACACAATTTCAAAATCCACTTAGTTTCATAGTACCAGCTTTGTTGACTCTGAGAAAGTTACTGAACCATTTCTGTGCCTGTTGTATTACCTATAAAATGGGGGTAATAGTACTTTTACTGAAGGTTTAAAAGAGTGTCATATAACTAGTGTTCAATAAACTGTCATTTCCCTTCCCTTCATACCCAGGGTCATAGTAGCCACGCTTTTAGGCAAGAAATCGGATTGGTGACGTAGGTATCCATTGTTAGCCCATTATCCCGAAGTGATTCCAATTTCAGAAGTGATTGCCTATTTCAGAGCGCAAAAGTCTCAAAATAAGGAGAATGGAAGTAAGGTAGACTCAGCTGTAGAAAGGAAGCCCGGAACTGGGAAAGAGGTCGGATCAAAAGGCAAAGGATGCGAGGCTGAGAGACAGGAAGGAAGGAGGAGGGTGCCGGGAGACAAACTCCAAACCCGAGAGGGAAATTTAGGTTTGGGGTAAATAGGGGAATGAGACTTAGTTTGCCAGATTCCTACCCTGGGAGATGAATGTACTCGGGCTGGCAGAATAGGATGCCTTGTGAAAGGACAGAGAACGCACGTCGTCCCTTACCTGCTGCCTAAGTCCACGGCCACAGCACGGGACCCAGCGCCACCCCACAGTGTTCGCACCTGCAACTGCGTGAGTGCCCGATCCCGCCCTGGCAGACGCAGGGGACTATCGCCCAGCGGCCGGAGCCGGAGGCACGAGCAGCAATGCCTGCAGGCCGCCATGACACTCTGCACGCGATCAGCCCGGGCTGCGCCCTGATTGGCTCTCTCTGCCTACGGGGGCGAAGCCTAACACAGTTTCGTTTCCGTGGTGCCGGGGGAACACCAAGGACAAAGATACCTTGGCCACTTTCTACGAAGAGTAGAGAGGGTCAAACCTATCTGAACGCGATCGTGTTTTAACCTGTCGGTATCCGCCAATGAAAGGCAATTCAAAAAATAAGACTTTTTTTTTTCTTTTTTCTATCGTAGTTTACAAGAAAGTCCTAGAGTAATGTAAATGTTTAATAAGTAGAGTAAATATAGTAATAACAAGCTATCTGACAACACATTATTATTACTTGGGCTTCTGTGAGCTGAAAGTATTTGTGTGGTGGGCCGTAGAAAGAGATCTCTCTCCCCTCCTCCGCCCTGGTTTTTGTTTTATATATTTCACAAACTAAATGTATTACTGCAGAGCTTTATGTTAACTTATTTCTAGTAAGTTAATTCTATTTCTCATTGACTATCATTTTAGATATCTTTATATTGTAATTTCTGATTCATCTTCGTTTTCATTTTTAGTATTTAGCAGTTCACTCCTATGCTACTTTCGCTCAAATGTTAATATTTTCTAAACCAACTCAGATGTAAATGTCAGCTACTATTTTTAAAAAAATATTTTGGAAAATGAAGAAAAATATTTTTGGAATTTGAATTTGATAAATATTTAGAGAGTGGATAAAATTCTCCCACCACTCTTAATCCAGTCTGTTAGAAAATGATTCCTTGAGTGAACCAATGATCATTTTTCTATTACAAGGGTCATATTTATTTTTAAAGGTTATAACCTCCTTCCCCAAAGAAATTGGAACAAAACCCAACACACACTCAAACATGATTTTAAGAACTAAAAACGTTGGATTCCCCAAAACACAATGATTTGTTGACAAAGCAGCTCCCTGATACCTTGCTTTCACAAGCTATTTTTACTGATTTGGAATTTCCATGCTAATCCAATGGATTGCTACTAACTCTATTTATTGGTATTTAGTGTTAAAGTAGTTTTTGCCTCTTCCTCTACCTTTGACTTTACTTTGTGTTGCAACAGCGTTTTCAAGACCAATCCATTGAAACCTGTTACAACGACAAATCTATCAGAATCTACTTGCCATAATTCAACATGACTTTGGGCTTATACAATAAAAATACTAAATCGCCTTTTGGTAATGTACTTAAGTCCTATATAATCATTTTCATTCAGGTAGTATTGCCTCTTAGTTTAGAGTAAGAGTGGTCCCGGTCTTGGCTCTGTCGTTTACCAGTTGTCTGTTCCTATCTCTCTCAGCCTCAGTTTCCTCACGTATAGAAATGGATAATAATAAGAATCTCACAGGGTTTTTGTAAAGGTGAAACATGACAGGATATAAGATATCACAGTACCTGGCACATCATTAGTACTAAATGGTAGATTCAGCTCTGATCTAGCCTTTTTCTTAATTTTCCCTCTAGTTTGAAATATTGAACAATTGTCTTTAATTCAGACCCCATGGATCAGTTAGCTTCATCCAGCTGGAAATACTGGAAAGCAGCAATTGTACATTAAGCTCACCTGTGAGGACACAGGAATCCAAAATAATTTAAATAGAAGTAATTAGATCATAAACTCAAAGGCAAATGTGGGTATTGAAATCTTATAGTAGTGCTCTGTTATGAAGTAAGCAATCATACAGATGATTCAGGCTATGTTTATATTAAAAATTTTAAGATTAATAGAGAAAAATATAAAAAGTTTAAATTCTTATGGTTATAACTCTGAAGCATGATCTATGAGGTTCAATCTGAGATGTTACATTCTAGGAGTATAGTTCTGCCAAGTATAGTTTGACAGCTAAAACATAATTTAAAAGGAATCTATTTACCTATAACTCTTGAAGGACAATAAAAGTGATCCAATTTAAATCCACCAGCACTGTTTCTCAGATCTCTTTTTTACTTTTCTTCAAACTCCAATGAACTTGCATCAAAATACTTATGGTGGGTAACAATTTCACTTAAGTAAAAATCATTGCTTAAAATTATTGCTAATTAAAATTTAATTTGGTTTGTAGTTTGGTTTAGACAGTATAAAAGGAATTTATCTCTTGTAATATATTTGTACATATTTAAGCAACATAAAATGTATCAGCAGACACTGAGGGCATCAATGAAAATTTTTTCTCTTGAAAGAATGTGGGGTGCTCAACTTTAGAAGGACAGCTCTACACCATTACCAGAGGGATCTTTCTGAATCACGAACCTAATTGTATCCCCATTCTGATTAAAGTCCTTCAATGGCTTCCTAAATCTTTAATCTATAAGACAAAATCTTAACTGCATTGTGTGTACTGTAAATCTTTCCTATTTAGCCTTGTCAATTTCAAGTTACTACCCTGTTTCCTTCCTTCCCTCTCATTTTATACACTAAGTAAACTGAACTACTACTTCTATAACATACCACCCTCTCTCCTCCCTGTGATTTTGCATATACAGTTCTCTGTGCTTGGCACATATTCCCTCCCATGTATCAATCAGGTCTCAGCTTCAATAATATCCTCTCTTACTTCCCCAGGCTGATTTATGGGTACAGTCTATGTCTGTCTTTTCATTTTTTTAGTTAATTCATATAGCCATTATTTCATTCATGGAAATGAATGTGGCAGTAGGTGTTGCATAGTGGTTAAAAGAGCTGGCTCTAGCATGACATTGTCTAGGTTTAAATCTCACCTCTGTCACCTCCTAAACATATTGCTTTTGGTAAGTTGCTTACCCTTCCTATGCCTCAGTTTCCTCATTTGTAAAATGAGAATGATAATAATACCTATCTCTTAGGGCTGTTATGCAGATTTAAATGCAATGTTATTTAAATGGAACTAAGCATTATCCCTGGCAAGTAGAAATAAGGTGTTGTAATATTTATCGAATACCTGTTTTACGCCAGGCACTAGTCTAGGCTACAAGATACAGGGATGTCGAGACAGTCATGGGGCATAATAATCCCTGCTTTATGGAGCTTGCAGTACAATATGGGAGACTGAAAAAACATAACCACACACATAAACTGAAAAATTAGAGTGTAAATAATATGAAGAAGGAAATAAACTAGGTGCTAAGATAGAGAATAGTGGGAAGAGGGAGAACTTACTTCAAATAAGGTTGCTAGGGAAAGCCTTGCTGAGGAGGAAACATTTAAGCCACTCTGAAGGATGAAAAGGAGACAGCTTCTGAAACATGGGGGCCAGGAGGGAGCAGCAACTTCTGAGGGGAGGGTTGCCCCTGAGTCAGGAAAGAGTTTGGCTTCTGTGAGGATATGGAAAAGCTAGTGTGGCTTAACAGTAGTTAGCAGGAGTGTGGTGGAGATGAGGTAGGAGAGGAAGGAACTGGAAAGTTTAAATAAGGAGGTAGCATGATCTAGTCTACATTTTAAGATGGTCCCTCTGGCTGCTGAGTTCAGAATGAATCGGAGAAGGACAAAGAGAAATGTAGAGATTAGGAGTAATATGTTGGCAAGGGTGACAGGAGAAAGGATAGACAGACTTGGAATATATTTTAGTGCTGGAATTGTAGGACTCATTGATGAATTAGATCCTAGGAGGGAGGAATTAAGACTATTAACAGGTTTAGATGGGTTGGAAATGCAATGTCTTAGACATCCAGAGTAGCTGTCAAAACGGATTTGAGTGTAGGACTCAAGGAGAGGACTAGAGTAATATAAATATAGTAATCAGCATAGCCATTGGTATGCTGTCACAAGCCTTGAAATACAGATTATCTCTTAGAGAGAGCATAGAAAGAAAAGAGAAGGCCTGGGTCTGAGTCCTGAGGTGGAAGAGGTTGCCAAGGCTAAGGATATGGAACTAGCACTGACCCAAGAGCAAAGCTAGAATATTTTCCATTTGCACCACCTCCATTTATTCTTTACCCTTTTGGCTCTGCTCCGTGCCCCAAGGGACTGATTTATGGATTGCAATACTCTGGCTCTCTTTCTTTTGGTTGGGTCAGCCAATGGGAGACATAAGCAGGAAATAAGAGGGCAAGAGGAGAAACTAAAAATATAAGTCCATGATTCCTTATGGTGTGGCAGTGACTGTCACCAAAGCACTTGCCAAATGGCCCCGTTTGCTTGACTCCAGTTATGCTATTTCTTCTCCTTGCCGCTTCAAGCCTCAAAAGTTTTCTACTGGTGCTTGTCCTTCAGTGCCTTAGCATTCCTCATCATTAGTTTCAGAACTACAGAACTCAATCTGAGTTTCCTTTGTTTCCTGCTTCCCTTTACACTGCCCCTCAGAGAGGAGCAGTCCACACTCTTGCTTCTCTCCCAGTAGCAGACTACTGTTACTTATTATTCTGGAGGTGGGAGGCAAGGGGATGCTGTTCTCTGCTGTCCTGATTAACCTTAGTCTTAGGAAGGTGCTGAGTACAGTTGCATGTTGGGTGGAGTAGCATTCTCAGTGCTCATGCCCCTCTCCCAGCTATAATTCTGGACCCAGCATATATTCTGCCTCTTCCCCAGGGGTAAAGGGTTAGATTCCGTTCCTTCTCCCACCTGCAGTGGGTTTTCACAATGTCTTCAGGGTGACAGTATTTGTTACTTCCAACAAGACATAAGGCTTTTATTTTTATGGAGAGATAGGAGAGAGGAATCCAGCAGGGCTTCTACTTTTCCCACATTAGCTGCTGTCTTCCTTCCTTAGGCACCATGAGGGACACTTTCTCCGGTCTCTTGCTGTTACTTTAGTCTTTTTTTGTGAGCTCACAGTGAGGTCCACATCAAAGAGCCCGTGATTGGCTGTAGATTCTTCTTGTGTCTGCATCCGCCAGGGGTTCTATAAATTGGTTTGAAAATTTAATTGAAATCTTATTACCAATGTGTGTTGATGACAGTGCAAGGTAAGCAAGAGCTCACTGATGTCCTGTCTGTCTTTGGAGGCTCTTATCTTTCCTTAGATTTCACCTTAGTTGGTTGCTCTGCCATTTTAACTCTCTGACAGGTTCAGGAAGAGCTGTGAATTTTCAGATGGTCTGGCTTTGCTGTTACTGTTGTTGTTGTTATTGTTATAAAGGTTGGGTGCTCCTTCCAGATTTTTGCTTGCTAAGAAGAAACTAGAGGTCTCACATGCAATTCAAGATCACTCAGCTCCACTAGTCCAGAGCAGTAAAGGATAGGTAGAATTTGTTTTTTCACTATTTTTTTAATTCTCCTTCTGCCTTCATAATTTTTTATGGCTCTTTCAGGATTGGAACACAGGAAGAGGGAGCAAAAGAAGGATGAAGCTATTCTGGAGCCATTGAAATTCTTATTTGACTGACATTGGCTGGTCTCATGTCCACCATTAGTGCAGACATCCAAAAATTGGCTATGATATGGGGTATATGTGTGTGTAGTCTGGTGACCTCTGCTGGGACCATGAAATAGCACAATTTTCTAATATGGATACTCTCTGGATGACCTTTTGTGACCTTTCCAGCTTCTGCTTCTGGTGGTCTGTGGCATAGCTTCTTACTGCTGAGATCTTATCTTGGCTCCTAGCCTTTCTGGGTGAAGTACCATCATATGGCTTTCTTGGGTTCTCTTGGCCCACAAATTCACACATCCTTGCCTCCCAAACAGGTAGAATTATATCTTGTTTCGACCACTAACCTCTTCTCTTGCCTTGCCATTACAGGGCTCTAGTCAGCCTCTGGTCTCCAAATTCTCTTGTGTGGGAAGCAGGCTCTAGAGTCTACATTCTTAAATGTTCCTGTGTGGCCGTTTTGTAGTAGCATGATGGCCCCTCACTACCCAAGAATGGTGTAACACCCCTCCCCTCCCATACACACATGCCAAGTAGATATGAAAAGATTTGTTACTTACGTAATAATAAAAGCATTTTGGGGAGTGAGACAAACTTCACAAGCTGATCTGAAAATGGCTTGAGAGAGTGGGGAAAGGACACTGGTTTGGAATTTTTATTGTGGTTATTTGGTGGGGCTAAGATGATGGTCCCTATGTATGGGGGCAGAGGCTTGTGTGGTTTGAATTTCCCACTGGTACCAAGGGAGGGAGCAGCCAAGCTTTCTTATCAGCATGCACAGAGGTAAGACACAAGGGGTAGAGGGAGTGATCAGGGTTAAGAATTATTAGCCATCAAACATCAAAACAATGGATTCTAATTCTTTATTACACTCCTCCAGCTCTAGGGGACATTGTTAAACCTTCCTAAGGACTCTCTTACTGTGTTTGTTCCTATTTCATGGCAGCACAAAATTATTCTATAGCCTAATAAATGTCCAGTTCAGAAGAGAAATGCCAGTATTTTCCTTATTCTCTATTAGTGGCTCTCTTGGGCTCCTATTTCTTAATTTGGTTGAGGGTAGGATGAACAAGGAAGGCTCTGTCTTTCTCCACAGAGAGGGAAGGAAAAATGACACATCATTCCTAATGAGGCTGGCAATTCTCTACCTCAATGACTCTCTTTAGTTCCACTTCTACATTTCTAGTGTTTTATGTTTGGTTGGAATGGTGATGGGAGTTGATAATTATGAACTGGTTCTGCTATAAAAGATATATGTTAGGGGTAATTTTCACTCTTTATTTTCAGTTTTGGAGCCTTACCCCAAATTTTGATACAGTAGGAAAAGTCCTCATTCAACATCCTGTTGGACATTGTAGTGGGAGAAAAAGTGAGGTTAAGAGCAGGTACAGGTGAATTTGAAGGTTTGCCAAAGAGAAGATCAAGGATATTTATTTGACTTCAGTATCTTTAATGACATTTGAGGCAAGGCCAGTCACTGAGAGTACGGTTGGTGGGGAGGAGAAGAGAAGATATACGAAGTTTAGGAAGGAGATGGAAAAGTGAATCTACTCAAGAAGCATGATGGGATTGCCGACATTGGTGCATTGCTGTGTGTTCTTTGAGATTTATGATCATGAATTGCAAGGGAAACCAATCTATTCAGTTCAGTGAATTTTTTCTAGCAAAGTTTACTTGTTTGATGCAGGAATAGAGAAAGTAAATGGTAGGATTAATCTATTTGGGGTTTTCTAGGTGCTGTGGACTGAATCCCTAGCTCTCAATGTGACTGTATTTAGACTAAAGTAATAATTAAGGGTGAACCAGTCCATAAGGGTATGGCCTTGGTAGAATTAGTGTCCTCATAAGAAGAGGCAGCAGAGAGCCCGCCTCACCATTACCTCCCGCTCACTGCCATGTGAGGATGCAGTGAGAAGGTGGCCATCTGCGAGCCAGAAAGAGAGTTCTCACCAGGAACCAAACCTGCTGAACCTTGTTCTGGGACTCCTCAATTCCAGAACTATGAGAAAATACGTAGCATTTGTTTAATTCACCCAGTCTATGACGTTTTTTTTTTGGCAGCCTAAACTGACTAAGACACTATGCACGGATGACAGAAGGAGGGAGGGGGAAAGGCGTTGTGTGTTTGCAGAGGAATGATTATAGGGATGGGACTATGAAATCTAGGCTGAACAAGTAGGTTCAAATATGAAGCCAAGAGAATGCTGATGAACAGAAATAGTGGGGTCAATGGACTGAAGATTTAATTATAAGCAGTGTGAATAAAAGATGGTAGTTGTTTTCAAAGTTCATTCATGTTGTAGTATATGTCAGTATATCATTTTTTTTTTATGGCCAAATATTTCATTGTATGGATGTACCACCTTTTATTTATCCATTTATCAGTTAATGGATATTTGGGTCATTTCTGGGTAAGTGAATCAAAAGATTTTTTTGAGTGAATTTGTTTTGGGCTTCTGACATTTAATAGAGTCCGAAATAATATGTGGTGGGTGTGTATGTATGAAATGAAGCTGTCTAGAATGTGTTACCCCCAAATATGCCACTTTGGCATAAGGATTATTTTGAGCTGAAGGAAATTGAGAATCAACAAATATAGTAAAAGTTCTCTACCCTCCCCTTATATGCCTAAAAGCAAGACACAAATGTCTCTTTGTGAAGGTGACACACATTTTCCCTCTGCTCCTATAGCAGGATGAGGAGAGTGATCCTTATCACTGGAGATGGAGGGCCAGCACCAAGATGAGGCTGGATAAACAAACATTACTAAAATAACTCTTATGTTTTATTAGTTTCCCTCATAGATTTTCTAGTCACTTTCCCATGATTTATCACCCCTAGAAGTCCATACTGAATTTCTTTACGACATCATATAACTTCTTAGATTGTGGTACTGGAAATTAATTCAGACTATTTCTAGTGTCAGAGCCATTCCAGATAACCAGGGAGTCAGAGGGTGGATGTATTAAATGAAGCCCAGCCCCTTCCTTTCTTTTGTCTAGTTACTTCTCTACAGTTTATTGCCCCTTGTTAAAATGGTACAGCCCCCGAGTCTAACCACTTCCTTCTGTTTTCACCTCTTTTCTGTGAAGACCCTGTGCACAAGAAGAATATTAACATCAATAAAATTTGTATGTCTTTTCTCTTGTTAATCTATCTTTGGTCAGTTTCATTCACAGGCCTAAAGTACTGACATAAAAAAGGTAGAGGAAACTTTTAGAAAATACCTGTTCCTCATTTTCATGGATTTATTAAGAAAGCTGTACTGGATACTGCTCCTGGCCCACATTTTTTGGTATGAGGAAAGCAATAATGGGTTAGCACACTTCCTCCTTTGGAATGGTCACCCAGCCTTTCTGGTACAGGTAGCAGACATTTCTACCTTTCCCAGGAACAAAGTGAATTGAGCAGTTTTGGGCTCTGGATCATTTGGATAACTAAAAACTCCCACCTTAAGGCAGAGGCGAGGAGCAGGTTAGGTAATGCATAGGTAATACTTGCTGCTACATTTTTGGAGGAGAATAAGGGATAGTAAAAACCCCTTCAGTTTGTCTTTGTCTCTTGCTATACTGAAATTTCCCTCCATCTCAATAAAAGAAAATCAGAAAGAGGTCTGCCACAATGAGGGAATCACCCCAAATATTTCCATATCTTAAAACAGCTAGTCTCAGTATCCAGACCCTCAGTGTCATGGGTATTCCTCGGTGCCACAATACTTCCATTCGCCACTATGATTATTTGTTACTTCTGCCACCTCCGGTCATTGTCATTTCTCTTAGTGGATGGATTTTCCTGTACTGACCATACTCCTGATGCCTTCTTTCATTGTCACAAACTGGCTCAGAGAAAGTTTTACAGAATTGTGATAAATAGAATCAATTTACATATAGACTTTTATGTATATTTGTGTGTCTTTAGGATTCTAACTAAGTGCAAGCCCCATTGGATTGTTACTTAAATATTCATATTGGGATAGTGAGATCATTTTTCCTTTTCACCAAACAATTTCTTTAAAGTCAGCATGAAGGAACAGTAATTGAGCACTAAAGCCAGACCTTGCCAACACTGCATTGCATGCTCAGTCAAATTAGTTCAGACCATTATGGTTTATATTAACTGTGCTTTGTTTGTCATTTGTAATTAACATGGATTAAGATTTGGAGGATATTTTTGGAGTTGTTTTCAGTTGATTATGCTAGTGGGAATTTTAGACCATATTAACATTTTCTCTTGCTCCTTGAATTTGTTCTGTGTTTTCTTAACAGAATAATTATGTCTTTGATGTGATTTTGAAATAGGCTGACTTTCATGTTGCTCAGGAACAATGTAAAGCCATTCCACAACCAATTTTTTCCTTTTGTCTTTGACAATTCACACAAAAGTGTGATCAGGAGAGAAGCAATCCATAATTTTGAGTTTTAGCTCATTGCATAAGATGATAACGTTGATCCAAATTTAGAATGTATTGGAGTGACTTACGATTTTGTATTAAAATACCCATGCTGTGTCTTGGACATGAAATGGATGGCTTTGCAGACAGGCATGAGCTGTTGCTAATAAGTGGACTATTGTGTGCAAAGTAGCTTTACATTATCATTATTAACCCTTATTAAAATCACAAACCTTTAGCTTCTCACAGCTTGTTCTCTTTTAAAGAGATGATGTTCAAGGCCATGCACTATTCCTTGAGATGTTTACATCTCTTTTTGTGATTATACACATGCATCAATCTTATGAGAGAGTGGGCTTTGAAGTTGAGCAGTAATATTAACTTTAATATTTTGTTGTCTGTTTCAGTCTTTCATATGGCTCTCAAAATTAGTAAGTTCACAGAATTTCCATTTGGGCATTTGCACTTGCATTTTTTCTTCTTTGAAACGATTCATATGTTTTTCCCTGTTTCCAAAATGTATCATTCTCAGTATCATTAAACATTTATGGAGCCTATACCATTATGTGAGAAAATACAGCAATTTCTATAGCAAATGAGTATTTGCTATACTGTATTTTTTGCCCTTTAAATACAGACTTACACGGACTCCCAACAAAGCAGTACCAGGGTGAATTGGGCACACGTGATTTCTTTTAGGCCTCTATCTAGTTTTCAGTAGGCCTCCTTTAATTTGGTTTGGCCTTAGATACATAGTTTAGTTTAATTTTTCATAGTTAGTTTGCTCCACTCTCCTCATCAAAGTTTAACTCCTCCTTTTCCCCCAATATTTTCTTATGGAAGATTTTAGTTGTAATTTTTAGCTTTGTAAAATCTGGTTTCTTTGATTAAGAAGGCATACTTCATTCAAACCTTGAATTTTATACACATTCAAATTGTTACCCCTTTTGATGAAGAAGTAAATTTGGAATTGGTATTCAAAGTATTAGGGTTCAGTTTCAACAATAATTTATTATAGAGTCTGTTGGGTATCGGCACTATACTGTTTTCACATTTATTATTTTACTTAATTGTAGAGAATAGGGAACATGGCCATGTAGATTCGGCTTAATATAAATTCATGAGCTATGTGCTATGGGGAATTCAAATGATAGGGAAGACTCTGTTCCCTCTTGAGAACTTTTCAAGGAGACATACAAGTATAGTGGGATTATATTCTGAGATACTAATTTATTCCTCTTTTTCAGTATTTTCTGCTATCATCATTATGCTCTACTTAGGAAGTAACTAGGGTGTAGTACTCTCACTGCCTCTGGGAAAGGCTGCTTGTAAGAAAATAAATACTTAGTTTTGAATTTCAAAATAGATACAGACAATCCTTTGAAAGAAACTATTTGTGAGATTTAGGGCAAAAAGCTCTGCATACCGTAAAAAATAGAAATGGGAAAAATATAGGATGATATAAGAACCACTTTTCCAGTAAAGATACTCTACAGAAAGGATGAATACAGGTGGGATAGGAGTGACAACAGGAACTTCATGGAAGCTTGAGGGTCTGTGAGTAGAGGGGATTTCAGTAGTTCATGCAAATTACTTTCAGTTCCCTAAAGCAGCGGTCCCCAAACTTTTTGGCACCAGGGACCTGTGCTCCTATGAGAATCTAATGCCTGATGATCTGAGGTGGAGCTGAGGTGGTGATGTTAGTGTTGGGGAGCGGCTGGCTGCAAATACAGATGAAGCTTCACTCGCTGGCCTGCTGCTCACCTCCTGCTGTGTGGCCTGGTTCCTAATAGGCAACAGACTGGTACTGGTTTGTGGCCTGAAGGTTGGGGAACCTTGCAAAGAGCCATGCCTTAGTGATTTTGGTCATCCTTCTTATATATTTGCTTGAAGTGTTTTCTTACCTATGTATCTTTTGGCTGATACTTATCTTTCAATAAGCAGCTCAGGTGTTGTTTCTGGTGGGAGGTATTCTTTAAGTTACCCCAGTCTACTGAGTTTCTGAAGCAGTGAAGGATTAACTCAGCAGGCCTGGATTACCCAAACCCAATACTTTCTAAAAGGTCTTAAGTACTTGCCCTGGACCCCCTCCTGGGTCCTTGAAATATCTTTTCTTTTAAGAGTGTCTTTGTAGACCGGAGATTTGTTGCCACACCAGATAGTTTATGCTAACAGTGCAATTTGTGGTGAAGGCCTGTTGTGTTTGTTTGTGTGGGTGTTTGTTTTATGCCTTGGGCTTTGGGCCATCTTGTATCAGTTTGACCTTTGAGTGAGGGGCGGGAGACTGAGTTACTAAGATTGGTCATGTAGGTGTTCCATACATATATGACTGACCTACCCCCGTCCCGTTCAATAGAACTATGGAACCAAGGCTCAGGTGGGTTTCCCTGGTTGGCAACACTTTGCATACATTGTAACACAGTGTTGCTAGGAGAATTAAACACTGTGTGAGGCTCCTCTGGTAGAGGACAATTGTAAGCTTGCATTTGGTTTTGCCTGGACTCTGTAATTCTTCCCCTTGCTGATTTTAATCTATAATGTTTTGCTTTAATAAACCATAACTGTGAGTGTAACAGTTTCTCTGTGTCCTATGGGTCTTTCTTGTGAATCATGGACCCTGAATACTTGATACTCTATGATAATTTTTTTGTTATAACACTTATCACACTGTTCATTCATTCATTAATTTATTCATCTATCCATTCATTTGACCTATTAAATACTGAATGCCTATCATGTACCAGGCATTGTGTTAAGCTCAGGATATGAGAGTAAACATGATAGGCAAAATCCCTACCTTCAGTGAGTTTATAGTCTGGTGAGAGAAAAGAGACAAGTAAACAGATAAATACAATTTGGTGTGGTAGCAGCTATGAAGGGCAGGGATGACATAGGGAATAGAGATCAGAATCCAACACAAAGTGATGGGGAGTGGTATCAGGTAAGGCTTTCTAGAGAAGGTGAGAGCTACTGATAAGTAGGAAAGTGGCAAATGCATAGAAAAAGACTGGTTAATGCAAATGCAACACATATATAGAAGCCAGGAAGTGAGAGAAGAGTGAAATAAATTCATTGTGTTTGGATAAGAATGTTTGAGGAAGAAAGTTGAAAGAGATGAGGCTAGAAAGGGGCCAGGTAATGCAAGGTTCTATTAACCATGTAAAGAAGTGTGGCCTTTATCTTACAATAAGTGGGGAACCATTGAATGATTATAAGCAGGGGAGCGACATGGTTGAGTTTATTTTAAGAAAGGTCACTCTGCCTGTGGATTATAAGAATGGATTGGAAAAGCATAAGAATATAGGAAGGTATACTCATTAGGAGGCTATGGCAGAAATCCAGATACGAGATGACGGAAGTCTTTTTTTTGTATTTATCAAATTGTATTTATCTGCTTACTTGTCTTTTTTCTCCACTAGACTATAAACTAGGGTGTTTGAAGTTCACCGAAGAAAAGTGGACACATTTACATGATGTTTTGAAGGTAGAATTGATAAGACTAGGTGATACATTAAATGTTGGGGAGAGGGCATGGGAACAGTCAAATATGACATGGCATGTCTGTCTCAGAGAGGTGCGAACAACCATACTTAGGGAGGTATGAAGAAGGCTAGATTTGGGGGAAAAGATGTGTTCAGATTTGGTCATGTCAATGTTGTTTAATGATTTCCTTCTCCCCTAGTCTGTAAGCTCCATTTGGTCAATCAGTTGTCCCAACACCATTTATTAAATATCATTCATTCTGCTATAGCTCAATGGTATCATTCCTAAGATATTTCTCAATACTTAAAGTATATTATCAAAACAACTGTTTCAGTAGAAAAAGGAAATTAGGGGTTAGAGAATTTTAGATTGGCAATAACCAAGTTATTTTTGCTGCAGGGATTTCATAAAGGAATTTTGAATATAAGTGCATTTAGTTATTAAATGCTAAAAATAATAAATTATATTCAAACCAACAAACTTCTTCATTTTCTTTACATTCCACTCACTCCCGAGCCCCATTCTCCTCTTTAATCTTTGGGCTTGACCTGGCAATTTTGCTTGCAGCACATCTCACAAACACCAAATGTAAACATAAGTCTGAACATATGCCCAGGTAAATAAATATTGGGCATGCCAACAGAGTAGCCCGCCATGCCAGCAAAGTGGCGCTGTGTACTATTCTTTGTGCACATTTTCCCTAACTCACTCAGCATTAGCTCCCTATCACAATCGAATTATTAAACTATTGGTCACATTATATCCTATGTGCGGTGTGAAAATAAGCATTATAAGATAAATAGTTGCTATCCTTTCCCCCTAATGATATGAAATGCCACCTTTATAATATACTAAATTTCAAAAAACTGTATTTTTATTATTTTTAAAATTTTATTAAAATTTAAAAAAGTAATTACGGTTGACATATTAGTTTCAGATATACAACATAGAGATTAGACATTTATATAACTTTTGAAGTGATTACCCTGATAATGTCTAGTACTCATATGACACCATACATAGTTATTACAATATTATTGACTATATTTCCTATACTATACTTTACATCCCTGTGACTGTTTTTACAATTGGCAATTTGTACTTCTTAATCTCTTCACCTTTTTCACCCATCTGCCCCAACCCCCTCCCATCTGGCAACCATCAATTTGTTCTCTGTATCTATGAGTTTGAAGCAACTGTATTTTTAAAACTCTGCAAGAGATTCTGATATTCATTGAGCCTTGTGTATGATGAATATGGAGAATGTAGAGATATATACTGTAAGCTAGAATTCCTCCTCTCCAGCAAATCATGTCCTGAAAGTGAGATGGCAGAAACATAACATTCCAGTTTAACCAACATTTATTGAATGTTTAAGGCACTGGGTTAGCAATTGGAGCTGCAAATTTAAGTAAGTCAGGTCTTTGCCCTCAAGTATGGTAATGAGAGAAACAAACACATAACCAGAGAATTTCAAAAAAATATGACAAGGTGCTGTAATAGAAGCTGTGTACACAGACTACTGAAGAATTCCAGCCAAGAAAGAGATGGAATTTCGAACTGAACCAGAGTAATAGGTATGACTTTATTAAATAGAGAAGTGGGGCTGAAGGGGCCACTGCAGGCACAACTCATCGTATCCTATGTAAATGGTGCCCCTATGTTTAATGCAATAGGGAAGACTTGAAAGAGAGGAAGAGAAGATCAATCCAGGCAGAACAAAGGTAAAGAAGTGTAAAATAACAGTGTGTTCAGGGAACTGGAATCAGTTTGATATTGCTAGATTGTAAAACAATGGTAGGAAGTAGTAGGACACAAACCTTGAAAATGAATGAGTCTATGCTGTGGATCTTGGACTGCACCCTGTAGGCAGTGGAGAACTCTAAATGGGTTTAAGCGGGGCAGTGATTTGGAGATTTGAGTTTATAAGAGGTGTTTTGTATGTAATATGGAGGATGAATTTGAGTGGGGAGGATCAGAGCACAAGAAAAGAGGTGAGACTATTTGCTATAGTTCAGTGAGTGATGATGGGGACATAAACTAGGCAGGGCCTTGCAGGAGGACTGAGTGTGAGTGAATGCTAAGGATGTTCGAGAAGTATAAAGTTTGGATCTTGATTAAAAGTTAGGGATGAGGGTGAGGGAGGAGGGCTCTAGGATGACTCTTAGGTTTCTGAAAGGTTTGGAGTGTGAGAGAAGATACCAGTTTTGGTCATGCAAAGTTTGAAGTGCTTGCTGACCACCCACATGTATTTGATCTATAACACAAGGTTGAAAATAATAAATGGCACAGAGGAAGTAGAAATAAAATGCAGATGAGCAGAAATAATTTATAGCTTGCAGAATCAGGAAAATTAGAATCACAAAGAAGGTAGTGTTTGATTTAGGCCTTGAAGGATTGGTAAGATTTGAATATAAGGATGTAATGGAAGGGAAATATCCAATTGAAGGCATGGACGCCCTCACGATATTGTTTGTGACTAGAGTAAAGAGTTTACTAAAGCCAAATGAGGGAGTTGTGGCTGGAGCAGTAGATTAGAGCCAGGTCATGAGAGACCTTGGGGTTCTGTGAGTAATGTGCATTGAACTTTGCACTGGGCAATAATCCAAACAGAGTTATTTTTTCGGGAGGCTAATCTCAGATATTATATGAGACAAATAAACGTAGAGAGGTTGAAGGCAGAGAGAAGAGTCAGGATACTGTACCAGGATGCTAGAAACAGGAATAGAGAGGAAGGAGCCAATGAATTGATTGGACAATTCATTGCATTTGAGAATGGTGCTCAGGTCAAAAGTTATAGATGGTTGGATTATAAGGGTTTGAGAAGATGGTCTGTCTCTCTAGAAATAAAGGAGTCTAACAGAGAAACAGGTTTATAAAGATAATGTATGGTAAAATACCAGGGGCACCTTCAAATAGAAGATGACCCATGTCCCCATTTGTCTTTTTCTTTGTTACAAGCAAAGAAATTTTTTAAAAAATAAAAAGAAAGGTAGTGTGCCATATTGGTTAGGGGTTAGTAACTTGGATTTAAATCTCTGCTCTGCTCTTAACTAGCTGTGCACTTGGGTGAGAATTTTAACCACTATAAGTGAGTTTCCTGATCTGTATCATAGAAACAGCAAGAATACTCATCATGTAAGGCTATTATGGATACCATGTAGTATTCAATATATGCCTGCTGCTATTATTAAAATTCTAAAAGGAAGAAAATACTGTAAAGCATGTAATTCAGTTACTATTTTCAAAAATATAATTCAAAATTTTCATCAGCTCTTTTGATGGATTGATGGATTAGTAAGAAAATATCAATAACATGTTATAATAATCCAGGTAGTGGTTACTAGCAACCATGTAAGTGCTAGAGATTTCCTGTTGGACTTAATATTTTAAAAATGTCCTGAATCACTTAGGCCTGGCTCTAAACCTGTAGGTATGAGTCTAGAGATACCCATGCAGTGGGTGGGGACACTACATAATATACATGATGGCTTACAAAGTATCGAGTAAGTGGAAACAAGGCTGGTGACTTCAACAAAAGTTGTAGGCATTTTCAAGTGAGAGCAGCAGAATATTCATAAATTGAGATAATTTCATGGATTTACCAGAATCCTAGCTTTGTATATTAACATGTTGTTCTCATGCTTTGGAAACTAGAGTGTAAATAGATATATTTTATGTCATCATCATAATAATTGACTCAGGCCAGAATCATGGAGCCAAAGTAATGGGTAAAATTTTGAGGAGTAACAGATTTGATTTAGATCAATATCTGATCTTAAATTTAGCTTTCTTCTATTTTCATAACAGGGCTTTCCAAAATCTCTCTCCTCCGGTCAATATTTTATGTTTTTTTTTTCAATGTGCAAAATATTCACCAAATTCAAAGGGTTCAAAAAATAATGGAAATCTTATTATTGTTTAGCATGGGAAACACTCCTTCTTAGATATTGGAGAATTCAGTTCCCACCAGAGGGCGCTCAGGTGTTACTTAAGTCACCTTAGATTTAGGTTTATAACTCCAAATGTAAAATTGAATTTTCATTTTTTTACATTTGTAGGTGAATTTAGTTAGAGATTTTGGGGGGTAATAGAACTCTAGTGTTTAAAAGCTTGAGTATATCTTGTTTTTCCTTTTGGGTTAAAAATAATTGCCCAAATGACATGGTAATCAGAACCTATTAACAAAAACAAAACAAAACAAAAAACAAATTAAGAAAACTCGCAAAGCAAGACCAAAACCAAAACCAAAACCAAAAAAAAGTTCAAAGTTCCACCACCCCAAAATCGATTGTTTTTGTTTTTCAGCAAACACTTCCAGTTCCGGTTCATTGCAGATTTGGGAGCCACTGTTCCTTTTCCATCTCATCCACCTTCTCTGGAACCAGGTTATTGAGGGTGGGGCGGGGAACACTCAGTTTCAGGGCTTGGGTGCAAGGTGCTAACACTCTTGTAAGTTCTGCTTTCCAGGGTGTTCCAGCCTTCTATGAGGAAATGCCAATGGCTCTCAAAGTACCCCTACCAGCAGCAGCAGCAGCAGCACCTGAGAACTGGTTAGAATGCAAATTCTTAGGCCCTACACCACACTTACTAAATCAGAACATCTGGGGGTGGGGCCCAGCCATCTGTATTTTAACAAGTTGTCTAGATGATTCCTACGTACACCACAGTTTGAGAACCACTTTGTTTCCACAAGGCAAGCTGCTTCTGGGCAGTCAGAGCCTCAGTATTATTGTTTAGACCCTGCTCTGAGAATCAGGAGCAGATTTCTTTTCAGACTGGGTCTTGCACTCTTAGGCAAATGGTAGTCAGTGTCAAAGTGGTTTTCTAGCTGCTTCAATCTTCTAAAGGAACTTGTCTTTCACCAGTTTAAGCAGGGGCACCAGCACATAGAAGGAAGTTTTGGAAATAGATTACTTATGTGTAGAGCAGACCAAGAGAGTTAGTTAAGAATTAGGAAAGAAGCATAGCTTAGTGGTTAGGCCTATAAGATTCTGGATCCACCTTCCCTATTCAAATAACAGCTTGATGTGATGCATGTTATTTTACCTCTCTGTAACTCAGTTTCCTTATCTGCAAACTGGAGATAATAATGGTACTATTTTAGAGGATTGTCATGAAGATTAACTTAGACAAGATTTCTAATTCACTTAGAACAGTCCCTGATACTATATAAGTGTTTAAATATGCTGTGCTTTGCACAAGTCTACTATCCTTCCAGCACAATCCTACCTTCTTTGACTAGCAACAAAACAACCATAATCATACCTTTTTCTCAATTCTTATGGGAAAATCTTAATATAAACCATCACTATCACATTTACACAGGTGACAGGAGTCCTAGGAGCTTCTTTTGAGTGATATAGAGCTTTTCTTTTAATCTCAGCTCTCCCACCTAATAGATGTCTGACTTTAAGCAGATTAGTTGACCTCTCTTTAAATTTCACTTTCTTTTTCATTTGTAAAATGGGAATTCTAATGTCCAGCTCGTAGGGTTAGTGTGAGAGAAAGGAAACACTATCAGAAGGTAAATTGTGGGAATAAAGCACCATTATCTGTATACTCCCGTTCCAGAAAGTTTAGTAAAGACTATAGGATAGTGCTTGGCGCATAAGAGGGCTCAATACACATTAGTTCCTTTTCATTCTCAGCTTTATACATTTTAAGTATTCGGGGACCTTTGAAATCACCAAAGCTAATTGTGTTCTTATATCACATATTTTCAGCTTCACACTCTAACTCTTGGATTTCTGGCCTGCTGTGACTAGGAGAGTTGTGTTTCCCCTCCTCACAAAGGGTCTTTTAGATCAGATTTTCTAGTCAGCTCTTTTCCATTTCTTTAGGCTGACTTTTCCCCCAGATCAATAAGCTTATATTTTTAATTGTGGAAAATTTGGAATATTCAATAAAGTATAAATGACAAAATGAATGTTGCCAATGCCTCTCCAAAAGTAAATATCATTAATATTTTGGTGAATTTCCTGCTAGACTTTTCTCTTTACGTAAATAAAATTGCTATCATAAAGTATGTCCAATTTTCATTCCTGCCTCAGGGCTCCTATAGGTGCAATCCTCTTGGCCTGGCATATTTTTCTGTGACCTGGAATGCTACTTATTTCCCCACCTCTTCCTGCTATGCCAGCCATCTCTGATATTTCAGTTGAGGCTAGGTCTCTCTGTTAGACACTTTCAGAGCATGCTGTGCTCATTCTAGACATCATTACTCCCAGTTTGTACTGATATGTTTACTTGTGTGATTTTGTGAGTAGTATCTATCTCCATGACTAAAATGTAAGCTGCAGGAAAGTAGGAACCATGTCTGGTTTACTCACAACTGCATTCCATGTGCCAGCACAATGCTGGGGACATAGTGTGCCCCCAAAACATACTTTTTGAGTGAATGAATGGGTAAATGGAAAAGGTCATAAACATTTTTCCATGCTGGGTATGATTTTGAACAGCTGATTTTAACTGGCATGATTTTAACTTGTTCATGACAGGGGAATAGGTGACATGTTCTCTCAGGACTTCAGAGGACTCCATGGATTTCTGACGCAATCTGTTATGGTGGCAGGATCTCTAGGCTGGGAATCAAGAAACCTGCATTTTTCTTTCTGCTCTGCCAGTTCCCGTGACCTTGAACAAGTCACTGATCTTTACTGAGTCATATTTTTCTTATTTGCTCTGCTTCTATCCCAGGGAATTTCATACATCAAATGAAATAATGCATATGGAAATACTTCTCAAATTGTAAAGGGCCATGTAAATATGTGGCAGGCCTTAAAAAGATATTTTGCTTGATTAATAAATAGAACCACTTGCAAATTTGCACTCAGGCTCCAACTTTCAAACTTGAAATTGTGTTCCTCAGAGAATCCCGTTTCAAAGTTTAATGATTAGAAATAATTTTGAGTATGAACGTCCTAAGTAGCAAAAATACATTATAACCACTATTTTATTCTTTAAAGACATAGTTGTTTGCTTCAATTTTGTATTTAAAGATTGCAATAAATTATTATGGTAAGTTGTGACAATAGGAACTTAGATTTCTGTTTCTTTCAAATTTCAATTGGCTGATGCAGTCAGGATATTTTTGACAAACTGGCCAATGATTATAAATTAAATAGATTATTTTAAAAACCCTCAGTTTTCAAATATACTTTCTACCTTATTCAACAAGCAAAGAATATACTAAGATTTGAAATTTCCAAAATGAAATTAATATCTCTGTGATACAATTAGTGTTCACATTTGAAGGCAGGATGGAAGAAAGAACAATTTCTACCAGTATCTCAGATGTCAGAAATTGGAATAAGTAACCTCTATGACTAAATTTTATTGGTTGGTTCTTTGGTAGTTTTCCATTGCATCTTAAGTCATTTCCTTTACGTTTTAAGTGATGTGAAGGTGCTTGAAGTGTACATATTGAGGAGGTAAACATTTTGGAAAACAGATAAGAATTGAAAGTATGATAGAAGGGAAGAGCAGTCTTTTACAGTCTGTGGAAATTGTGAGTTCATGGATAGAATGAGGTAGTGTTTGTTGATTTTATTAATTACTCCAACATATTCTGTTGAAAATGAACAATTTTCTTTTATTTCTTCATAATACCACATAGTAAATGCATAGCATTTTAAAAGAGGAAAATATTTTAAAGGTTCAATATCCTTGTTTCATAGATAATATCTAACATTTACAAAGAAATTTACAATTGCTTCCAGATAACATGATTTCATAGAATCTTCAGAACTCTAATATTATCCTCAATTAAAAATGAGGAAATGGAGACTCAGAGCTTAAATGACTTGTCTAAGGTCACAACGATAATAATAATAATGATGATGATGGATAATATTAATCGAGCACTTACTCTATGCCAAGGTCTCCTCATGCATGATCACATTTAATTCTCATGATAATTCTATTACCTCATACATAATATGTGACAAGCTGCGATTATATGTTAGTGTTAAGAAACTGGTATAACTGACTTATTTTTTCATTGAATGCTCTTGTATAGGCACAACTTAAATATTGAATAAATTAATGTGATTCTATGTTTTTAGCTTGTGTATGTATGAAGCCAATTGATCAAGTAAATCGTATTCTCATTTTACAGATGAGAAAGTATAAAGAGTTAAGACTACCGTAATAGTATCATAATAGCTAATGCTGACAAGCAGAGACAAGGATCCAGTTTTTGGCAACAGACCAGGTTCCTTTTCTCTGACATATGTACCTGAGTGTTGGGTGGACAATTGGTGGGTAAGTGCCAAAACTAAGGACAAAGAGGTATCAAGTACCCCATATTCTGAATATTGGAGATCAGGCATTGCCAGCAGGATTTAGTAAGAGTCAGACAAACTGATTCTACATCTCTCTGCACCGCCCCTCCCCCATCAGCATTGGAGACTGAACCACTCCTGTGCCTAATCCACTTAAACTTTCAACTAGAGTAGGGGAGATGAACGTGTTGTTAGAGTCCTGAGTTTTTTGGCTTAATGGAAAGTACTGTGACTCCCCCTTTGAAACCAGAGTGGGTGCTCTGAGGACCATCTACAGAGATTGGGATTAAAAGAGGAGAATATTTCATTTCTTAGTCATTGCACCAGTGCCTGTGCAAGTAAGAGAACAGAGAGTCAAAGCAAAATAATGGGGCAGAGAGAAGTGGGACAATGGAGCAGCCTGTATCCACCTGGTGGCATGGCAGCGATGTGTAGATTTCCTAGGGGTCAAAAAGCCTCCTCCATGGAAAGTAGCTAGACTTGAGCCGACTTGCCAGTAATCTACACAAGAGGCCATAAGGATAATTCCAAGGATAGCAACTGAGGGGATATTAGAAGAGAAGGTGGAGACTACACCCTGGGAAGGCCTCTCACATGTCTCTAAAGAACCCTCATACATGTACCCTAGTGTTGGGATGTCTGCCACACAGAGGCCAAAAAGCAGCATTAGCCAAGAGAAGCCCTCAGTGCAGCACTGAAGTAGACATTTGTCCCTTCCTATCTCTGCTTCTACTGTAAGCCAGGACCCCCAAGCCTACCACTCAATAGAGAAGAGAGGAGAAGTGAAAGAGGAGACCCAGTTCCTTCTCCGTTTTAGGCCCTGGCCATAAATGCCTGAGCTGCAGGAAGAGAGAAGCTGAAAATGAAGTTTTTAATTGGACTGGACTTCTTATTAACATGGTCATTTCAAAGCCCTGGGAGCTTCCCAGAATATTGTTATGGGATGGGAAAGAAAGATTCAGCAGAGCAAGATTAAGGTAGTAATTGGAAAAGAAGACATTTTAGTTTGTTTCTCTCTCCATCTTTCTCTACCCTCTTCCCCCCACCAAAGGAAGACAACCTGAAGTCTAATTTAAGCTCCAAGTACAAAAATCTCTAGGTGTTTTGCCTTCTTCTTCATCAGGTATGGACACAACTCTTCACAGTCTAATGATTTAAGGGGTCTGCTTCCAATACAACCAATATGGAAGTGTGTAGAAAAAGCAGGATAACTTCAGTAAAACTCTCTTTTAAAAAAAAGAGAGGCTCAAATACAATCCGTAGCTTCTCCTGGAGCACAGCAGGCATCATATTTCATTGATAGGAATTTTAAATTCTCCTTTCCCTGGTTGGAAGAGAGACTCTGGGTAGAGAGTGTAGGAAGTGAGGTAGGTCCCAGGAGCTAATCGCTGCCAGACTGTTGAGGGACTTTTAGGATTTTAGCTTGTAGGCAATGGAGAAAGAAAGAATCATTGAGGAGTTTTGAGGACGGTAGTGACACGATCAAGATTGCTTTAGTAAAATTAATTTAGAGGTGCTATGCAGTCTAAATTCACAAATCTTAAAATAATGCCTCAGGGAGAAGTTTCCTCACATAAACTGAAAGTGATGCTTGAAAAAGAAATGCTAACAGATTCTACAGTAAAAGTCCACGTATAACCCAGATTTGCCTCTTTCCAAATAGAAATTATAAGTTGTTTCTAGGCACCTACATGGAACAAACAGGGCGGTTCATGTTGTGTCACTTCCCTGGCATTAATTCCAAACTAGAATGAATGAGCTTTTAAGACTCATTTGAGAAGGTTTGTAATAGAAGGAAGGCGTGGTAGGTAGAGAATGATAGGAGTAAATTCAACTTGAAAAAATCAGAAAAAGTAGGGAAAGCATTTTTAGATAACAATAATCCTTCGTTTACCTGTGCATGGTGGAAGAAATAATAAAAATTACTGTTTAAATTATTTTACTACCGAAGTATTTTACTACTGTAAATCCTATATAAGTTAGCTGGTTAGAAGTTTGTATAGGCTGTGAAGCATTTTTATTTGAAAAAAGGATCCAAGTTGTGGGGTAAGTGAAGCTGTGAGCCTGCAGCACCACCTGCTATTGTGAGGGGCCTTTACTGTTTAAAATATGAAAGAATATCCTTTTCATAGTGATAAAGTCTATGGGATTTTTCCTTAGATGGCCTGGAAGAAATCCAAGATGAAACCTGGTGGAAAAATTGATTATTCCTATTTGAAATTTTAGGTATCAGGACTGAATTTGTATTTTACTTATTCTTGAGAAACATATGATAGAAATATTCCTCACAGTCAAGTTTTTCTTCTCTAGTCTACAGACTTGAGTGAATATGGGCGAGTGAAATGTATAAAAGAAAACATTTTTGAGGTAGGAATAGATTCATCACTGAGTTTCCCTGCCAAATTCAAAATTAGATAGTGGAAAAATTCTATTTATTTTGAGTTTGTGAATCTGCCAGCAAACTGTTGGGAAAAATAAAGACAAGCCAGATGAGCACTTGGGTTATGGAATGAACCATAGATGACATATGACTGAAAATTTTTAGAGAAGAATATAGTTTTTCCTACTTTTATTTCCCAATTTTAGTTCAGAGTTTTAATAACTTTGATTTGCAGCATGCTTTTCTCTTGTACTGAACTATAGCAGAAAAATGGAAAACACAGCCTATTGTAGTGTTGAAATCAACCTTAAGGGTCAGGAAATTGAAAATATCAAGTTTCCATAGTAACTAATTTAGTCAGATCACACATGTTGTTTTTGAGCCATTAGTTTACTCTTATGATGTTAAGAGAACATAATATTTACTCTGTAATGTGGTTAACGTTATAATGCAAAGCAACTTCATCTTTTCTACATGTACATTTTAAATCATATTATTATGATAGGCTTGGCATTTGATTGCTTGTGCTATTTTGGAAAATGTGAAAACATTGTATAAGTTTTTTTTTTTAGTTTTTTTAAAGATAATTAAACCAGAAATCATGAACATATCACAAC
Organism: Pteropus vampyrus; assembly: GCF_000151845.1. Taxonomy (NCBI): domain Eukaryota; kingdom Metazoa; phylum Chordata; class Mammalia; order Chiroptera; family Pteropodidae; genus Pteropus; species Pteropus vampyrus. The sequence continues at coordinate 4,502,701 of NW_011888872.1, read as the reverse complement.
TTAGAAAGATGATAAGATAAATATGAACTGGATTTTGAAAGTTTGCATCAAGATTTTTTGCTGAATTTCTGAGAATTTTATTTCCAGCTGGGTAGCTTTGATGTGATCTGATTTTAGATTTCACAGTTATCATATTCTATCTGGTATATCCTTGATATCTACTAGGGATTTGTCCCAAGTCCTTTTTGAATTCATGAATACTACTATAGCTCTATCTGTTGGCTGATATTTTGGGGCCCACTTTTCCACAAAGAAGCCTTTCCTCCACAACTTTATAGGAGTTACTACAAAGATAATCTATGTTCTCAGAGGGACCTCTCCCGATGCATACACCAAGCACATCTTCACGAATGGTCTTCACATACTGGTCTTCCATTGTGTGTGGTTCAAATTTGCTTCTTAATAAAATGATAAATGCTACATGTCATATCTTCAAGGCCACTCATAATTATTACAGCTGTTAAATAACCTTACATTCCTGGGATAGATGCTACTTGACCACAGTGTATAATTCTTTTTGTATGTTGCTGGAGTTGGTTGGCTAGTATTTTGTTGAGGGTATTTACATTTATATTCATAAGCAATGTTGATCTGTAGTTTTACTTTCTGGTGGCATTTATGAGTATTAGAGTGTACTCTCTTCAAGTTCCCATTCAGTTCACTCAAATTAATAAAAACAAGTTAATTCAACGAAAAATGATAGTTTTGCTTTTTGATAGATATTATGAATATGAATACAATTGATTTGGTTGACTGGATTGTTCACTTTTGCCTATCTGAGCATAACTAATGCTAGAAATTAAATTCAATTCAAGAAGTATTTATAATGCCTATTATGGTAGGCATTGTGCTAGGTACCAGGAATATATTGATGAATAATGAATGGTAGTAGCAGTAATAGTAGTAGTACAGTAATAACAAGTTGCATAGTGGGTAAGAGTACTTGGATTAGATTCCTACCTCTACCACTTCCTAACTGACAAGCCACAAGCAAATTACTTGACCTTAGTTTCCTCATATGTGAAATGTGGCTACAAATAACATGTAATTTATAGGGTTGCTGTGAGGATTAAATTAAGTAATATATGTAAGTAGTACTGGCAGTTGGTAATTGCTAGATGAAGTTTAGCTATTATTATTGTTGTTGTTATTATTATTATTATCATCTGCTTTTCATGTGCCAAAACTTATATTACTTCATTTAGTTTTCATAACAACCCTGCTGAGGAGGTTGGTGTTACCTCCATTTTTATAGCTGAGAAATCAGGGTTTATAAAGGCTGAGTAACTTGCCTGAGAGCATTGATGTGTTGATGGGTAGAAGCAGAATTTACACCCAGAATATGCTTGACTGCCAAGCCAGTGTTCAAATATATTACTCTACACAGCCTGTCCCTGGCTTAAAGGAGCTCTCACCTAGTTTTTCCAGGAAGCCCTGTCCAATAACTAGCTTAGATTCTTCAAAGTTTCCAGAGGAGGTCTTTTGGTGCCATATTCCAGTAACTTGCTCCATTAAAGTTCGTTAGAAAAGTAAAAAAGTATAATACAAATCTCATCTATTGCACTGGAACTCTATTTCTTCCTTAGTATAGAGAAGAAAACATATCTACTCATGGATTAACCTAAAGTCAACACAGTCTAGTATATTCTCTTTTACTCAGAAAATTCATTGTTTGATGGGGACAAAGCACAAATTATATATGAAAACTTTTTTTTTTTTGCATTTTTCTTTAATGTTAAAAAGCTCAGTTATAGAACCGAATCTTTTGTTGTCTTTTTGGATATTTTTTCTGCCCTTGATTTGATCTTGTTTTAACATTATTTTCAGAGTCTCCTGACTGCCTGCTCATGGGTTAGTTTCCCAAATTTTGTTGTAATTTTTAAGTGCTCTCAGTTTTCACACCACATGATGGGCATAAGAGGTCATGGGAATGTGGAGAGAAGGTCAAAAAATGATGTGAAGGCAAAGTTATAAACATTTAGGACCAGATTGGGTGCACAACTTCTCTTGTGAAGAAATCGCTTTTCTGTGGTTAAAAATAAGGCTATCATTTTTGAGGAAAGATAACAGAACTTTGAATGCCGAGGCATCAGAGGAAGGAATTTAAGTAGACCAAGACAAAAGAAAGTAATACAGAATGAAGGTAGGATAACTCTATGTTTCTACCAAGAGATATCCCAGGACTTAACAGAAGTCTTATATGCCTTTCAGGGTAAATGATATAGAAAACCAACCTACTTCTCTCATGAGAAGAAATTATCCAGCATTTTCTTTCCTTCTCCCTATCTGGTGACTCTTATAGGTAATAATTTTGAACACTAGATCAAGGGATTGGACTAATGTTTCCCTTAAAAATAAAGCCTTATGAATAGTATATCCAGAATCAAAGTTCTTTATGAAAGATAGATGAATACCTAAAAACTAGGCAACTCTGAAAGGAAAAAAAAAAGTCTTTATTTTAAAGGAAGAAAATTCCAGTGCATATCAAGTATGACACAAGGCTGATACCCACCCAGTGGCCAGATATGTTTTCCTGAGGGATTTTGTTGTGTTTATTCATTCCTGACTTTTGGGGTGGCCCTTCTGTGAAGAGTTTCCTCATCCCAGCTGTTATGATGTTTAATCTAGAGTTGCCAACTTCTGATCTGGCGGTTCCAAGACACAGGGTGAGGAAAACAAAGCTTTTCACTATTTCTGAATCCTGTCCCCCACCCGCATTGAAATTAGTACTTTCATCTTTGGTCAACCCTAAATTGTTTTCAAACCTAGCTTCATCTCTCCTCTCCCCCGGAATAGCAGAACAATTACTAATGGTAAAGATCCATGTCCATGTCCAGAGTTCAGATTACTTATGCCCCACTCAAACCTTAATTTATTTTTATTTTCCTTTTCTAGCCTTCTCCTTCCCTCCACTCAAGTAAATTATGGTGGTTTTCTTTTCGGGAAATATTTACTTGAAAGAGCTTTAAAATATATATAAATTAGATTTTGGTTTTTCAACTAACTAGGGTGTATTTTTTCTTAGGAAAAACAGGATAATCTTTAAACAGGATAATCATCTAGTTTTGATCCTAATGTTAGTTCATGGGATGGCTTGACACTTCCAATAAGGGAAGTTGTGGCATTTCATTTTTAGAAATACACAAGGATAGCTACTCCCCATCCCCTTCTGCTCTCGGCCTGATCATTTAATGTTAAGGTGGAGTGGTCCTGACTGGTCTTGTGTTTTATACCTGGCCTACTACAGGACTGGGCAGCTAAGGAATTAGGGGTAAGCAGAGTTAATACTTGAAGGCAGAAAGCAGAGTGCAGATACAGGTGAAGAAACAACCCATTTTACCAAATGTGGAAAGGCATAAATCTTACAGTACTGTATCATGTTGCTTTTTTCTGGTACATTCAACGTGCTATTGTACTGCGAATGAATGAATCTACCTATGGCAATGGAAGGTATTTAGAAGATTAGATGGTGAAGTAGGAAAATGTGGTTCTTTGGTTTTCCTACTACTCCCAAGTGTCTGGTACAACATGGCTGTTCCCACTTTGCTTCATTTAAGAACCCCACCCTCAGAGTCCCCACAGATTTACTTTTAGGTAATACTCCACACTCTGAATCTTTTCCTCACCCTTACCGTTCATGGTAAATATGGATATCCACTGACTTGAAATAATTTAGTGTCCCCTTCCCTTATACACATCTGCTCCCAGTCATATATAGCTAGCTAGCTGGTTAGAAAAATATTAGCATTAATATAATATTTTGCATTAACAATAGGAATCTTTTAGAATTAATTCCCTTTCCCTAAAGAAACTCTGCTACTACAACAAACTGATGGAAATTTTGGATAATATCAGGCTAATTGGACAGATGTCTGAAGTCGGTAGGTCTTTTAGTTTTCTGTAGGATCTTACCCGTAAGGTAAGACAGAACTGCCTTTGAAGCTTTACTTGTTTTCTATTGAGAAAAATTGCTATTATTTCCATCAAAAGCTTGAAAGAAAGCTTGAAAGAAAAATACAGATTTGTAAGGAAGTATAGGTCCTTATTTTAAAACTGTTTTAACAACAACACCAACAAAAAATACAAAGATTAAATGGTGTTCCTGATATTTCATAGTAGTCTAGATAAGAAAAACACAGATTCCTGTTTCGTTTCTGCTATTTTATTCTAGAACTTTTTGTGCCCTTTTTGTATACTAGGACTTTTGACAACTCTTGTTCATGTGTCATCGTTCTTTATCTTCTTTCTGTTTCACATGTATTAGTTATATTTTTGTTTCCATATATAAAAATTTATTACTTCCAAATAGTTGAAATTCCTATTAAAGGTTTTTATTTATTTTTTATTGTTTTTAAATATGAAGGTAAGAATCTACTATTGGCAGAATGGAAACTATTCAGGAGATCCAAGTTACATTTATACTATTATTGGTATTGACATTATATTTGTCTCATCCCTAAAATAACAAATATGGTGGAAACCTTTTATAAATAAAGCTTGTGTTGAATGGATTCACGTATTTGACTTACAAACTAGGTATGACGTCTTCAGAATTTTTGTGTTAATGAAATTATATTTTGTATGCCATGCACCTGAATTTTTTTATAACTCACTTCTGCAGCTGGCAAGTGAGGGAAGCTTCATCTGTATTTGCAGCCGCTCCCCAGCGCTAGCATCACCGCCTCAGCTCCACCTCAGATCATCAGGCATTAGATTCTCATAGGAGCCCTGGTCTCTGGTTCAAAAAAGGTTGGAGACCATTGCTATAATATATCTAAGCCTGCGTCTGTTAAATGCAAACAGAAAAAAGAAGAAATCTTGTCAGAATGGAAGTGATACACTTGATGATCAGATTGATTTAAATATTATTCATGGCATGTAGCCTAGTCCATGTTGTAGCTGTTTCTTTGACTTGGACTTTGTAGGTCTTCCACTGCTCAGCTACATCATTTGCTAATGGATCATCTGGATTGGGAGCACTTAACAAAACCTGGATCAAAGCAGAACTGTGCGGATCTGCAGTGCTGGGGACCACTGATCTTTCAAAATATCTAAACATAGTCTTCCCAGCTTGCCTACATTAGGATGAAAGATTTTGGTCATGAAATGTACTTTAGGGGTTGTCATCAGGTATTCTTCTCAAAGGAATAGTTCAAGTTTAAAAGTCTCTCCCTCAAAGGGGGAATCATGGGGACCAGCAATGACCACAGGAAAATAATGTGCGTTGTTCTCGTCTGGTTCTGCTTGAATTCTGGGAACTGGTTCTGCCAGCAAACACTGGGTTTCCTTGATAATCCTGTGTGAGGCAGCCTGGTCATCTTGTCAGATCCCAAGTTCGGCCTCTGGTCTCGTCTGGGGCTCTACATTTTTCTCTCTCCTTGTTTGCTTTTTTCCAGATTGACCCAAGTATATTTTAAAAAATAATTTTATTTTTTCCTATTAGCTTGGTAGTTATGTACTTTATGTACTTTAGTTTCAGTCATTTAGCAATTAACTTAAACATTACAACATGCATAGTTTACTTATCAAATTCTAAGGTTAATAAAAACTTTATCCTTCTTCCAGATTTTATAAGCAATTTAATATTTCATTTTCTTTATCCCCAACTTTATTTTTTTTCTCTACTTTGACTTTTTGGGTAAATCTGTTACTCCATTGAAATGGAGAAGGCAATTTATAGAAAGACAAAATAATTCAATATTGTTAGATACAATTCTTACAATAGTTTTAACTCGAAATTCCAAGTTTACTTAATGTGTTTTCAATTGATTTTCAGAGCTGCTAAGGAACATTTCAGTTAGTGTATAAATTCTTATGTTTGGACTTCTAAAGATTTTTTAAATAAATAGTGCTTTGTAAGGGTTTTTACTTTAGCATCTTTATTGCAGTGGAACAATTCCAGATATATCCACTTATCCTGTATTACGCTTGTTGGGCACTTATAATCAGAAGATTCCTGTATGTCTTTATTTTGGAAAAGTTTATGCCATTTCCTCAATGTTTTCTTTGTGGCTCTTCCACTAGATATATGTTGGAGACTCCCAATTGATCCTCCATATTTTTAAATTGCTTTTTCATAATTATGTTTTCACCTCTGTCTCACTGTAATAGGATCTGGGTAAATTCCTCAATACTTTTCCATTTGATTAATTCTCTCACCACTATCTCACCTATTAAAGTTTTAACTAAATTTTTTATATCCAGGATTCTGTTTTTTAAATGCCTATTCTCATTTCTGTTTTTTTTTTATTTCATAATTCCTTGTTTTTTCTTCCCATAAAAATGTAATTCTTTTCTTTATCTCTTTGAGCATCGTAAAGTCATGTCATGATTCCTCTTTTATTTTCATTTCGTTGCTTAGTTTTATTCATGTGTTATAAAATTTTGATTCGTAGACTCATCTTGAGGGAAAGTTTTTTTTCCTTTGTATTCACTCATTCCTTCCTTTCTACTTTGTTACAGTTGTCTCTTCATAGACCTGTTTGTCCTCTATTCAGAATCAGATCTTATATGGACAGCTCAGGGCATTTATTATCACTGGTGATTTGGGGATAGCACAGATCCAATGACTTAGCTAATGGCAGCTCAGCCCGTGTCCTGACTGTGAGGATAACTGCTTTTGTCTCATGGGTGGGTACATAGTTTTACATAAGCTGTAGCATCAGGCAGCAGTTAGTTATAGCTTTTTCCAGCCTCCTTTCCATTCAGTCTTTTATTTCAAGCAGTCAGACTGACTCTTGTTTTCTGTCTTAGACAGGGCATTTTAGTCTTCATTACTCATAGTAATATAAGCTCCTGGCTGCCTTTGCCTGCTGCATCTATCTGGTTTATTCTTTGTGTTTCGGTTAGAATTTTCTTCTGTTGAAATGTACAGGTAGACAAGATATTTGCACATCAATGTTCATAGCAGCATTATTCACAGTGGCTAGGACATGGAAGCAACTGAAGTGTCCCTTGATAGATGATTGGCTAAAGAAGCTGTGGTACATATACACAATGGAATATTACTCAGCCATAAGAAGAGACGAAATACTGCCATTTGCAACAACATGGATGGACCTTGAAATAATCATACAAAGTGAAAAAAGCCAGACAGAAAAAGTTGAAAATCACATGATATCACTATATGTGGGATATAAACCTAAAAGCAACATATGAACAAGACAAACAAACAGAGACTCATGGACATAGACAATGGACTGGTGGTTACCAGAGGGTAGAGGGGAGGAGGGAGGGAGGAGGTAGACAGGGGAAAATTTTTAAAATAATTTCTTCAATTAACAAAATAAATAAATTAAATAAAAAAAAAGAAATATATGAGCAGAGACTTTGTTCTGTTTAGTGCAGTATCCTGTGTCTAAAACAATGTCTATCACATAGTAGGTACTAAATAAAAGCTTGTTAAATGAATGAATTCATAAATAAATGAATAAATGTTTGGTTATTGATCCACAGGGATGTTTGATTTTTTTATATGCTTGGCTACATCTTTTTAGATTTTCATTTTTTACATTTTATCCTTCACTGCTATGCACCTCTTTGGGATGGAGAGTGGCTCAAAGCATGAATATGCAACATCATCTTTATCTGAAGTAATGGCCAATTATATATAGTTGGTTAGTTAGTTAATTATTTGCTTAATAGAGATGGATAGTGCATGCTGTAGTTATTAGTACTTACTGTATCCCACACAGTCTTAAAATGCTTTAAAGTTTTAAGAATTTGTGTTCCACAAACTTAAACTAGTTTACTAAGCACATCTTGATTCAATTTTCCCATATGTTCTAATGGTGGATAACATTAAAAATTTCACATTATATTTAGCATGATAGAAACCTGCCAAAAATAGTCATTGAAGACAGCTTGTCTAATTAGCCTTTTTCCGTATGATTGTAATTGTGAACATGGTGGAGGTTCTGCAGAATATAACATGCCCAGAGAATTAGAAACATGCCACCAAGGAGGATTTGGCATATGTATTAGTTTTCTCTTGCTGCTGTAACAAACATCCACGAATTTAGCAGCTTACAATATCCATTTGTTATCTAACAGATCTGTAGAACGGAGTCTGTAATGGCATAGCTGGGTTCTCTGCTCAGGGTCTCACAAAGCCAAAATCAAGGTATCGGTAGGGCTGCATTCCTTTACAGCCATTACTGGGAAGAATCCATATCCAGGCTGCATAAATTATGCCTTTTTATTTTCAGTGTCTTTGATGCTTTGCCATCTGGGACCTTGCTGACTCTGGAGAGACTGCCCCTCCCAGGGATAATGAAGTCCTAGAGGGTGCCTTTCATATTCAAACTAACCAATTCAGAGCCCATACCCTCCTCTATTGGACTGTCACACTCAGAGCCAGTATCCGCTTGCCCTAATCACCTCAGGGCCAGGTAGTAGGCAACTAAGGCCAGCCCCTCTGCCATGAGCCTGCTGCAGTTATTCAGACTAGACAATCCAAAATCCGTTTACATTGTCTTGCCCATTCCTTCCCAGGGAAACCAAAATAAAGGCGATTGCCTGCATTTTCTCCTGCTCCCACTGCCTCCTCACTAACCCTGGTGCTTCTCGGTGTGGCCTCGTGTGGTGTAGTGTGCCCTCTCTTTTTGGTACCTGCGAGTAACAAGCTATCTTTTCATTGGAAATTGTCTCCTGATTTGTTGGCTTCACCATACCTGAATAATAATCTCTTTGAATCCCTTTGGCATGCTCTTCTACCACATCTCTCTGACTTCCTCTTCTGCTTTTAAGGAAGGGCTCATGTGATTACATTGGGTCGACTTGGATAACCCAGAGTAATCTCCTCATTTTAAGGTCAGATGATTAGTAATCTTAATTACACCTGCAACATCCCTTTACCATGCAATATGACATAACCATGGGGAGTAAGATCATAGAGACTAAAATTCTGCTTACCACGGAGTTTTAGAAGTTAAATGATAAGCACTGGCTTCAAAATTTGCTTTGGGAGAAGACTGTGAGAAGTTGTAATATGTTCTTAACTGTTTACATTGCTGGCTGCAGTCTCTGAGTTTATATGTTTAGAATTTCTATGACTAAGATAGCTTTAGGTATTGTATGACTGAAAGAATTACACTGTAAAGAATTACTCAGGTACCAGTTTTGTGCTTATCATGCATAAGGCCAACATATTAAGCTTGCCTGACACTTAGATTATATTCTCTATTTGAAATTTCTTGTATTTCTCTAACTTGTATCTTAGGTGTTTCTGTGTCCCTTGATGCACATTTACCTCCACAAGACTCCTTAATGTGCATCATATTTTTCCATGAATGCACATTTATATTGACTTTGCCTACTTCCTTATATATTCACTGGGGAAGAAATTCTGAGGCATAATTATATGTCGATAGTTTAAAAGGTCTGACTTACACTGCCTAGTACACAATTAAAAATACCTCATCCTCTGCAATTTAGACAGGGCCAAATAATGCAAATGCAAAACATTTCAGAAGCAAATATTTTTCAAGATCATTTTTCCCCATTACCTAGGGGCTTTTGGAAATGGCGGCAAGTGTGTTTTCTTGCCCTGTGAGTGATCATTCTTACTTCCACTAACCTTGCTTTACTATGCCCTTTTTTCTTCTCTCCTCCTTTGTTCATCATTCTTTTCTTTTCTTACATCTACTTCTTGCTTTCTCCTTTTTTTTTCTATCTTCTATTTTTTCCTTATGTGCACATCTTAATCCTGCTTTATGGATTTCACCTCTATATGATTTAAGCACTCACTTTATCCTAGTTTTTCAATTTCCATAGATTACTCTCTTATTTTTTCTTTTCATTGTGTTTTTTCAACAAGCCTTGTTTCCTTATATCATGTGTTTCTCAAACACGGTGTTTTACTTCAAAGTAGACTATGCAATCTTTTTGGTTTTTTTTTGGAGGGGGGGTCAGACAAATCTATAGTATCTGCTAGGTGAGGTAAGAGAAGTAAAATTAATGATAAATAATTGGCAGTGTGAACTTAGATTTCTTAGATATAGGGTCTTCCTCACTCAGAGTGGCTAATTATGTTTTCTCAAGCTTTATCTTTAATTTTCCAACTGCAGAATATTATAGATTAGAATAACATGATGAAGATAGATAACCACTCAGAGGTTAAGCATTTTTGATTTTCTTGCCAAAACAGGAGGGCATGGCAGCCTTATGAGTTGGCTCAGGTTCAGAGACATGCTTCTCATGTTTTTCATGCCTTTATAAAAGAAGTTCAGAGTTGCTCCAGCCCTAACATCTCATATGCCAAGAGTTCTGAATTTATCCCTGTAGGGTACACTGTGGTTAGTACACTATGTGCTTAATGAGTCTCTGTTTGGGGATAAGGCTTGACTCTGAACTGTCATTATTTTTCCAATGTAAGTAGATTTACTGTAGCTTTGCCACTTGCTTGGTATGCTGCTATGCTGCTGCTTTAGTTCCTGAAAGATTGGGAGAGTTTTCATTTGGCTGTGGTAGTTTCAGCAAAATCAGACTTGGCCTTTGCAAAACCTTTTTGCTTTTAAGAAGTCAGGCCTGGCCTTTGAAAACCCTTAGGATCTTTTGCAAAGCTTTCAAGAGAATTATTTTGTTAGAATCAAGTCTAGTTTTTTTTTTTTTTTTCTTTTTAAATGGCCACTATCATGGTACATCCAGGCAGATAAATCAATTCCCCTTTCTTTTCAGACTTAAGATAGTGCTATGTATAATGTAAGTGGGTAGTATTTTGCCTGTGTTCAAATCTTTCTACCACTTTTCTCCTGCTACAAACATGAAAAGAAACAAGACATTTTCCTATTTAACCAAATGATTCAGGTCACTTCTCTTTGTCTCTTGGTTATTCAGAGTGTAATCTTTTACATCAGCAGCATAAATAGGTTTATCTCCTTGTGTATTCATGATACCCGGGTTAAACAACTGATATGATTTAATGAGGCGCCCATAATTGTGTTTGAGAGACATTTTTCTATAAAAATTATATAGCAGTACCATACTGTCTACACTAGGCAAATCAAGATCACTAACTTGATGTAGGATTTATATTCAGAATTTCCCTCTTCGATAGTCTAAAATTTATAGTACATTGAATCACTGAAGATTTTATTTATTTTTAATTTTTATTATTTTTTTTTGGCTTAAAACAATAATAAGCATTTATAACATTTCAAGTTTCTATTTGTCAAGAACTCAGGAAGAGCTCTTGTGGGAAGTTCTCACATAGGGTCTCTCATTTAGTCGTGATCACATATTGGCTGGTCTTGCAGTCATCCGAAGGCTTGATTGGGTCTGGAGGATTCATTTTCAAGGTGGCTCACTCATTAGACTAGCAAGTTGGTGTTGGCTATTGGTTGCAGGCCTCAGATCCTCTGCGCAGGATTGTTTGAGTGTCCTCACAGAAAAGCACTTGCTTCCTCTCCTCAGGCCAAGAAGTGAGTATCATTCCTGTGTGCACCCCCAGCATCAGCTGCCTTCCTAGAATGTTGTGGTGGTTCCTGAACTTCTTCCTTGGCTTCAGCTGAGGGAAAGCAGCTTGGGGAGGTGCCAGAGACATACAGGGAAAGACCCGGTTATGTGGCTTCAGGATGAGGGCTGGAGAGACACTGCCATTGTCCCTTTTTTGAGCCCTCCCCCTGGGCAACCTGCAAGTGGGTGCCATCTTGCCTGTGTTTGAGTCACTGAAGATTTTATATATGTATAAAAGATATCTGTCTGTCTGTCTATCTATCTGTCTGTCTATCTATCTATCTATCTATCTATCTATCTATCTATCTATCTATCTATCTATCTATCTATATCTATCATCTATCTATCTATCATCTATCTATCATCTATCTAATCTATCTAATCTATCTAGTCTTCCATAGTATAAAAAGAATTAAAGGATAAAATGTAGCAAGAAAGATTTAAGTTCAATATAAGATAGAATTTCTTGAATGCTGAGATTTTTAAGGGATTTAGCATTGATTGAGAGTCCACCGTTTATCTACACTTTATTTATATCATCTTATTTGATTCTACTAACTACCACATGAGGGAGGTATTATACTCCTCACTTTATAGATAAAATCCAATTTAAAACCCACTCAGAATTAGAAGTATTTAAGGTGACTGAGAGTAGGGGAGCCAGGATTCAATACCCAGTCTGTCTTTCTTCAAGGTTTTTGCTCTTTTCAGTACAATAGCTAGGATTTTTTTTTCTCCTCCCTGAAAAGTCTTTATATTATTAGTCACATAGTCCAGGATCATTTAATTGAAGTCAGGAGGTGAAAATAATGCAGAGAGGACTCTCTTCGGTGTCAAGATATCTGGGTTCTAGAGTTGGCCTTAGTTTCCACATAACTAGAAAGTAGAGATACAGCTGCTGGCTTTGCCTGGATTTTGTCAGTTGCAAAGCACTATTTACAGGCAAGGTGTTATTACTGAATAAGAAAATGTCAGCCCTGGTTTTATTATGTGATAGAAAGAACACATTTAAGGTTTTCCCATTGTTCTCAGTTACTTAATTCCTTACTCTTGGTCGAGAGTGGTTGCTTTGAAAATTCACAATTGTGTGAATGAAGAAGACATGCATAGTCAGCATAACTCAAGTGTGCTGCCTGTTTTGTGGCAAAAAGCAAAAAACATCATAACTTTTGGATTTAATTCAGGATCATAGGTCTTGTCACTAGACAAGTCCTCATGAAATGATTTGGTTCATTCCTACTTTTGGGCAGGCAAGGTTGCATTCCTACTTTATGGGTAAAACAGCAGAGGTCGAGAAGTTATACAACTTGCCCAAGGTCACAGAGGGGTGTCACAGAGAGGAAGGAGAGAGCAGAACTACCTCTGAGTACAGTGATTTTCCTATAGCAAAACACCAAAGCAAGTTCTGGTTTGGGAGATGTCTCTTTTCTATAGGAACCCTTAGTTTTGCATTCTCCAACCAGGCAATGTTCTCTTGCCTGGCTTCTAAATCAACCACTGTGTTAGATCTAAAATGATAACTAGGGCTCTCTGAAGTAAAAGGCTCTTGCATAATAGTTCTCTCTAACAGATGTTAAAAACATCTGCATTGCATCTGCTGGTCCCAGATCACCACATCTAGAACACTTGGATAAATCCTCTGGTTTCAGAACCAGGTTGTTTATCACTTTTCAACAAAAGTTTCTTCAGCAGCCACCATTTTCATTTCAGGTGTTTAGAGCCTGCTATCTTATTTATCATTCAATAAATGAAAATGTGAAAACAATTTGCAAGTCTCTGATTACACCTTGTGTATCTATTTCCACGCACCACTCCAACACTTAACATTGCTCTGTTGCTCTGTGCTGGAAAAGCCCTCATCACTGCAAGTTCTTGATAGCCATTTGTTAGGGAAGCTGTGGAGGAATCCATGCATCAGATTAAGACTTAGATGAATTTTTGGATTCTCTCAATCCTGTGAAGCTATGATTTTGTGATATCAACATTGGTCAATTGAGAGAAGTAAATAACCACTTGCCAGTGAGAGAGATCAAGTGTAGACAGCTACTTTATATTTGTGTGTGTGTATGTGTTGTAATGGAACTCATTTTTTAAATGTCTCATGAATTTTTCAAGGGAGCATTGAGAGCTTTGTGTCCTCAAGTGCTATTGGATATTGGCACAGAGACCTGAGGGATGATAGGAATAGGATAAATTTGTCAGTTTCACTGCTTAGTTCTAACCACGTTCCCCTTATTTTATCTTCATCTTCGTGATCTGATTAGTGTCCTATAATTTAGTTATATCAAACTATTTCTGCAAAGAGCCAGATAGTAAATATTTTAGGCTTGCCAGGTCATGTAAATTCTCTGCTACATATTCTTCTCTTCCATCTCCTTCTCTATCCTCATCAACCCTCTAAAATTGTAAAAACCATTTTTAGCTCGCAGGCAGTACAGAAAATAGGCTAAGGCTGTATTTGGCCCAGGGGCTAATAGATGGCAAACTCCTGATCTATACCATAATTTTAAAAAAAACCAGTTCCCTATTAATTGGCAAGTCATTTGCATTTTTCACTGTTTCAAACAATGCTGCAGTGAAAAATTCTATTACTCATGTCTTTGTTCATGCGTACCAATAGAATTCTAGATGAGGAATCAATAGTTAAAGGGTATTTGCATTTAACATTGAGACAGATATTGCCAAATTACCCCTTGCAGAGGTGGTACCATTTACATTTCTACTAATAGTGTATGAGAATGCTATTCCCTTTACCTTTGTAAAAACTCAGTATTATCAAACTTTTTCATTCTTCCTGATGATGGATAAAAAATAGTGTCTCACACTTTAAAATTATATTTTCCTCATTCCTAGTGGTGTCAGGAGTCTTTTCATATATTTTTTAGGCATTTAAATATATTTTCTGTGAATTTTCCATTCATATACCCTTTTTTTGTTGTTATTAACTTATAGGAGCTCTCTTTAATCCTTTCTCTGTTTCATGTGTTGCAAAATTTCTACCCAGTCTGTCACTTGTCTTTTAACTCTGTTTAGAAACTTCAGATTTTTGTTTTAGACTGACTAAAAATTTTTTACTTTGTGACTTCTGGGGGTGTTGTGTCTTGCTTTGGATGCCTTCATTCTCAGATTAGAAGTATGTCCTTTTGAATAGTACATTTAGCTAAATTTCTATCAGAATTTGACGTAAAAAAACAATGGTTTCTCTCAAACAACATCTATGCTTTTTTTGCCTTGTCAGGAAACAGCTAAATCTGTGGTTCAAGTGTGGTAACTATCTTGCTTCTTAGGCTATACAATAGTTGCTCTGAGTTGTCAGTGCTAAAATGGTAGCTATAAACCTGAAAACAGATGCTGGGAATTAGCAGGGCAGGTCTGAAACCTAGCCCTGGAATCAGAATCTGAAGCAGAAAAATGGGTCATTAGGAGACTTCAAATGTGAATGAGACAGCTCTGAGAATCTGAGTTTGTGGGACACATTTGATCAGTAGTATGAGGGAGTTGCAAGGCAGCCTGGAAATAGGCATAGATGCACACAGTCTAGGGAAATCTATAGCCACACGTTCTGATCCTGTGAGTTTGCAACTGCTAAAGGCTCACAATCCCTTACCTACAATTCTGAAAGCCAAAATGCTCTAAAGACTCAGACGTAAAAAATTTTTTTATTTTAAAATGGATATGAGACTATTTAAAGTCTTTATCCTGCTTAGTTTGAAAATTCACACATTTTGCTGCATATATAATAGTGTGGCTGATTTTAGGTAGTTGCTTCCACAGTACTGGAGGGTATGTGTAATATCTGGTATATGTACTTCCTTATCTCCTTACCTTTCTAAAAATAAAAAAAATTCTGAATTCTGAAACATATCATGCCTCAAGGGTTTTCATTAAGGGATTGTGGACTTGTAATAAATATTTTACCCAAGGGCTCAGACAGAATTAGCTTCCTTCTTGCTTCTTTATGATTTCTGGTTTCACTTTCTAACATTATTTTTAATAATCCTGTTGCACATGTATTTTTACTGTAAGCTCTCAATTTTTTTTGGCAACAGGGGTGTGGAGGCAGGCTTCAAGAGGATCCATAATAATCCTTGCCCTTGTGTAGTCTCCTCCTATATTAAATCAGAGCTCCTTTGTTCTCTTCTTTTAACTACTAAGCTTTTGGGTGATTTAGTATGTAGAAACAGAGAACTAATGCAATGAGTGATAACTAATGAATAATGAATGAATTCTAAAAAAGCGTCCACTGTTTGGAAACTCTTCTGCGGGTCCCCAAATCAATGAATACATTTAATGTAATATTTGATCTCTGCATTGTATTTCCTACATAATTTGAATATTGTTGAAATCTGGGATTTTATCATATAACATACATAATATTAATTTTTTTCCCTCTCTTCTTTCCCTTTTCCCCTCTGATAGAATTGCTGACATAAACTTAATTTCATGAATAATATATCCATTCAAATAAGGGAGTTTCATGAAACTTCTTATTGTGTGACTATTCTGATTCTGGTCCAGAAATAGTATATATTTTATCAACTATGTATTGCTGTGTAACAAACCACCCCCTAACTCAGTGTTTTAAAACAATGACAATTTACTGTTTCTCATGATTCTGTGGGTTGGCTAGACAGTTCTGCTGGCCTTGCCTCATGGAACTCCATTTGTCTGGTGGGTCTGCTGGAGCTGGAGAGTCTAGACGATCTCTTCCTCATGTTTGAGACCTTTGGCAGGGATGGTTGGAAACCTGCAGTCTCTCTCTCCATATGGTCTCTCATCAGTATTTTGACACAAGCTTTTTTTCCCCATGGTGGCTGGGTCCTAAGAGAGCAAAGGTGTAAACTACAAGGAAATCTTGAGATCTAAGCTCTGGAACTTTCACAATGTCACTTCTGTCACATTCTTAAGGTTAAAGCAAGTCACGAGGCCAGCTACGATTCAAAGGGTGAAAAAAAGAGCTCCCACCTCTTTATTGGAGAAGCAACAATATTACATTACAAAAGAGGCACAGGCACAGGGAGCAGTGATTCCTTGGGGGGTATTATTATAATGATTTACCACATTCAGAGAAGTTATAAATATTAATTTATAAGATTCCAGCAGCTTACATTTCTGAACTACAGAATGAGAAGATCCAGAATGATTTATTCATCAAACATACATATATTGAGAATCTACTATGTGCTGTCCCAAGAGAATCAAAACATATAATCTCTTATTGAAGCAAGAAACATATTTTATTTTATTTTTATCTCTTCAAATTCAGTCCTTTAAGGTTATGAAATGAGTGTTCTACACAAATAAACAAAGCAGCAGACATTTCTTGACTGCCTTCTGTGCTTATAATTCTGCTATTTATCCCCGAGGTGCTTGGCTAGAAGATAAATGTGGCTGCTTCTGTGAGTTACTGATACTCTCTGCAGATGTGCCTGTGGATCCCACACTCTTGTCATGATATCTGCCCCTTATGGTGTTTGATAGGGCATCTGAGTCCTGTTTGGCTCCACCTGCCTTTCCTGTTACACACTTTTCCATATGGCAAAGATGCCAGGAGTGAACTCTCATGTCTTAAAATAATTGCAATAGGTGTCAGATAGAGGTTATGGAATTGTCTGCTTGCACTTTATATGCAGAACAAAGTATTGAGCATTAGGTTACAGAGAACTGAATAAGATATAAGACATGGACTCATTGAGCAGGAAGGCAAAATACAAATCATCTGGCCATAATTTCACTTTAAAGATAAGAAAATTAAGACTCACAGACATTAAATGACATGCTCACATTAAAATATCTATTTAGCAACAGACCTGAACCTACAATCCAGGATTTCTGACTTGCTGTCTGATGTTCTTTCCACTAGTGCCTGCCATCTTAACACCTTATGTCCTTAAGGAAAGAAACAATAATATCTAAAATTTATTGAGGTTAACTTAGTATGTGCTAAACTTTCAGTTTCTTCAATGACTCCTCATAGCAACCGGAGGAGTGGGGATTATTAATACTCCCATTTATAGAATAGTCGAGCTTAAGTATCTTTTTTAAACTCCCTAGGTTAAGAATTTCAGAGACAGGCCTTCACCCAGGCATTCTTACTGTAGAAGCCATGCTCTTAATCATTGATTATTCTAGTCCTACTCTGTGAATGAGGGTGACAGTACTGAAAAAAACAAAGAAGACTGGAAGCTTGCTGAGGTATGTAGATAATCTTCAGGTCCTGGGTGAGGAACTATGTTGGAGGCAGAGGACATATACCTCTTGGGGGCAGAACATAGAGTCTGGCTCATAGTAGAAGCCTAGGCTGAGTTTATTGATTAAATATCCAAATATCCTATTTCTTGGTGAACTGACAAGTCAGTAGAGTATATACTCTGATTAGAATTTTTCTCTTGCACTGCAGATATTGCTGATGACAGTCTGGTTATGAATGAATTAAATCTAGCCATTCCATAGCATGGGCCATAGATTCATTTTTCATATTTTACTTTAGAAATGATTAGATTTGTGGGGCATTTATTCCTTCATTCATTCACTTATTGTTTCATTTAGGAAACTGAGCACCAGCTATGTGTAAGAAGACATTGTATTAAGCACCAAGCCATTTCAGGGCTATATTTGGAAGCTGTCTCTATCCTTATTTTAGCTTTGATTATGTCATACTATTTATTGTGGCTCATGGTGCTTTCTTTCTTCTTTTTCCTTTTGTTCCCTTGAGGAAATAACCAAGGTTTGCACATTTTTATTTAAGTTCATAACATGAGTAAAATTAGAAAGTCTCACATAATTTTTGATTTGGTATTTTTTAAGAGATCTCAGAAAGAATAAACGTGAATCTGTCCTTGGTTAATTTGAATACAAAATTATTGTTGTATTAGTTAGATTATAGCTAATTGATGTAAAAAACACAATGATAGATAATGGTTAAAACAGGAAGTAAGTTTGTTTCTTGCTTGCGTAAAATCCCAAATGAATATTTCTGGTAAGTAGGTGGTTCTTCAAGTGGTAATTCAGATGCTTAGTTCCTCTCAACGAAGTTGTACACATCCACATCAAGCTGGCAGAGGCGAGAAGAGTATGGAGGGTGTCACACTTGCTAGGATTTTACGGGCTAGATATACAAGTGGCACCCATCTTTCTGCTAACATTTCTTTGATTAGAACTTAGTTACATTATCAAAACCTAATTGTGAGGGAGCCTGGAAAATGCACCCTTCTGTATGCTCAGAAAAAAAGAGGACATAATCGAAAAGCGGGGAAGGACTGTGAAATCCTGTGACTTACTTTACCTCTCTTTTAATTCACTAACTGTTCTTTAAATCTACCCATTTTCTTGAATTTCATGTAGATATTTATAAAGTTTTTCATTTCATAAAATTAAAAAACGTCAAGTTTTTTTGAAATCATGTTCAACTCTTTTGTTTTATAAATGAGAAAATGAGGTCCGGAAAAGTTAAATAACTTGCCAAAGTTCTCACAGCTTGTTGACGATAAAGCTAAGACTAGATCTCAGAGGTTGCTTGATTTTCTCCTTTATTTTAATTTGAAATAATGTCAATCATATCTGCCAATCATCTTTTTTATATTTTAAGCTCACACAGACCGGTTTTGTTGAATTCATTTTGTAGAGAGCCTGATGTGAATATTATTTATTTATTTATTTTAAATATTTTATTTTATTTTTCTTGGTCCAAGAAGTTCTCACTACAACCTTTAGATGGCACGAGTTAGCTAATCCAAGACTGTTTGTGGCTATAGTAATTATAGAAGGTTCAAGAAAAGTTTATGGAAAATGGAAGCATTCAATAATAATTTAAACAAAGTAGACATGTTATCAGCAAAGTCTCCTTGAATTTAGAATCAGTCATCTGAATAAGTCTTTATGGCCAAGAGGCAAATGTTTGGAAGTTTTTCCAATTCTGCCAGTATCAGGAGTCGCTAGGAAAAAATGACTCTTGGGATAGATTTTGGAATAAGAATTGGAATTGGAGAAGGCTTTCTGAAGTGGATAGAATATAAATCTGGGAAGTAGGAGCCCTCAGTTTTATACAAGTCTCCAGATATTCAGGATAAGTTTTCTCTCTATTGGCTTATGCTAATTATTTGCCTCACAAGGGTGTTCTGAAGACCTTATGATGATGCCTGAAAATTTTATGTACCACTGTAGGATGGTGCTACAAAAAGGTGTTACAGCAAAATGCTTTACCCTTGTTAGTGCTACAGCAATCATTTGTGAAATTGAATTTTCCCACTTCATCTTTTCCTCATTTTTACCCCTGGAGAGGTTGTAAACTCTTTTCCTTGGGTGTCAAGGAAAAGTGATATTTATCCTGTGCTGCTCATGTAGACCAGTACTCTGTAGCCAGTGTGAGGAATCCAAGCAAATCCTTTCTCTCTTGGGATCTAATTTAGTTCTGAAGATAAGAGCTAAGAAAAAAGTAATATATGGAAGAAACAATATAAAACTAGAAACACTGAGTGATTATGTGAATAATTAGTCCTGCCATGAGCATGTGCAAACAACTATTATATATACCAAATCGATGACAATGTGTTGAATTGAAGAAGGAGATGGTAAAAATGCCCCTCTGGCATTAATTTAGAGTGTGCTTTTTGGCTTCACTATCTCTAATTTTCAAAATTCAATGGTTTTGGAAGAATATTGGAAGAATTCCAAAGAATATTGGAATCTGAATTAAAGTTTGAATATGCTAACTTCATTTTTCTTGACAACTTCATTTTTCTTGACAAGGTTAGTTTCTAGGTTCACATAATAATACAAAATTGGCAAGGCTAATTCTTGGTGTTGCTGGACTCAGCATGGTGGGTCCTTTCTCATTTTGGGTGGTATTTCCACCCTTAGCTCACTCCTTAAAGTCTTCTTGCTCACTGACAAAACCCACTCGTCAACCTTTGCAATAAAGCATGTATGACTGATGTTAGCCTCACATGTTCTTGATCTCCAGCAGTTTTTCAATTTTAAATCATCTCTACTACCTCTTATACCAAAGATGTAAAGAGGTAAAGAGCGGTACTATTTTTGTAAAAATGTATACATGGTCATTTAAAAAATTCAAATGGCATAGATAAATACATCTTAAATTCTGTCTCTCAAAGATAACCACTACAAACACTTTGGTGAAAATTCTTCCCAATGCATTTATATATACATACAAGTGCACAAAAATGAGGATTTGAGGTGTTAGGATGAAACTGAAGCCCTACAGCAAGTAGCCTGTTTCAACAACTATGTAATGTGCTTTGCCTATGGGTAGACTCCTTGCAAGAGTTCAGTAATTTAAAATACATTGTATCCAGTTACCTTCTGTGACTTAATGATATATCTGTCTTAAATATTCTGATGATTCTCATGTTGGAAAATAATTTAAGTTATGACTAGAACGGGCACCTGCATTTTTGTCTTTTGTTCCCTGTTAGGAGAGATAAGAAGTGTGGCTCCTATTGACTGCATGAGGGAAAGGGGTTAGGAAATGTTGAGTCCAATTCAGTGAAGAAGTTACTAGAAACATTTATGAGTCATTTATCAGTTATTATTATGTCTCTTAGACCAGAGTTTGTATCTTGAAACCACATTATGGGTTCACCATTCCCCTGTTAAATTTCAAAACTTTATTTAAATTTTTATATGGAAAATATCTTTTGTAGAATATAGAATTCTGTACACTTGATCCCTTGAATACTTTTCTCCCACTCTGAATGCTTGCCAATCCCTTTTCGTCTTTCAGGTTTAGATTTGTCCTCTCTTTTGTCTTTTTTATAATCTGGACCAACATTTTTTTCTTTGCTTTTCATTCTGAAGAATAGAGGGTTTTCATCCAAGATAATTAATTAGTTTAACAATTAAGCTAATTAATAGTATACCTATTTGTATCCCTGTTTCACTAGCTGTTTGAACATGGGCAATTTTACCTCTGTGAAGTAAAGAGGACAATAAAAGTACTTCCACCAATGTTAGTATAATTAATTGAGATAATCTATGTAAACCACTGAGGGCAGTACCTAATACATATAGTCAATAGATATTATTATCATTTATAATTCTTCATTATTATTAAAAAGTATTAGGCATGAATTCTGTCCTATAGAAATATACAAGTCAGCTGAATTAATATTCATATACAAAACCACAAAGAACAGAGTAGATAACATTGAGTGATATAGATTGTAATATTGGTGGTAAAAGTTATAAATAAGGAGGAATTCATGGAAGATGCATGGATTTAGCTGAGCCTTGAAAGGTGGGTAAGGCTTGGGTCTGCAAAGAAGAAAGAGAGACAAGATTCCTTTGCATAGACAATATGTGCTAAAGCTTAGTTTTTTTTGTTTCCCCTGAGTATCAAGGCTCTTGAGATCCTTCTATTTTTTTATAGATAAACTTCTTCTAGGGGTAGGTTCTGGCCAGACCAGGAACACCATGGCTTCAGGGTCTTGGGGTCTGATGAATTTGTTTTGTGGAGATTAATCGAGTAAATGGTAATTAAGCAATAGGATAGGACAGAACGTGGCATAACAATGATTAATGGGATGCCTCAGGTAAGCACTGAGGCACAAGGCAGAATTGAAAGCCCTTGGTGTACTAGAGAAGTGCATTAATCAGCATTACATCATGCTTGAGAGTAGTTTATTGAAATTATAAAATAGGTACTTAAAATAACATTAAAATCACAACTTTAAACATGCACAATTGATTCTAGTGAAGTATCATGCCAGAAATAAATTCCAACCTTCCAGAGGACTATACCCCCCCAAAAGGAAAAAAGCTGTGTTCCTCAAACCTGAAAGAAGCCTACTAACACAGTGTGGTCCAGCCAACTTTACCTTCTTAATACTGTTCTTTTCATTGGAAACTACAGTAGAGACCAGCAAAAACAGAAATGAAATCTTGGCAGTGCTTCTTCCTGCCTCATGTGCCTTGTAATGTCGACCAAGCTTTCAGCCAAGGCTGGCTGTTTCTTCCATATTAGATTGCCAAGGAGTGTAAAGGAAGGGGTTCTGGACAACAACAAGCATCTGTTGAATTTGGGACATGCATCTACACATCAAAGAGAAAAGATGGGGTATGGCGGTTGATGGTCAGGGAGAGGAATCAGATCTTTCATTTTGAGCTGCTATAGTGGGTTTATCCCAGTAGGGGAACAGTTCAATGTCAAGCACTGAAAATCAAGTGATTAGACAAGAGGCCAACATCCAGAGTCAGATTCTGGTTGCTAGCTGGGTATCTCAGCATATGGAGCTCAAGATTTGGAGAAGGCTTATCCAAACTGAGTATGGAGAGATGAGGGCAGGTGAAGCAATGTAGTACAGAGCTGATGTACCTGACAGGTCTCAAAAAGCTACCTGGAATACCTGTAAGACCTCCTCTGCCACCTACCTACTTCCATGAATAAGCCTCCCCTCTCCTTAGCTTCAGTACCCTCTCAAAGAACTCTGATAATAGTTTTACTGATTCATCAGAATTAATAAAATAATTATTCATCTACTTATTCTTTTATTTTCTTCTATTCAGAAAAAAAGTTAGAGCTGTGATGTCATGCTAAATCAAAACAACAACAACAAAAAATACCTTTCCGTTCTTCCCTTATTCTGGTCATATTGATTCAGATTGTTACCTCATTGGAACTGCACAAATTTTTAATAACTTTAACCTTGCTTTGGCCCTTGTAGTGGGTTGAATGGTAACCACCACAAAAAATATGTCCACCTAGAACCTGTGAATATGACCATATTTGAAAAAAGATTCTTTGTAGATGCAATTAAGTTAAGGATTTTGGGGTGAGGTATCTAAGCCCTAGATCAAATGATAAATGTTCTTATGAGAGAAGACAGGAAGAGAAGAAACACAGAAGAAAAATACAAATTAGAAGGTGCTGTAAAGGAGGCAGAGATTGGAATGATGTCCACAAGCTCAGGACTGCCAGGAACCCTCAAAAACTGGGAGAGAGGCATGGAATGGATTATCCCCTAGAACATCCAAAGGAAACCAAACCTTGCTGACACCTTGAGTTTGGACTTTCATCTTCCAGATTTGTGAGAGAATAAATTTCTGTTGTTTTAAGCCACCAAGTTTGTGGTAATTTGTTACAGCAGAAACAGAAAATGAATAGAGCTTGCCTCAAGAAGCAATTTTGAGTTGAAAGGATCCAGAAACTTGCTAATTTGCTGACCTTAGTATCCAGAGATGACCCTCTACAATTCACTTCTAAATTCTGAGTTTCTTGGGCCAACGGAGCAGAAAGCATTGACATAGATGAATGGATGAGTCATTCTGCCAGTTTTATTACAGATCATGCCATGATACTCTTCTTTTTTTCTGAAATGAAGAGTATCCACAGCTGATGTCAACCAACTTGCTATGATAACTGTCAAATCAGATGAGTTAAAATGCTTTGATGACTAGCTGAAATACCACCTAAAAATGCTGTTTATTTTTATTGTTAAAAGAACACAATTCTGGAAACCACAGATTAGTACTCTGAGCTCTGGTTTTATTAATTTATTCATTAAAATATATCATAAGCACATTCAAAGTCTCTGTCTTCCTGGGAGTTACATTCTTATGAGGTCATTCCATTCAATACAATAAGCTTTACATGTCTTGGTTTACTCTTCCTTAAGTTTCCTCTCAGTTGATATATAAAGATCCAGACATGCAATATGGATAAGAAAGAGGATGATGATTCGTTTTACAGGGAGCTTCTTTGCTTCATAGAAGGATTAAATATATGATTTATTTATTCGTTTAGACAATATTTATCGAGAGTTGATGTGCAGACACCAGTCCATGCACTGGGGATACAGAAGTGAACACGGCAACCTTCTTATCCTCATCAAGATTACTTTCTAATGGGAGAGATAAACATTGAACAGGTAAATAATTATATAAATCGATAAACATATAATATGATATTAGATAATAATAAGTAATATGAAGAAGCCCCTTTCTCCTCAGGGCCTGAGCATATTTGGCTAAGTATTAGAAATTGGGCTAATAACTCTAAAAAATTGTTTTCTAATTCTTTCCAGAGAATAAAAAAATGTGAAGTTCAATCTTATTTGTGCGTGAATTAAGTTCTGAAGTTTTCCTTGAAGGTTTATTATCTGGCATTCTGGTCGCATTCCTCCTTTAAAGCAATCTCATGAAGGTCTGTGTTTTTTACTGCTCTATCTTCATTACCCAGTATTGCATACCTGGCACATAGTAGGTTCTCAATATTTGTTGAATTAAATTGACTTCTCTATAGTACCTGATACTTTATCATTCTCTCCTTTCTGTTCTTTCTCCTGCTTCTTTCTTGCTCTTTTTCGTTGGCTAGTTTCCTAAAGGTCAATAGATCCCCAGAGGCCTGTCCTGTGATCCCTACTTTTCTCACTCTATAGACTTTCTCTAGATGGTCTAATCTAAATCCATGGCTTCAAATGTCTGCTCTGTGATAATGACTTCCAAACTATGTCTGCAGCCCAGACGCTGTGTTCTAACTGCCTACTAGAAATCTCCAGTTGATTGTCTGCCATGTATCTCAAAGTCAACATTTTCAGAATAGAATTCATTATCTCCTTCAGTTCTGCCTTTCCTGTGTCCTCTTAGCTCAGTAAATGATACCCACCAAGCACCCAGTTGTCCAAGCCAGAAACCTGGAGCTGTGTTTAATTCCTTGTTCTTCCTCATCTCTCACATCTAATAAGTCATGATATCTACCGGTTCCATCTCCTTAATAGCTCTCAGACCCATCTCTTTTTCTCTAACATCACTTCCATCACCCAAGTCCAGGTCACCATCATTTCTTCCTCCATATGGAAGTGGCTCCCTCATTGCTGTCTTTGGCCTTTGGCCTTCCTCAGATTTTTTGCCTCATTTACATTCTACTTGGCATGAATAACTTCCAGTCATACAGTTCCACTCAATATCACTTCCTTTAGGAAACTTTCCTGAGTAAGCCCTCCCCACCCCTGAGCCCTAGGATGTATTGAGTGATTCTATTGTATGTGTTCCAGGGATTTAAATCATCCTATTTTAATTGCTTATTTAATTACTTAATTGTCTAACTGACTAGATTGTATTTTTAGCACCTAGCACAGGGCCTAGGGCACATAGTACATGGCAGCACATAGCACATAGTAGATTCTCAACAAGTATTCATTGAATGAATCAATGAAAAGATTCTATAAACTGGAGAAGCACCATTTTGTGGTTCATCTAAAAATAAACCAGATCAGTAGTTTAGCAAATAAACCTGAGGTGTATGTGTAAACCTCCAACTCTCAGTTCATGTGGTTGATGAACCTCAACTATGTAAGTGAAACCTTATTTTCCAAATAAAAATATTGAGTGTGAATTGCAGTGTCATAACTTTTGGTGCTCATGGCAACAAGCAGCTGCAACAAACAAAATTAGCAAAGAAGCAAAGGTAACAAAACCTCATTTATCCATCCAAATCTTTTCTGTTTAACTTTGCGGTCTTAACAGTTCAATAATTCAACTACAAATTTGTTAAGTTAAGATTCATTGCTTTCCAAGTCCATCACATGCTCAGGCCTATTTGCTTGTCTCTTTCTGCTGGGAGACTATTTGTCTGTGGAGCGGCCCAGAAAACAACTTTTTTCAATGTTAATTACTCAAAGTTTAAGAAAGGTAAAATAAGAGTTATGTAACAGAGTTTGTTTTGCTTCTGGATTACTTGATAGTAAGCAGCATACTTATCCTTAGAAATACTTACAATGATGTTACTTTATGAATAAAAATTTTTCTTGTACCCCTGTGAATAAGATATGAATTTTCATTTTCTTAGCCCCATCAATTAAATAGCTTTGTCTAAACTCTCCTGTCCCTGTAATTAAAATTTTAGATTACTTACTATATATACTACATGTGAGAATTGTCAAAGTAACCAGAGATGTATCGTATCGTAGGTCTTCAATCCCTTTGGGAGCATGCCCTCATGAAGCACATGGGACAGAGTGTGAAGAAGTAATTGTAAACAAAGCCTCATAGGCCAGTGTTCCTTCCTGCTAACCATTAACCAGTGTTTTGGGACTTAATATGACCACTTAAGTTGAATTTGAACTTGAACTTTACTCTAAGGGTGAGTTTTTTATAAACTGAAAAGCTGGGGGCAGTTAGTTTCTTCTAGAGTTACAGTACCTAGAACTATATTTCTATAAATATTTAAAAAATACTACAGTATGTAAATAAATCCATTTTAAATGTAATAACTTCATTCTTTTTTATCTCCTTTCTTTCCTTTTATAAAAATTAATATTTTTTTTTTAATCAAAGTAATATGAGCACACAGTTTTAAAGTCAAATAATGCTAAGAGGCTTAGGCAAAACCCAATATTCTCTTAATTCCTCCATCCTACATTACCTCTGGTCCTTCTGACTGCTCCTGCCTCTTCTCTCAGGTAAACATTTTCAAAATCTTCAGCTGTTTAATCCACTATTTCTCATATCAAAATACTATGTATATGCTGTTATTGTTCGATTCAGTATTTTTAGAGATTACTTATTTTGGCTTTCTTGCAACTCCTATTCCCATTCCATTTCTTTCGAAATAGTAGAATCATAATTTTTGGTTGAATCCATATTCAGTGATTTATTACAACTGTTATGTAGTTATATATGTATATAATTGTGTGTATATATGATATATATAGTTTGTACTGTGTATATATAATCATATAGTTACACTATATATACTCCGTATATAGTTTGTACTATAGATATTATGTATATAGTTTATACTGTATATACGCTATATTATTTAGTCAAATACATGTATATAGTTTATGCTATATATTGATTATACTATAAACTATATTATATACACTGTATGTAGTGTAATGTATACTACATAAAGTTTAAACATACTAAAACATATGTGAGTATATACTATGTGTATGTATAGTTTATACTATAATTGCATTTATTATATGATGTCTTCTTTGAGTTAATAATTATTTTATATTTTAATTTGCTTAGTTTTTATATATTTCGAATTATGGCTGATTCTTTTCTATAAAGGAGTTCTCAATACAGTTTTCCTTATGATAAAATCTGTAAGATAATCTGCCGTTTTATATTATTTTTTTCCTAGAGAAATCTATTGTCACTTTATATCTTCCTTTTCCAATCAGGATTGGTTGCTTTTTAAACCTATCACACAATGTGTTCACTAAGATTCATTCTGACACCATCTTGAGAATTCCTATGGTGCTGAATCTTCCTTTTTCTTGGTTTACTCCTTTATTTTAGTAGAGTTCATTTCTCAGTAGCTTCCAGAGAAAGGGTGCCTAGGAGTTTACATGAGCTTTTATATGCATGGAAATGACTTTATTTTACCCTCACATAGTTTGATGGTGAAAATTATTTTTCCTCAGATTTGTCTTGGTCTCTCTTTTTTTTTTTAATTATAACTTTTCTTCAAATATCTGGCAATTCTTGGCTATTCTCATTTGTTTTTAAGAGTAAGGCATTAACAAGAGTCCAGTGTTTGTGGTACCTTGTTTTGATTGGGGTAGGAGACAATGAGGCTGATGAGGTGACTGGAGAGGGATCAGAAAAGGCTATTTTTAAGCTGCTCACCGTTGGTTTTTTCGATTCAGTTCTTTCAGTTTTGTTTATTTGCATCTTTGAGGTTTTAAAATACCCATTTAAAAATTTAAGATTCTTTTTTAAATCTCTTGAAAAGGAAGTACGGGAACCCAAGCTAATGTTTAATTTTTAAATATGCTGATATCTCTTATATTCATTATAATTCCCTTGATCATTTATTTCTTAATTTTCTTTTAAAAAATAATTTATTTGACTATATGTCTGATACTTATAATTTCATTTCAATTTCTTCTTGCAATTTGTCAATTTTTTTTTTTTATGTATACTCTTCCTATATGGTTTCAGATACATGCAGTATTACAAGGTGTTGTTGTTAGTCTATATTTTCACTATATAGTAAACATATTTATTTTTCTTAATAATGTGTGCTAAGAAATCACCTTTATTGACTACCAGGATAATAACCTATGTTTCTCTTATAATTCTTACAGATATGACAAGCCTTTGATTATTTGGTAACTTATAGTGAAAGATTTTTATCCTAGCCTATAAGGTATCTGGAATTGTATTCCAAATATTTCTGTATATGCCTATATGCATTTCTCACCCTAACTCAAAGAATACCTAATCTAATTTCCAAATACGTAAGAACCACCATTAATGTAACTTGAATATGTATTTCTCTTGTAGATAACAATTAAAAATACAACAACAACAACAACAACAACAATAACAACAATAAAAAACAAAAAAGAAAAACCTATCTTTTAATAGAGCCAGTGGTATTGGGAGTTAAGGCTGTTGTGATCATTCTTTACTTTCTTTTTATTTTATTTCT